>NW_011494790.1:6595367-6615952 GCF_000754665.1 Bison bison bison
ATTTCCCATGAAGTGATGGGACCGGATGCCATGATCTTCGTTTTCTGAATGTTGAGCTTTAAGCCAACTTTTTCACTCTCCACTTTCACTTTCATCAAGATGCTTTTGAGTTCCTCTTCACTTTCTGCCATAAGGGTGGTGTCATCTGCATATCTGAGGTTATTGATATTTCTCCTGCAATCTTGATTCCAGCTTGCGTTTCTTTCAGTCCAGCGTTTCTCATAATGTACTCTGCATAGAAGTTAAATAAACAGGGTGACAATATACAGCCTTGACGATATCCTCTTTATCTGTTTCTCTGGAGAATCCTAACACAATAGTAAAAAATGTGTTCACAACCAAAAATGCTGCTGCTAAGTCACGTCAGTCCTGTCCGACTCTGTGTGACCCCATAGATGGCAGCCCACCAGGCTCCCCTATCCCTGGGATTCTCCAGGCAAGAACACTGGAGTGGGTTGCCATTTCCTTCTCCAATGCATGAAAGTGAAAAGTGAAAGTGAAGTTGCTCAGTCGTGTCCGACTCTTCATGACCCCATGGACTGCAGCCCACCAGGCTCCTCCGTCCATGGGATTTTCCAGGCAAGAGTACTGGAGTGGGGTGCCATTGCATTCTCTGACAACCAAAAATAAGATTCAATACAATGGAAGCAGAGAGTTCTAAAAAATCAAGCTTAAGAAAAAGAACCAGACATATGCTGTTGAAACAAGTAAAGGACATGTAAATGGGAAGTAGAGTGAGAGAATGTCTTATCTTTCAGATGGGCTCCTTTTTCAGCCTTTTATTACACATGTAGTCAATAATAATAATTAAAAAATCCCAAAGCATTTTTCCCTTAAGATTCTTGAAGTGTGCTAGGAAATCAGAAGCATTTTAATATTATTTTAAAAATACTTTCTCCAACAAGAAAAAGAAAACTTTTATAAAAAGATTGAACTCTTATTAAAAGGTATAAGTTAGTTTCCAATTGCATTTATTAGACTAGACTGTCTTCCAGTATACCCATAAATACTCTGAAGCTTCTATCTAGAATCTAACAGGTTAAAGCAAAGCACTACATCATCTCAGAGGCCTGAATTACAGTGGTAGACCTTTGAAATATGTGCATTTTTTTTTTTAATTCCTGCAGACTTTATTAGAATCACATGGAGGACTGCTGCTCAAAAGCTTTTTCCCTTTAAGACCACCTTTAATCTCTAGAGTATACTTTGGCCAAGGCAGGGGAGGGTAAGTGTCTACAGCCCAACAAATTTCTCATTAGCCCAACTTTCTCACCAGCTTATTTCCATTTTACAGCCACAGAAAACTTAAAGGAGTTATACGACACATTCATCTTCTCTTGAGGCCTAAGGCCTAGAACAGTCTATAGCAGTTACCACAGAAGGAGCACTTAAGGAATGTATTTATCAGGTTAGGAGTACGAGTTTCTCTGCCATGCATTTCTCAACATGCACTTCTGAGTAGTATTCTTCCATGTACAACAGGAGCAGGCTGGGCAAGAATGAAACTCCAGAGTGTTGAATAGGCTAGTCTATTACATTCCACAAAAACTTCAAGGAATCACCCCCACCAACCTACCCAAGATCAAGTAATAGGCCATCTTCAATAGATTATTTGAACAAACGGTAATTAACGCACACTTCAACAGATTTATTTCTTTAAAGGAATGGATTTTGAAGAGAAAAAACATGGGGCAGAGAGGTATGGAATAGAAAATAAATACAAATGTAAGCTGTTTTACTAATTGCTTTATAACCACAAACTAGTACAGAGAATGCCCTGTACAAAACACAACAAAGGTTCAAAGATGGAGATGTTCCCTTAGGCAAGGCTGAAGACTTCAGTCTCTGGTATTTGGAATTTAGGCTGCAGTCCTTGTTTTTGGATGGATCACTGGGTGTGTGGCACAGTCCATGCTTTTAACCAGATTTGAACAGGAGAATGGCCACTTGGCCCAGGTAGAAGTAGATGAAGTGTTTGGTTTCATGTGTCACATAACTACCGAAGTTCCTCCCCACGATGCAGTGCCAGGTGGGGTTGTACTTCTTGTCAAACTCCTTCTTGATATGGGCCGCAATGTCCTTCTCTATATTATACTTTTCCAATGCCTGAGTAGCACACTCCACCGAGTCCTGTTGCATCTCCTCCGACATATCGGCATTCTTGATTACGGCCTTTCAGTCACACATGGTTACCAAGGAGCAGGGGCTGGCCGACTGCAACGGTCTCCTGGGGGGAGGGGCTGGCGAAGCTCACACCCGCGTAGAGAGGCGGTCGCTACAGAAGCCGTGGCGCGTCTAAGGAGCCTGAAATATGTGCATTTTTTAAACAGCTTTGTCAAGGTATAATTTACATACCATAAAATTCACTCATTGCACATATACAATTCAGTAATTTTCAGTGAATTTATAGAGTTGTGCAACAAACCCCACAATCCAGCTTTGAACATGTCTACCAATATAAAACATTCCCTCATACCTGTCTGTAGTCAATTCCCATACCCAGCCTTAAGCAACCACTGACTACTTTTTTCCTCTATAGATTTATGTTTTCTAGAAATTTCATGAAAATGGAATAATGTGATATGTAGTCTTTTGAGGCTGGCTTTTTCTACATTGCATAATATTTTTGAGGTTCATTGATGCTGTAGTATGTATCAAAAGTTCATTTCTATGTGTTGATGAATAGTATTAGATTGGTTCCATATTTTGCTTATTGGTTTGAATCACTTTCAATTTGAGGCTACTATGATAAGGCAATGGCACCCCACTCCAGTACTCTTGCCTGGCAAATCCCATGGATGGAGGAGCCTGGTAGGCTGCAGTCCATAGGGTCGCTAGGAGTCAGACACGACTGAGCGACTTCACTTTCACTTTTCACTTTCATGCATTGGAGAAGGAAATGGCAACCCACTCCAGTGTTCTTGCCTGGAGGATCCCAGGGATGGTGGAGCCTGGTGGACGGCCGTGTATGGGGTCGCACACAGTCGGACATGACTGAAGTGACTTAGCATAGCATGATAAAGCTCTGATAAACTTTTATACGCAAGTTTTGGGGTGGACATAGGTTTTTATTTCTCATGGGTAGATACCCAGGAGTAGAATTGCTGGGTTGTGTGGTCATGGACAGTGGAGCCTGGAGGGATATGGTCCATGGGGTAACAAAGAGTCAGATACCACTGAATGACTGAGTGCACACATACAGAGTAAATGTATGTTAAGTTTTAAGAAATTACTAAACTTTTAAAAACGGGAGTATACCAATTGATATTCCCACCGGGAATGTGTAAGTGTTCATGTTACTCCATAATTTCTCTAACACTTATTGTCATTATTTTTATAGCTATTCTAGTGAATATGCATTGGTCTCTGTGTGTGTTAGTCACTCAGTCATGCCTGACTTTTTTCAGCCCCACGGACTGTAGCCTTCCAGGCTCCCTTATCCATGGAATTCCAGGCAAGAATAATGGAATGGGTAGTCATTCCCTTCTCCAGGGGATCTTCCCAACCCAAAGATCAAACCCAGATCTCCTGCATTGCAGGCCGATTCTTTACTGTCTGAGCCACCAGAAAAGCCTATATGTTGGTCTCTGGTTCAGATTTTAATTTGCATTTCCCTACTGATCATTTTTTATGTTGCATTAAGCCATTCATGTGTCTTTCGTGGAATTTAATTGCTTAAATTAATTTTTTGGGCTCCTTTACAGTCAGGAAGATTATTCTCTTATAGCAGTGGTCCCCAACCTTTTCGGTACCAGGGATTGGTTCTGTGGAAGACAATTTTTCCATGGACCAAGATAGGGGGTTTCAGAATAACTCAGTTCAGTTCAGTTCAATCACTCAGTCATGTTTGACTCTTTGCACCCCATGGACTGGAGCACACCAGGCTTCCCTGTCCATCACCAACTTCCAGAGCTTGCTCACACTCATATCCATTGAGTCGGTGATGCCATCCAACCATCTCATCCTCTGTCTTTCCCTTCTCCTCCTACCTCCAGTCTTTCCCAGCATCAGGATCTTTTCCAGTGAATCAGTTCTTCACATCAGGTGGCCAAAGTATTGGAGTTTCAGCTTCAGCATCAGTCCTTTCAATGAATTTTCAGAACTGATTTCCTTTGGGACTGACGGGTTTGATCTTGCAGTCCAAGGGACCCTCAAGAGTCTTCTCCAGCACCACAGCTCAGAAGCATCAGCTCTGCAGTGCTCAGGATGATTCAAGCATGTTGGATTTATTGTGCACTTTATTCCTATTATTATTATGTCAGCTCGACCTCAGATCACCAGGCATGAGATCCTGGAGGTTAGGGACTCCATCTCAGATCACCAGGCTTTAGATCCTGGAGGCTGGGGACTCCATCTCAGATCACCAGGCTTTAGATCCTGGAGGGTGGGGACTCCATCTCATAAAATAATAAGAGTGCTTTTAGGTTCTAATTTTTTTTTTCTAGTGTGTTTGTTTGTCTTTTCATTTTCTCAGTGATGCTTTTTTAAAATTCAAAAGTTTTTAATTTTGAAACAGTTCAGTTTCTTTAAGATTTTGATTTTGGTGTCATGTCAGTGTCCCTTTGTAACAAAGATTTTCTTCTAGAAGTTTTATAGTTTTTGTTTTTCATGTCTGGATGTCCAGGGTTTTTTTAATCCATTTATCAAATTGATGGACACTTGTGTTTTTTCCACCTTTTGCCTATTATAAATATCGGTGCCGTGTACCATTTGTGTACACACTTTTTTGTGGTCATGCTTTCATTTCTCTTGGGTATATACCTAGGAGAAATTCCAGGGTTATAAGATAACTCTGTGTTTTGAGGAATTACCACAATATTTTCCAAAGCAACTGCACATTTTACATTTCTATCAGCAATGTATGAGGGTTCCAATTTCTGTATATCCTCACCAACCCTCATCTGATTTCATTTATTATCTCCTTTCTATCTAGCCATCTCTGCTGCTGCTGCTAAGTCACTTCAGTCATATCTGACTCTGTGCGACCCCAGAGACGGCAGCCCACCAGGCTCCCCCGTCCCTGGGATTCTCCAGGCAAGAATACTGGAGTGGGGTGCCATTTCCTTCTCCAGTGCACAAAAGTGAAAAGTGAAAGTGAAGTCGCTCAGTCGTGTCCGACTCTTAGCGACCCCATGGACTGCAGCCCACCAGGCCCCTCCATCCAAGGGATTTTCCAGGCAAGAGTACTGGAGTGGGGTGCCATTGCCTTCTCTAGCCATCTCAGTGGGTATAAAATGGTATCTCACTGTAGTTTTGACTTCTGTCTCCCTGGTGGCTAATAATGAGCATCATTTCATGTGCTTATGGGCCAGTTTTTATATCTTCTCTGGAGAACTATCTATTCAGATCCTTTATTCATTTTTAGATTGAGTTTTTTATGCTTTAAGTCATAAAAGTTTTGTGTATAGTCTAGATACAAGTATCATAACAGACATGCTATTTGCAAATGTATTCTCCTATTCTCCTCCCTGATAGCTCAGTTGGTAAAGAATCTGCCTGCAGTGCAGGAGATCCTGGTTCGATTCCTGGGTTGAGAAAATCTGCTGGAGTAGGGATAGGCTACCCACCCCAGTATTCGTGGGCTTCCCTTGTGGCTCAGCTGGTAAAGAATCCACCTGCAATGAGGGAGACCTGGATTCAGTCCCTGGGTTGGGAAGATCCTCTGGAGAAGGGGAAGGCTCCCCACTCCAGTATTCAGGCCTGGAGCATTCCATGGACTGTACAGTATGTGGGGTCGCAGAGTCAGACACGACTGAGCGACTTTCACTTCACCCTCCTATTCTCAAGGTTGTCTTCTCGCTTTCTTTGTGGTGTGCTTTGGAGCACAGAAGTTATTTTTTATGTCTTTGACTTTGATGTTGTTCAGTGTATCTTTTCTTTTGTTTCTTATGCTTTTAATGTCATATCTAAGAAAGTTTTGTCTAACCTGAGTTTGTGAAGATACACTCCTATAATTTTACTCCTTTCTTTCCTCTAAGGAGGGATCCAGCTTTATTCTTTGCATACAGATATCTAGATGTCACAGAATCATTTGTTGTAAAGACTATTCTTTCCTTCTAGAATTGTCTTAACTTCTCAGATTTTTAAATCCTTACATTTACTGGGAAAAAAAAAAATATTGATCTAGCTTTGTTGACGTCTTTGCTCTTTAAAGATAACATGCAGGCCAAGTAAGCATGAGATCTGTTTCCATGGAGAAGCCAACACTTGTCTTCTCCCTTACCAGGTATCTTCCTGTGTGTTGAGTCCACAAGCTTTGGCCTGCTGAATGGCACCCATTATTTCTATTCCATGCTATTCTCCCTACTTTGACATTAGTACTGAATAATTCTAAATAAAACACCACCAATTAACACCTGGGAGCAACTCTCACTTCATGTTTCAGGACAACATATTTTGGGTGATGAGATCCTTGCAAAAGCGAGAGATTGCTATTAGATAGTATGCATGATCAAGAACCAAAATGGATGAGACCAACACTGTACTATAGAAGGTCAGAAAAAAGCTGAGAGCAATTGACCTGTGACAACTCCTAGGATTCAGACCTGTTTCCTGTTTTACACAGATGCAGCCACCAGCAGACCAAGGTGCTCTAGTTATAATTTATTTACATTTATTTGTTTTCATAGAGAGGACTCATTAATGACAATGATCCTCCCTCTCTCACCTGCAAAGAGGGACAGTTATGCTAGGAAAAAGTGCCAAATCATTTTCCTGTTTCTGAAGCCCCCGGGTGCTTACTGATTCCAGGTTAAAAGTGTTTACTGGTGGCCCTGTTTGCACAATTTCTTTTACCAGTAACTTCCTAGTTTTTGCATTATTATAAATGAAAACTTCTGACTGAGAGGTTACACAGGAAAGAGAACAAAAAGATGATTCCTAAGAGAAGCCAGAGTTTTTTCATTCAGTATCTATATTGCCATCCAAAAAGTAGTGATTCAGTACAAGCTATTGGTTAATACTGTAGTGACGATAGGGTATACCCACTGACTCGGGACCGTGTCACCTCACTGATGAGGTAAAACACTCACATCCCAAACAGTTCGGATTTACCACAAGGTAGCATGTAGGTAGCACAGAGTCGGACACGACTGAAGCCACTTAGCAGCAGCAGCAGCAACAGCACGTAGGTGGGCGGGGCCAAGATGAACCAGAAAAGAAAGACTGAATGAGAACTATTAGGCACAAAGCCTGGAACATGACTAAGGCTAGTATAGTAAGTTTCCATTATTAATACTGATGAGAACAAGAAGGACAATAGTGTATCAGAAGGAAAGTGGTATTTGAGACTACTCTGAGCTGAACTGGAAGGAGAAATTCTTTAACTTCCTGGAAGAGCATTTGCGAGGATTATTTCCCTCTTGAGGACACTTAATTGATCCTATAAAACTATTTAAAAAGACAGAGCTACAAAATCTAGATTACTGGAGTATCCGAAGTTTATATTTCACAGGCAGTTGAGAGAGATTTTAAAAGCCCCCGACCATAAAGTTACACCCTCCAGCTTTGTATCCTTCTTTTTCCACATAGTATCTTTTTTTTTTAATTGAAATAATGTTAATTTACAATGTTGTGTTAATGTCTGCTGTAGAGCAAGGTGATTCAGTTATACATACATATATATATATATACACACACACACACACACATATATTTTTTCAAAACTCTTTTCCATTATGGTTTATCAAAGAATATTGAATATAATCCCCTGTGTTATGCAGTAGGACTTTGTTTATCCATTTCTATATATAATGGTTTGTATTAGCTAACCAAACTCAATCCATCTCTCTTCCCTCTCCTCCTACTTGGCAACTGCAAGTTTGCTCTCCATGTCTGAGTCTTGTTTCTATTTCATGGATGGGTCATTTGTGTCATATTTTCGATTCTAAATCTAAGTGACACCATAAGGTATTTGTCTTTTTCTTTCTGACTTACTTCACTTAGTATGCTAATCTCTAAGTCTATCCATATTACTGCAAATAGGATTATTTCATTTATTTTATGGCTTAATAGTATTCATGGGGTCGCAGAGTCAGATACAACTGAGCGACTGAACTAAACTGAGTATTCCATTGTGTATACGTACCACATATATGTATTATCTTTATCCATTCATCGCTGACACACATTTAACTTGTTTCTATGTCTTGGTGCTGCTACTGCTAAGTCGCTTCAGTCGTGTCCGACTCTGTGCGACCCCATAGACGGCAGCCCACCAGGCTCCCCAGTCCCTGGGATTCTCCAGGCAAGAACACTGGAGTGGGTTGCCATTTCCTTCTTCAATGCGTGAAAGTGAAAAGTGAAAGTGAAGTTGCTCAATTGTGTCCAACTCTAGCGACCCCGTGGACTGCAGCCTACCAGGCTCCTCCGTCCATGGGATTTTCTAGGCAAGAGTACTGAAGTGGGGTGCCATTGCCTTCTATGTCTTAGCTATTATGAATCATGCTGCTATCAACTTAAGTGTACATGTATATGTTTGAATTATAATTCTGTCTAGATTATGCCCAGGAGTGAGGTTGCTGGATCATATAGCAACTGTATTTTTAATTTTTTGAGGAACCTCCATTCTGTTTTGCATAGTGGGTGAACCAACTTGCATTCCCACCAATGGTGTAAGAGGATTGCTTTTTCTCCACACCCTTTCCAGCATTTGTTATCTGTAGACTTTTAATGGTAGGCATTCTGACTGGTGTGAGGTGGTCACTCACTGTAGTTTTGATTTGCACTTTTCTGATAGTTGTGTTGAGCATCTTTTCACGTGCCTGTGGGTCATCTGTATGCCTTCTTTGGAGAAATGTCTGTTTAGGTCTTCTGTCCATTTTTTGCTTGGGTTGTTTGTCTCCACATGACATCTATGTGCTTAATTTTTAATCTTAAAGTTGTAATTCTTTTTCTGTAAAACGGGAATAATTTTTTTTTTATCTCCTAGAATTCTGTGAGATTTATTAACATATTATGAGTATGTTGCTCACATGTTGTAATAAGATATAATGACTAACATCTACTAGATATGACTAAATTCCCAATGAATATGGAGGTAATAGTAGACACAATTTTTTTCTTAGCTTATAGTTTCTTTTACTGACTGTAGAGACAGCTAATCAACACTAAGACCAAACAAGACAGCTAATCTACACTAACAATATCATTACCTTTTGCTTCAAATGATTTAAATTAGAACCTTGACTGTAAAGAAAAGTCAACTGCATAGCAAATCTGTCTGAAGATATGAATGAAGTTCGATAATTGTAAATAACAAATATGTCTCACTTAGAACCGGGAAAGTGCTTCTAAAAAAAAATTCCATGGTCTAATAACCTTCCCCAAAAAAGCTGCTTTGGGGTCACTCTGTAATAAAAATGCAATGGCACACAGCATTGCAGTGAACAATTGACAAATTTGAACTTTCCCCATAATGGGGAGAATTTCTTTGTTTTTGAGTACTTGTATTTTTATGTCTAGAGGCAGTCATATGCCCTTGGACTCACCAGTAGGCATGTTGAAATGTCTATCTGGAAGTCAGTAACATGAAGAAGCAGGCTTCCCTGGTGGCTCAGAGGTAAAAAATCTATCTGCATTGCAGATCTGCATTTCAGGAGACTGCCTGCAATGCTGGAAATGCAGGTTTGATCCTTGGGTTGGGATGATCCCCTGGAGAAGGAAATGGCAACCTACTCCAGTATTCTTGCCTGAGAAATCCCATGGACAGAGGAGCCTGGCGGACATGACTTAGCAACTAAACCACCACCACCAACAGGAAGAGGCAAGAGCCACAGAAAGGCACTTGGCAGTTGTGCTGGATCCAGATTGTATGCTCTACCCAGATTCACTCGTCCATGCAGTAATATAATGAAAACTGTTACTTGGTTTTTGTCTCCAGTAGACTTATATCTATACCAGGGGTTCAGATTCTTTTGGCATAGAGCTTCAAAAAACCTTCCTGAGTGATAGAAGTGTCAGTAAGACCCTTTGGACCACATGTGAGTTTATGTTAACAAGGCTCCTAGCTGTCTTTGGGATGGAGGTTAATTGCCAGAAACAAGTCCTACCCCCTAACACCCAGAGAGGGAAGTGTGGCTGGAGATTGAAGTCAATCAAATTGCCAATGATTCAATCAATCTTGCTTACATAATAAAAGCTAGATTAAAAACTATGAACAATGAGGCTCTTTAGCTTCCTGGATAGTGAATACATTAACATACCAGGAGGGTGGCACTCCCTGGTGCTATAGAGAAAAGATGCCCCCTCTCCCGTCTACCCTGCCCTGACTTCCGACTGTGTCTCCAAAGTTTGGCTGATCCTGAGTTGCATCCATTATGATATACCTGTAATTATAAAGTGCAGCATTTTCAGTGAGTTCTGTGAGTCTTTCTAGAGAATTATAAAACCTGATGGGCATCATAGGAACACCCACTTTGGAGCCAGTTTGTCAGAAATGTGGGTGGACCCCAGGACTTTCACTCGTCTGAGGTGAGGACAGTCTTATAGGACTGAGTCCTTAACCTGTGGGATCTTATACTCAATCCTGGTAGTTCTAGAATTAACACCTTGCCCTTAGCTTGTAGGATTTGGGCTAACTCTAGGTCATTAACATCAGGCCTGAGCAGAATTGTAGCATGCCCAGGTAAAGTGGGCAACTGGAAACCACGTGCCTTCTCCAGGACTCAGATTCTGGCTTATTCTGTCCTTGAAACACCCCCAGTGATGCCTTACATTGCTCCCGCTCCCTCTAACAGTACTCCTCCTTATCTCTGCCTTTCCCAGTAGTGCACACTGGGTTCCAGCGTGGCCTCCATTTGTAACCCCTCCCCAGTGAGTGCTGCAGGAGCATCGGAACTTGGATTCAAACCTATCAGACTCATGAAAACTTTGATTTCTCTAGTGGTTGCATGGAGGTTCTAGATAATACAACCTCAGTGTCTTTCAGGATGTCTTTCACCAAGAAGGAATAAGCAGGTAAACCACCCATGCTGCCTGCCACCAAGGAATTTTACAACATGCGGTGTTTGCTTATAACCTCTCTAGAGACATCCCATGTATTTAAATAAACACTGAGGCTCTGTGTGAAATTTTAGCCAACTCAGCAATGCACTGTGTGCTCACCCACTGAGTCATATCCAACTCTTTGAGACCCCATGGGCCGTAGCCTGCTAGGTTCCTCTGTCCATGGGATTTTCCAGGCAAGAATTATGTCTTCGGCATTGGCAGGCAGATTCTTTACCACTGCAATACCTGGGAAGCCCCACTAATGCACTGCTCTCCTGTTTTTCTTTTCTAGTCCTGCTTTCCAGGATTGCACCCACCCTTACTGCATTAGAATGTAAGCTTTTCCTTAGACTTTGTTTTCTAGGAAACCTGAAATAAGACAGATGTGTAGTTAGCAAAATCCTGCATTAAAAGGATCTGTGGCTGCTGGTCTGCTTGTTGCATCCCATGTCTCGTATCTGCAATGTGGACTGTAATACTTGTGCCAGCTTCAGATACAGGGTAGGCTCAGGTGGAATCATCTGAAAGTATATTTGGGCATTATCCCTGTTTGTATAGCACACAAACCTGTTTTTATGCCCCTTTTAGAAATGTATTTGCAGCTAATAATCCTATCTCATATAAAAATAATTTAAAATTACATGCATTATAAGTCACTAAAACCTTCCTATTTGGGAGGTGATAGGATGTCTTTATTATGTAATGATAATAATGGTTGATGGCTGATGTGTTTGTTTTATTTGACAAAGTAAAAATTGCCCTGATTTTCTAAAACAAACTGCCTCCCCCCAAAAGTGTTTATCAAATTCAAAAGCTCTTGAAACCACTAGATTTCCCCATTAAAGGACAGGTCCTAACTATCTATTCTTTGGCTTTTCTTTGACCCAAATATAAGACCCACTGAGCCTGCCATTTTCCACAGCTATGAAAGGAGTAATTAATTGGGGGCTTAGGGACTGTTAGTGAACCAGTGAGGGTGAATAGGTTTCTTGTTAGATACTCATTGGGGATACAACAGGGAAATTATTCACTAGATTGAGACTATGAAAAAAAATTATAGAAGACATCTTTTTCACACAGCCACCATCTCTTCCTACATAACTCATGTAGAAATCAGTTACACTGTAAAATATCAGATAATCAGGTCACCTGTGTCTAATGTTAATAGGACAGTACATTTTCTGAGTCCATATCTTCCAGAGCTCTTCTGCTAAATGAGACTATAATTGCTTTCTTAAGTGCGCACACACACACACACACACATACACACACTTATTGGGGAACCAAAGGAGGGAGATTTCTGGCCATAGTGGAGTGAAAAGTAGGCTAATATTCTCCTAACAAAAAGCATAAAACTGGACTAAAGAATGCAACCATTTCAGTGCTCTGGAAATTGACCGCAACAAAGGCAAATGACAAATTGAAAAGGGTTTCTTTAGGGAAAACTGCTAGAACTTCAAGTGAGAACAGTGAGAATCTTCAGTTGAGATGCCTGGAGCTGTACCCATCTACTCTCTGGCTCCAGCTTACTTGGTGCTAGTGTATTATCTGGAGGCAGCCAGCTGTAAAAACCAGCAGCCATGGTTGGTTGACATGATTTGGAGCAGAGAAAGTCCATACCTAGCAGTGTTGTCCGGAGAAGGCAATGGCACCCCACTCCAGTATTCTTGCCTGGGAAATCCCATAGACAGAGGAGCCTGGTCGGCTGCAGTCCATGGGGTTTCGAAGACTCAGAAATGACTGAGCGACTTCACTTTCACTTTTCACTTTCATGCATTGGAGAAGGAAATGGCAACCCACTCCAGTGTTCTTGCTTTGAGAATCCCAGGGACTGAGGAGCCTGGTAGGCTGCCGTCTATGGGGTCACACAGAGTCGGACACGACTGACACGACTTAGCAGCAGCAGCAGCAGTGTTGTCAATGAAAGAAAGAAACCTGGTCGACAACAAAAGAGCTCTGCTTGCCCGAGGTTGCAATCTCAGTGAGAATGGTAGACCAGCCATAAATTTTAAAAAGAGCTCTTAGTGAAAGTCATAGAAGAGATTTAAATGCTCTTCATACATCCTGTATTCATACTTTTCTGACCACTGCTCCAGCACTCGTGCCTGGAAAATCCCATGGATGGAGGAGCCTGTTAGGCTGCAGTCCATGGGGTCGCTAAGAGTCGGACACAACTGAGCGACTTCACTTTCACTTTTCACTTTCATGCATTGGAGAAGGAAATGGCAACCCACTCCAGTGTTCTTGCCTGGAGAATCTCAGGGACGGGGGAGCCTGGTGGGCTGCTGTCTCTGGGGACCCACAGAGTTGGACACGACTGAACTTAGCAGCAGCCATGTACAAGAGAGACCCGAGAGGTCCTGGCAGAGGATAGAATCTGAGGCAGACTTCATAAAGCCTGAACTTTGAATGCACTTGTTAATCCACATACAGATCCACAAGGAGAGGGTAGGTGCCTTATAATGGACATTTAAGCACAGCATCTGCTCCATCACTGGCTGACCAGTCAACAAAAGAGATACTATGCAAACTTAGGAACAACTCTAAGTGAAAAAATAAGAATAAAAAATTTAAGCAGAGACATCAGTGACTGCTCATAATTGGAGAGATCAATTCCACAAACTGAATCCAGGTGAGTTAAAAAACAATCTCCATGAATCTGAATCCAGATTTGCTACAGTGTTTTATATAAAATTTTCAACTTTCAACAATAACAAGAACACAAGCAAAACATTCAAAAGAAACAAAAAAAAATGTAAGCCTTACTTGCTATATTGGCATTAGCAAAGATTTAACTTATATGCAGAGTACATCATGAGAAACACTGGGCTGGAAGAAGCACAAGCTGGAATCAAGATTGCCGGGAGAAATATCAATAACCTCAGATATGCAGATGACACTACCCTTATGGCAGAAAGTGAAGAGGAACTAAAAAGCCTCTTGATGAAAGTGAACACAGAGAGTGAAAAAGTTGGCTTAAAGCTCAACATTCAGAAAACGAAGATCATGGCATCCGGTCCCATCACTTCATGGGAAATAGATGGGGAAACAGTGGAAACAGTGTCAGACTTTATTTTTGGGGGCTCCAAAATCACTATAGATGGTGAGTGCAGCCATGAAATTATAAGATGCTTACTCCTTGGAAGGAAAGTTATGACCAACCTAGATAGCATATTCAAAAGCAGAGACATTCCTTTGCCAACAAAAGTTCGTCTAGTCAAGGCTATGGTTTTTCCTGTGGTCATGTATGGATGTGAGAGTTGGACTGTGAAGAAGGCTGAGCGCCAAAGAATTGATGCTTTTGAACTGTGGTGTTGGAGAAGACTCTTGAGAGTCCCTTGGACTGCAAGGAGATCCAACCAGTCCATTCAGAAGGAGATCAGTCCTGGGATTTCTTTGGAAGGAATAATGCTAAAGCTGAAACTCCAGTACTTTGGCCACCTCATGCAAAGAGTTGACTCATTGGAAAAGACTCTGATGCTGGGAGGGATTGGGGGCAGGAGGAGAAGGGGATGACAGAGGATGAGATGGCTGGATGGCATCACTGACTTGATGGACGTGAGTCTGAGTGAACTCCAGGAGTTGGTGATGGACAGGGAGGCCTGGCGTGCTGCGATTCATGGGGTCGCAAAGAGTCGGACACGACTGAGCGACTGATCTGATCTGATCTAACACTATAACGAATATTATAAATGCATTCAAAGAATTAAAGGAAAATATCAGGACAATGTGAAAACAAAAATACCCAGCACTCAGATCTTGGTTTCTAATACTCTTATTCAGTTAAAGGATGCAGGAATCATTAGAGCAGTGGCTGAGACTGGAAATATACAAGATGAGCTTGGAGGAACTTGTGGTTTAAGAAAGTACTTAAAAAGCAAAAAATACTCTCAGGGATTCTAAGTTCTCATACACAGCCTAGGTTAAGCCTCCAAAAATTCATTAGACGATCAGCTGGGTCGTATGGTAGTTAGACCCAGGGATCCCACTACTGGGCATATGCCTCAAGAAAACCACAATTCAAAAAGACTCATGTACCCCAGTATTCATTGCAGCACTATTTACAATAGCCAGGCCATGAAAGTAACATAGGTGTCCATCAACAGATGAACAGATAATGAAGATGTGGTACACATGGGCAATGGAATGTTGCTCAACCATAAAAAGGAACAAATTTGAGTCAGTTCCAGTGAGGTTGATTAACCTAGAGCTTGAAAAACAAATATCTTATATTAATGCGTATGTGTGGAATCTAGAAGAATAGTACTGGAAAACCTACTTGCAGGGCAGAAATAGAGTTGCAGACGTAGAGAACAGACTTTTGGACATGGAGAGGGAAGGAGAGGGAAGGACGAACTGAAGAAGTAGCATCGACACATATACTGTCTCGTGTGTAAAACAGATGACTCGTGGGAGGCTGCTCCAGAACACAGGGAGCACAGCCTGATGATCTGTGATGACCTGGGCAGAGGGGAGCGGGCCAGGGAGGCTCAAGAGGGAGGGGATATAGATATAATTATGACTGATTCACACTGGTGAATGGCAAAAACCAACACAACACTGTAAAATAATTATTCACCAATTAGAAAATGTTTTTTAAGTTCAGGTGTTTTCTTCTTCTCCTTATCTGTGACTCTTTTCTCCTCTCTGTTCTACCAAACATGAAAATCGCGATGGTCCTCATCTCTCTTAGGAGGAATTTGTCCACTTTTTGATTTCAGTTTGTCCAATTGCTTTGCATTCTCAGCTCTCTGACACATAAAATGATAGTGATTTTATAAATTATCTTACTTTTTAGTGGGAGTAACATTTTCTTGTGACTGTCCACATCCTAAATAGAGATGAACTTTCTCTACATATTTGAAATAGTTCTCAAATTCTTATCAAAGTGATCTCCTAAAGTTCTGTCATTCAGGTTTTTCTGCTGGAATCTTCTCTCCACTTATTTGCTTGGAAATTTCCACTTATTCTTCAAAACTTCAGTTACCTTTTACTTCTAAAAGAATTCATGGTTTCTCAACTTCTGTGGACATCTAGGGCCAGAGAATCCTTTGTTGTGGAGTCTCTCCTGCGCATTGTAGGGTGTTAAGCAGCATCCCTGGTCTCTAAAAACTAGGTGTTGGTTGTACACCACACTCCTTCTCTGATTGTGACAACCAAACTGTCTCCAGACACCCCCAAATGTAGAGAGCAACAGGCATGCCTTGATCCTTCTGGGATCAGCGCAGGGGCCAGTCCTTATTTGCTCTCATTCTCGTGTTATCTTGGGTCTACTTATCACGTTAGCACTTATATTTTGTTTTATGTGCCTGTTTCCTCTCTCTGTCTCTAACACACACATTTATATCAGGTGAAAAGTAATTATTATTTCAAAACCTCGGATGCATTGAAGAAGGTGAATGTTAAGAGGTAGAGAGGTAGGGAGAGAGTTGATGGCTGTGATGATGTAAATAATTTGAAAAGGCTGGGGAAAAAAAGCTAAAGATCTGTATGCAGGAAAAGGGAAAGATCCAGGGGAAAGTTTGTGCGTATGTGTATTTGTGCATATGTGTGTGTTGGCATGGAAATATGATGAGGAGGGAATAACCCCCTTCCTGGAGAGGGCTTTGAGTTGGAGCCAGAGAACTTAGAGAAAGTAATGGAAAAAGGATGGTGAGGAAAATAATGTTTGGCAGCCAAAGTTGTAATTTGAAGAAGTTAAAGAGGTCTAGTCAGGATTCTTGTTGAGTTTTGCCATTTAGCATAAAACTGACATTCTCATTCTACCCAAAAAATCGTTATCATTGTGGAGTTGGATTTGCTTTTATAAGGTTGCAGAGGAAGTTCCAAGTCCTGCTTTGAGGCAGACAAGATGTTGGTAACAGTGCTGGAGTGGTGTGATGTATACAGTCACCTGTTCTTACTTGGTTTTTTGTGTATAGTCTTCATGCTTTGGGTGCCAGTTGAAGGCAAGATGTGCCCCTGGTATAGAGCAGAATTCACTGCAGATAGTAGACTCTCAGGATCTGTTGTGCAGGATCATGGATGAGAAGTAGCTTCTCTTTGAGGGATAATGCAATGATCAGTGAATATTATTCTCCTAGCAATGGGGAAAAGTAATAACCTGCCCATGCAACCAGGGGAAAAGAACTCCTGAGTATTTCTCATCCTCAGATATCAGGCAAGGACTGGTACTCTTGGGATATAAGGTAGTAGTGGAAGAAAGAGAAGGAGGAGTAATATTTATTGAGAATTTACTAACACTATATCAAATTTAAGATTGAAAGATACACCCATAAGTATCAATGATAATTTTAATGTCAATCATCATTTCTAAAACACATGCAAATTTTATAGATTTAAATATGAAATAAAAGTTAATATTAGAATTGGAAATTCTGGTGAAAAATTGTTTCTGAAAGATACAAGGACAGAAGCTGATCAAAAGTATCTAAGAAAGAATGAGTGGGGTGAACCTGAAAATCATATTCTAGAGATCTAAATGGGGGAAGAAAAAAAATAAATAGATGTCTCATTCCAAAGTATTCCATGATGTTAACATAACCCACAAACTGTGAGGCAGGAACCAATTAAAACATTCTAAAGTGCTGACAAGTCCTTCTGTACCAGGGCAGCAGTTTGAATGGGTGCCATACTGTTTGAATACCAAGCAAGACCACTTCCCTTTTGCTATACAGCTGTGGTCAGAGAGGAACAGTTCCATGGGGAAGGGAGTGGAGGAGGGGATATAGAGAAAGAGTTTGTTGTTCCTGAGAGGACAAAAATCTCAGCATGCTGGAAGTCTTTCCATCCCTCCCCATCTCCACCCCACCCCACAAAAGCTTGGGAACACCATGCTGAGAGGAGAATCCACAAAGAAGATTAAGAAGAAGGAAAGCAGACAGGGGATCTGGCCATCTGATGGAGGAGAGTGAGCAAGGGTGGTTAGAAGTGTGGATTTGGAAACAGGGAGCTTGCATGTGATGCTTGGCTCCATCCATTCAGCCGATGTGACTGGGGCAGCTACGTAGTCTCCCGCAAACCTCAGTTTTCTCTTCTGTGAAACACAGATGATAGTAGTATCTGCCTCACTGGGATGGCTGTAAGATTGTCAGCCTACTGACTGGCACTAACTTAAGTACAAGATAAGCATTAGCTGTGGTTATTCTTAAAAAAGTAGCATGCCTCTTAGAAATGGATAGAGATATTAATATATAAAGTAACCCTGTGTGCATGGCTGAGTAATGTCTATATAATTAAAGAAGGAAGGCAGGTAACCAGATGCAGAAGACATGACAAGCACATTTGTTGACATGTGGCCAAGAAGCCAGGACAAACTCCCCTAGAACAAGATTTTGACCCTCTTTGGAAGAATGCGGTGGCAAGTCATGAATAGCTAAGGGCAGAATTACAACTGGGCTTCCCCAGAAATTGCTTGTCAACTGCAGTAAGTGACTGTTTCTGATTGGAGTAATATTGCACATAGACATTATCCTTCAGTGGTGTACCCACCAACATCACTGTTTTACAGAAGTGATTTTTGACTTTGCACAACAGAATCATCTAGGGAGATTTTAAAATTATACAGATTTCTAGATCCTACTCCAGACCAATTGAATTGGAATCTCTGGGAGATTCAGGCATCTGTGTTCCAGTGGGCAACTAGAACTGAGAATCGTTGCCTTACATCTGTGGGTCCCAAGCTGAAGTGTGCGTCATGACCATGTGGAGTGCCTATTAAAACACAGGATGCTGGACAAAACTCCCAGACCTACTATTATTCATTAGGTCATCCTTCTGTTATTCATTATGCTGAACTCCACCCTTAGATCTACTGTTGTTCTTTAGGTCTAGGGTTGGACCCAAGTGCCAATGTCCTTCAGCCAAAGACCACCAGGAGCACAGCTGTAGTTAAATAAGTTGGATTTATTATTTGCTGCCAGGAGGAGAAACACACACCTCAGGGAACCATGGATGTGTCAGGGAGAGGGTGCTCAGAAGACCCTGCTGTAGGCTGTGGGCTTCTGTTGAAAGACTTGAAGGAAGGTTCAAGCAGGAGTGAGTCTGCTCTCAACTGGTTGCTGCCAGAAAAGGGGAATGATTCCATGAGTAGATATCTCAGAAAGTTTTATCTTTAGGGAGGGGAGACTCACAAGAGGATAAGCTATACTTGGAAGAGAAATAGAAGCCGCTCATTTTGGCCAAGAGAGGGGATGTTTGGTAACTTGTGGGCTGCACAATGACCTTGGTTTTGTCTGTATTTAGATAAGATTATGAAGTGGCCTTGTTTTGTCTTATTTTATCGTGGTTTCAGAGTAACCTTGCATGGGATTGGTATTCGGTGAGATTCTTTTCTGTTCAGTAGAGGAATAACATGGCCCATGGAGAGTGCCAGGCCAGCTTTCCAGTGTCAGATATCGCCCTTTGCCCCTTTTTTTCCTTTCTCACAAGTTCCAGGTGATGATGATACTACTAGTCCAGAGACCGCCAGACTTTGAGAACCACTGTCTAGGAGGGTAAAGAGACCTGAGACCTGTGTTTGGAACAGGTAGATAATAAAAAATGCATGAACACAGCCTTAAAAAGCCAGGGCACAGAGTTTCAAGGCAACAACAAAAGAATAGCGTAGCCTGGCGGACGATGTAGCTTGGGGAAACTGAGTCCAGCGCGGATGAATGCAACACAGCAGCTTTAAGGGTGGATGCGGCCAGTGCATCTGGTTGTGTTCTTCCTCTCCGGTTCCACCTTCCACCTCAGGGCCTTTGGCCCTGTTTCCTTTGGTAATGGGCCCATTTTTGACCGTATTCATTCTTCATGTGTCCTTTGATAATATCCCTCTTTCAGAGAGGCCCGGACCCGCACTCAATCGGATTCCCTCTTCGTCACCCTCTTCTCTTCAGTGTACCAATCACGATTTACAATCAGATATTTTTACTCTTATGATGGCTGATTTAATGTCTGTCTCACCTGGTGGGCTACAGTCCATAGGGTCGCCAAGAGTCAAATGCCACCGAGCGTGAATTCCCCTGCTAAACTGTAAGCTCCCTATGGGTAGAGCCCATGCTTAACTTGCTGACCTCTGTCTCTTTCCCTTCCAGTACTTTTCTGAAAGACACACTTCCTTCCACAGCATGTGCATATCACAGATGAGTCCCTCTTCCCTCTATCCAGCCCAATCCATACTGCATCTTTAAAAAATTACTTATGGCTTTGGCTTGTGAATGATGCTCTTCTCTGTTTTTCATTGCTTATATAGATCCTATCCAGCACTTTATATTTTTCTCTGATTACTTCCATGAAAAATATAAAGTGTTTGGTGAAGTCTCCATGAGCAAAGAAACTTGAGTTTCACATCTAACAAATCACGATTTGTTGTCAAGCTCTCCCTGTCTTGATTCAATCTGGCGGTGGTTCTTTGAGCTGCCATTTTATGAAAGCTAGAAGGGACTATCTTTAAAATAAAAATTTTCCTTCAGGCATGGCATGTGTTTGAGACATAGCTTGGATTTGTTGTTTCAATTAAGTGTTCTGACACACTTCCCTTAACCCTTCTTCTGGGGCTGGGCTTGCTGCAGCAGCCTCCTTGGCGATGGATCTGGGACAAGAGGAGAGATTTTGCC
>NW_011494790.1:6616052-6648452 GCF_000754665.1 Bison bison bison
CAAAAATGAGATCCAACGGAGCCTCAAGAGTTTTAAATTTCAAGCCAAGCTGGGTCCTGTTCAGATCTGGTTTAGCTGGCTCCTGGATTCTGAATGCACATGCTTCAAAATGCTCATAAAATGGTAACAGAAGACTCTGTGGACATCAAATGGCACTCACTGAACATCACTTTAATGAGTTAAGTGAAATGAAACAGGAACATATGGATTCCATTGTCCTAAAAATACACAGGGGTTTAAAATAAAGGCAAATAAATAAGTTCCTTAGTGACATGTGTTTTGGGGTTTGCTGAACCAAACACATTGGAAAGTTCTCCAAGACATCTATCAAGTCTGAAATGCAGCTGGCTTCACCCACTCCCTCATGTGTGGTCAATAATTTCGTATGCCCACTCTTCCCTTGCACTCACAAAGCCATTTGGTCTCCTAAGATGGAGCCAAGCTCACTGTCATTAGTATATACAGATGTGAACAAAGCTCTGTTTTCTCAGAGCCTTGGGGAACATGTGTTCCCCAAGCAAAGATAAGAAATGCTTTCTTTTCTCTCTACCCCAGTCCATCCTCCTTTGCCTTGTCTTACATTCTCTTCCAAAGTGTTGCTGCTTCCCTGTACTGGACAGAGGGGTGGTCAGTGGGCATCCTAGATGGGACTGGCCTCCAGTACAGGCCTGCAGGACTCGGAAACTTGAACTGATTGTTGATTGTGCTGATTCCTATAGGCCCTTGAGTGTCCCTTAACTGTAGACCCTTGGCGCCAAGTAGACACACTTGCCATGTGTGTACACACACTCCCTTTGTCTGTTCCTGCCTCCCAAGTACCCATCCTTGCAAATGTGAGAAGGGCTTCATTCCACAGTTACCCATTTATACTCACAGACTTCTCGAGTAGGCGAAGTAGGTATTTTTGACTTTTTGTATGAGCATGGGCCTTATTTTCCTGTGGTATGTAATATACCTTACCACAACAGTAGAAATGGTTCTGCTGCCTTTGTCTCAGACACATGTTGAAGAGAGCCTTTGGCCATATTCTGCAGGCTGTAAAAATCACTAGCCCCGGAAAAGCTTCAGAAAAATTATCGCCACCTCTTCAGAAAAGGTAAAATGGACATCTGGGATCCCTGGAGTCTTCTAGGCATCTTGTTTCCCTATGACTGTACTGCCTCACAACTCCAGCAAGTAATTCTATCCAGGCTGGACCCAAGGATCAAGAGCCTCTCTGTACAATGTGATCCCCAGAGAAGCTTTGGGCAGAGGGTCTCTTGTTTTGCTTCCTTCCAGGTGAACAACTCAAAACGGGGGGCTGTCCCTTTCCTGAACAAAGTAGCTACAGAGAGGCAGTCGGCGCACACTGGGGTGTCATCTACAAATTGTTTGGCTTGTGGGGCTGAGTCACTCATCTGATGGGAAAGAAGTGGCTGAGATTCCTATGCTTTGTTTTGGTTTGGTGTTTCCTGCTCTAATCTTTTCTCCTTCCAACAACTATTTCTTGTTCCCTAATGCTTTGTGACTTGTTTTAAAAATATACTGTTTTTTTTTTTTTTGGAGGGGGGTATCAAGAGAATAAGGGCATGGGGGAAAGGGTGTTAGAATGTTGGATAAGGAATAAAAAGTTGGCTCAGATGAACAAGAAGAGACCAATTATCACTAAAGGGGAGTCACGAATGACTTTGTGGTCCTGGAGCCCTGAACAGTTTAGTAGAATAGGAGTCATGTTCATTCTTGTCAGAAACAGTTAAAAAGGGGATCAAGAATGTATTAAAGCAGGATAAATTCCTCTTTGTTGCAACTTTAGTCCTTGTTCAGCAAATAAAAGAGAGATTTGAATGCTGAGGGTTAAAGGGAAGCCTGTTCCTCTCCCTTTAACATATAGAAGAGCTGAGAACATTTTCTCCTGACATAGCATGACCCCTGTCAGGCTCCTAGTCAATAAGACAGAGTGAGGTCTCCTGGTGTGAATCCCCACTACACACAAAAATGTGTTTAGAGACTCCCTACCTCTCTGTCCATGCACTGTCAAGCTTTCTAAGATCTCTCAAGATTTTCAGAGGGACATTTGCATAATTACTCTTCCTGGCTGTTTTCTGTCCCTTGCTGTTGTGCAGAGTGGCTGCAGCTCTTCCTCTCTCCCTCACTTTCTAGTTGTGCATTATGGTCATGGCCAAGGCCAAGGCCAGTTTCTATAATGTGAAAACTGAAATTCAGTTTAACCAAACAAGTGGTTGGGTTTAAGACTGCAAAAACAGACAACCTTGTGCATCCCCTGGACACGATCTAAGAAAGACTTAAAATGTTCTCTTTATTCTTATTCAAAGAATGACTAGACAAGATTCACCAGGGACCATTTTGGGGAGCGTTCTTTCTTGGTTGGCAAAGGGAAGGGGGGATGACCTCATAAATTTCCTCCATCCCTAATTTTTAACGACTCTTTATGAGAACATTAGCTTTGTAAGCTTTTACCCCAGGGTAAGCTGGCGCTCTTTGTGGGGAACTGTTTACATAGCTACATAGCCCTGTGAAATACTTGATTCAGCCAGATTGCATACGTGGTGAGTGAAAAAGCAGACTCATTTCCTCGGTAAACACATCTGCCTTCACAATTGCTTTCCTTTGCCTGAGCTCTGGCGACATTGTGAGAAATGACTCTGCAGTCACTGAAAGCAGGGGTGGAAGGATAGTCTTCAGCCTTTTGTTTTCCATTACTACCCCTCCCTGTTCCCCAAATAAGATGAATGTACCAGGTTTCACCTGCCAAAACCTATGAAAACACTGAGCCTTCTCCAACACCCTGCTATGACCTTGATTATCTTTCTTCGTGTCATTGGTTCATAACATCAGCGTGAATGTGGCAAGAACATAAGCTCTCCAACTCTAATAATAATGTTCTGAAACTGTTTGCCTTGATGCACCTGCCATGAAATTATATCAAGCACTTTCTAGAATTTTCTTTACAGAGTTTCTCCCTAGATGGCCATTGTTTCTCCTTGTTTAGTTTACTTTATCTCTTTCTCATGAGTCATCTTATCCATCTTATTTCTTTGTAGTACATGTCTACGTTTTGTCTTACCAACCCAACTCACTCTGCCCATTTTCTAGGAGTTGCTACTTCTTCTCCAACACCCACTCACATTCTTACAAGGGGGGGATCTGGATCATAACTTCACCCCAACCTCAGCCCATCCTCTACACCCAGTGAGCATCTGATTCAACTTGAGCCAATTAGAAACTCTCTTTGGAGAATTTAGATTCCAACTTCTGTCACACTGGTCTAGACAAAGGAGATACAACATTGTAAACTGTTGGCTACTGAGTTTTGTAGGAAGGAATAAATGTTTCTACCATGTTGCAAAGGAGCAGAAGCTGGACTGTGGGTACAAAGCAAGCAGATAGATTGGGAGAAACATAAATGAGATGAAAGTTGGAGAGAGAATGCCTGTGGGATTACCAAGATTTCCCTTTTAAAGCCTGGCTGCATACTTACCTGTGGGTCTGATGAGTTAGTCTTGTGTAATAATATTTTCCTTTTATGATTAAATTTGCTAGAATTGGCATGTTATTTATAATCCAAAGAATGTATAACTAATCTATCTTTTAAATATCCTCTTTATTAATTTTTTGGGTAATTTAATGTTATTTTCTTGCTGTACAACAAAGTGGATCAGTCACACATATGTGTGGGTGTGGGTGGATGTATGTATGTGTGTATATCCACCTCTTTTTATTTTTCGTACCCATTTGGGTCACCACAGAGCACTGTGTAGAATTCCCTGTGCTACTATGGAGAACAGTGTGGAGTTTCCTTAAAAAACTGGAAATAGAACTGCTTTATGACCCAGCAATCCCACTGTTGGGCATACACACTGAGGAAACCAGAATTGAAAGAGACACATGTACCCCAGTGTTCATTGCAGCACTGTTTATAGTAGCCAGGACGTGGAAGCAACCTAGATGTCCATCAACAGATGAATGGATAAGAAAGCTGTGGAACATATACATAATGGAATATTACTCAGCTATTAAAAAGAATGCATTTGAATCAGTTCTAATGAGGGAGATAAAACTGGAGCCTGTTTACAGAGTGAAGTAAGTCAGAAAGAAAAACACCAATACAGTATATTAATGCATATATATATGGAATTTAGAAAGATGGTAACAATGACCCTATATGCAAGACAGCAAAAGAGACACAGATATAAAGAACAGACTTTTGGATTCTGTGGGAGAAGGCAAAGGTGAGATGATTTGAGAGAATAACATTGAAACATGTATATTGCCATATGTGAAATAGATCACCAGTCCAGGTTCAATGCATGAGATAGGGTGCTCAGGGCCAGTGCACTGGGTTGACCCTGAGGGTTGGGATGGGGAAGGAGGTGTGAGGGGCAGTTCAGGAAGGGGGACAGATGTACACCCATGGCTGATTCATGTCAATGTATGGCAAAAACCACAATATTGGAAAGTAATTAGCCTTCAATTAAATTAAATGAATTAATTTTAAAAAACGAAATCCCTGTGCTATATAACAGGTTCTCATTCAGTTCAGTTCAGTCGCTCAGTCATGTCTGACTCTTTGCAACCCCATGGACTGCAGCATGCCAGGCCTCCCTGTCCATCACCAACTCCTGGAATTTACTCAAACTCATGTCCATTGAGTCGGTGATGCCATCTAACCATCTCATCCTCTGTTGTTCCCTTCTCCTCCTGCCTTTAATCTTTCCCATTATCAGGGTCTTTTCGAATGAGTCAGTTCTTTGCATCAGGTGGCCAAAATATTGGAGTTTCAGCATCAGTCCTTCCAATAAATATTCAGGACTGATTTCCTTTAGGATTGACTGATTTGATATCCTTGCAGTCCAAGGGGCTCTCAAGAGTCTTCTCTAGCACCACAGTTAAAAGCATCAATTCCTCGACGCTCAGCTTTCTTTATAGTTCAACACTCACGTCTATACATGACTACTGGAAAAACCATAGCCTTGACTAGATGGTCCTTTAATGACAAAGTAAAGTCTCTACTTTTTAATATGCTGTCTAGGTTGGTCATAGCTTTCCTTCCAAGGAGTAAGCATCTTTTAATTTCATGGCTACAGTCACCATCTGCAGTGATTTTGGAGCCCCCAATAAATAGTCTGACATTGTTTCCACTGTTTCCCCATCTATTTGCCATGAAGTGCTGGGACCAGATGCCATGATCTTAGTTTTCTTAATGTTGAGCTTTAAGCCAACTTTTTCCTGTCAAGTCCAACCACTTTCTCAAAGTTAAAAAAAGTCTATATTAAAAAAAACCTGTGACTTTTCTTATCCATCGTAATTTCTTCTGTCGTCTTTTCTTAAACAGCAGTTCAGGTCTGCTCAAGGCCTTTCCTTGACTACCTCTTTATACCAATCATCATTCATTTCTAGCCCTCTGGGCATGCATGCATGCTAACTCACTCCAGTCATGTCTGACTCTTTTGTGACCACATGGACTGAAGTCTGCTAGGCTCTTCTGTCCATGGGATTCTCCAGGCAAGAATACTATAGTGGGTTGCTATGCCATCCTCCAGGGGATCTTTCCAACCCAGGAATCAAACCTGCACCTCTTATGTCTCCTGCATTGGCAGGCGGGTTCTTTACCACTAGCGCAAATCCTCTGCTAATACCATCACTCACTGAGGTGCTCCTGTCCTTAGAGCAGGTTTGCTTAGGTGGCGCAGTGGTAAAGAACCTATCTGCCAATGCAGGAGATGCAAGAGACACGGGTACGATCCCTGAGTTGGGAAGATCCTAGAGTAGGAAATGGCAACCCACTCCAGTATTCTTGCCTGGAAAATTCCATAGACAGAGGCGCCTGGCAGGCTACAGTCCATGGAGTCACAAAAATGGACATGACAGAGTGATGAAGCACGCATGCAAGCGTACGTGTCCTTGGGGTCACCTCAGTCTCTACAGATCAGGAGAAGGAACACATAAACTATTTGTAGACAGCCTAAACACACACGATGTGTGCAAGACACAAAGAAATGTCCCTGCACAAAAAGCAGGTTATTTTTAGCACTGAGATTCAGTGAGAGTTCATTGAAAGTAGCTTTCATTAAATGTGAGTCACAAGTAATCAGTCTTTGTGACATAACCTGTGAGTTAGTGAATTCTTACAGGTCTTGATGAAAATCATTCTTTATCAATGTGGTTATTAATGGGTTTGTAAAATTGCATAATAAGGTGAAACGAAGGCTTAAAAGCTTAATTCTCCATGCTAGTTTCAAAAAACAAACAAAAAAACCTAGTCCTGCACCATGTCTCATGGCTGGGACTATGATTTAAGATGTATACACTAGGTTAGCAAGAAACCTGCTTTTAAGGGGCTGCCTTTTTCATCAGAGGACTTACCACTTGGCATAAAAATTGAAGGGCTCAATGATTAAAAAGACAAAAATGCAGGATATATTCATATTTCTGAGGTTATGTGGGACTGTGAGAATATGATTTCTAAACATAGGTTCTAATTTTCTCTGGCTACAGAATGACATTCTGTGTGTGAGAGTTCCATTGTCAGTGGTGAGTTCATCTTTTACTACCTTTTATCAGAGCAAATGATGGTGCGCCAGGCACTTACTTCTCTACGCCAGGAGGGGTCAAGTAGATAATTAATGAGAATTAATCTGTAAAAAGGAATAAAATCTCCAATTTGAATCCTGGTTTATGACTTGGTTTATGATGCAAGTGTGAAACTTCAAAGGGAGTTAACTCAACGTGGCACTTTAATTGTGTTTTATTATATTTAAGAGCTTTATGGAAATTTTGCTGCCTGCCAAGAAATGGCCTTTGAGAATACTTTCCTCCTCAACAGGCTGCTGGGGCCCCTGTTCCCAGAGCAACTACAGAGAGGAGCCGCTTGCACCTTCCTCATATCTGAGAAAGAAGTTGCAGACAGCTGCTAGGTGGTACACTGGCTTAGGCAACAGCCAAGGATCATTTCTCTAATGGAGGGTGAAAGCACAGAAGCCAACAATCACCCCTCTGAAGATTCCAAATTCAAACATTCCCAAGGGCAAACTGGAAAATTTGTGTTAGGGACAGGCTTTTAGTGGATCAAAACCACAAGGTATCAATTCTATGGTGACCTCAGAGATGGCCATTTCCTCTACTCAAGGAAAAAAAGCCAAAAAATAAAATAAGTGGGGCACACATATCTCTTCTTTGTACCTTAATTCAAGAGAATTTTCTTAATCATGTTGGCTTTGGCAAAGAAAAGACACCCTTTCTTTAATAGCCATATTGTCTCCCCACCCTCTTATCTCCTGTAGAGCATGACACTAAGGAAAAAGGGTTCCTGGGTTAACATGACCTCGGGTCTGAATCCAGGGCTGAGAGCCAGGATTCCTCCCATCTGACTCCAGCTCCAGTGCTGACTTGTCCCATGACCTTCGGCAAAGCCGCTGAGGCTCTATGCTGGGTCTGCCCCCTGCTAAAATGACAAAGATGATGCCATCCACCCTGACCTCACTGGGACATTGTGCAGACGAGTGGTCTCTGGTGATGGCAGGCTGAAGGAATGCTTAGAAAGGGAAAATGTTAGAGGAGAATTGGTTGATTTATTTGGCAGAGTAAGCGATAAAACAGTATGTTCAAAGGTGTTTCTGCAAAACAGAAATCAAGTAATGATACTGAAAAGTGACTTTGTTGTGAGAGGAAATTGCCCTCCAGCATGAATAGTTGGAGTTTTCCTTTTACCCCTACTCATGGATTTGTTGTTGTTTAATTGCTGAATCCTGTCTGACTCTTTTGCAGACTGTAGCCCATCAGGCTCCTCAGTCCACAGGATTTCCCAAGCAAGAATACTGGAGTGGGTTTTCCTCTCCAGGTGATCTTCCATACCTAGGCATTGAACCCATGTCTCCTACATTGCCAGGCAGTTTCTTTACCTCTGAGCCACTCATCAGTTAGCACTATCTTTCCATAAATGGTCACATCTAGGGGTCTTTGAACTAAATTAACTTCACTTGGAATAAAGTAGAGAAAAAAAAAATACACCATTTCCTCAAAGATAAGACACAAGTTGTAGGGGGAAAAAAATGTGGAGATTGGGATAACATTGGCAGTTGGGGGGAGTACTGCATTTTTCCAAGTGCTATTAAAACTTTTATTTATAGCTTTGGAAGTTGAGAAGAGAGAGTCAACCTCATATCTAGGGCTGTAAGATGGTGGGCAGCATTTATTATACATTTCATCATTCAGTAAACATATATTGAATATACTTATTTGGACATAGTTGTTGTCTTCCAAGAACCTAGACTTCATGAGAAAACATCATGCATCCAAAATTGTTGCAAGGTCCTAAAATTAGTGTCACAGTAGGGATACAGGATGATACTGTACTAGTAGGGATAAAGGTGAGGGGTGTTTTAAGAACTCCGTGGAAGTCAGAATCAAATCTTCCATGTGAGGCTGAATGCTTCTCAAAGTGATGTGTAAGAGTTTCCTGGGAATCTGAGGAGATTCAGACAGAAAGCAGAGGGACCTGTGTGTTCACAGGTATAGAAACCAGAAACAATATCATAAGTTCAGAAAAGAGGTAGATGGAATTTCTGATGAAACAAAGAAAATGGTAGAAGATGAAGCCAGAAAAGACAGGAAGGTCATCAGGGAGGGAGAATAACTCTGCAATCAACCTGCTTTTTTACCCTTATTTTTTAATTGAAGTATAGTTGACTTAGAATGTTGTACCAATTTCTGCTATACAGCAAAGTGACTGTTAAACACATACATACATTCTTTTTTAAAATATTCTTTTCCATTTTGGTTTATTCCAGGAGATTGGATATAGTATTCTGTGCTATACAGTAGGACTTTGTTGTTGCTTTTTAATTCTTATTCCAATCACTTACACACCAAGGTACCTAGGGCAAGTTCTTCAGTTCCCTCATAAGTGAAATGAGGGTGGTAATACTGCATACACCATAAAGTTGCTATGAGAACTGAATTAAATACCATGTGGTAATACATGTGATTAGAACAGTGACTGGCACAAAATGACTTCTCAACTAGTGTAAACTTATTGTTATTAGTTTAAGAATTAGGTCTTTAGTCTTTTATAGTCAGAGGAAAGCCATGCAATTATCTTAATAAAAGCAATGCCATATCAAGATTTATATGGAGAAGGACTGAGAGAGGCTTTGTGTTAACAGGGAAGGAAGACTGAGATGAAGAAGAGGAATTTATGGAATTGAGTGAGAGTAAGATGAAGGATTTCAGCTATTTCCCAGATGTGGGACTTGGGTGACTAGAACAGATGATGATAACAGTAACCCAGATAGGAAGAGACATAAGAAACAGGAAATGTGGTGGAAAATAATAAATGAGGTTTACTAACATGTGCATTTTAAGCTATCCAGGGACATTCAGGTAGGGCATTCTGCAGGCAAGGGGAGTCAGGCCTGGGTCTCTGAAAAAGCCTGGACTAGAAGTTCAATCTTGAGTGTTTTTGGATTAGTGAGATTATTCAGGGAGAAACGCTAGTGTGTCTGTCTAAGAAAGAATAGAAATAAGAGTGTGAGGGCCCAGGAGAGAATGAGCCTGCAGAAATCAAGGGAGCAGAGTTTGAGTCAGTCTGGAGTCATGTTTGGACTCTTATCTTCACTCTACTTTCCTATGTTGCTACCCCTCTATGGCCAGAGTCTGGGTCTTACCCCAAGCAGCTAGAATTATTTGTATCATCTCTTGTGGGACACAACATTCTTCTTGACTCCTCTACACTTCCAAGCTATAGGATTTGTTTTACACATGCTTTTCTTTTAAACCACCACAAAATGCATGGTACAATATCTCTAAGAAAGGTCCCAGCAAACATCAAATGTGAAACAACATTTTTCCCTAAGATTTTATTAACACATATTGGAATTGCATTCAAGTATGCAATGCGGGAGACCTGGGTTCGATCCCTGGGTTGGGAAGACCCCCTGGAGAAGGGAAAGGATACCCACTCCAGTATTCTGGCCTGGAGAATTCCATGGACTGTATAGTCCATGGGGTCGCAAAGAGTTGGACACAACTGAGCAACTTTCCCTTTCCCTTTATGCATATATGACTTTAAGAGCAACTGGAAATCCAGAATCACTTTTTTTTAAAAAGACAGTGTTTTGTTTTGTTTTGTTTTGTTTTTAATTCAGCATAAAAGCAAACACCATAAGCAAAGCCAAAACTTGGAAAAGTATTAGCAATTCATGCCACAGACCAAGAGCTAATCTCCTTTATTATCTTATTACACAAAGAACATCTAGAAATTCAGGTGAATTTTTTCAGTGATAGTAAAATAAATGGGCATGAGCAGTTCACATACACAAAAGAAGAGATATGAATGGCTCTAAACAACTGAAAAGGTGCTAACTCATTCATCATAAGACAAAGTTGAATTAGTACAGTGATCACATTTTGCACTTTAGTGGAAAATACCCCAAAATTGCATGTATTGGTGAGACTATTGGGAAATAGACAAATACATTGCAGGTGGATGTGCAAAATTGAAGTAACCTGGTAACCTTGAAGGAAGGAGATTTAGTGAGATTTTATCAAAATTACAGATGCCTTTGCTGTTTGCTTCGGAAATCTCACTGCTAAGAATCTTGCCTACAGATAACCCTGAACAAGTTCAAAATGAGGTATAGAGAAGATTATTCATTGTGACACTGTTTATAATAGCAAAAGGTTGCCAGTACAAACCTAAGTGAGGGCAGTAGGGTACTTGGTTGAGAAAAGTATTAATACATTCTTAGAATATAGTAACATGCAACCATTAAAAAAAAAGAAAAGAAACATATTAGATTCTTGTATACTAAGATGCAGAGATCTCTAAGACATTGTATGTTAAAAATACAAGGAACAAAAAGAATACAAGGAACATAACTGCTATTTATTTGCTACTATTTGTGTGAGAAAGTGGGATGGTAAGAACATACGCATTTGCTTATAATTATAAAAAAATATGAAGGAGCAGAGCTTTTTTTCTGGAGAATCCTTTATTCTTTGCTAGTACAAACAAATATTTAGTAAAAATAATTACCACAGGGGAGGAAAGTGGGGTAGAAGGTATATTTGTTGTGGGATATATTCCATAGACAAAACCCATGAATAAGTTCTAAATGACATTCAGGATTGTTATTAATGTTGTTAGAATTAAAATTTTCTAATGTGAAAGAAAAGTTTAGTTACAAAATCAAAGAAGTAAAATTAAAATGTTAAAAATAAATTAGAAATATCAGTATGAGCTAGTAGTTTAAAAGACATGTAATTTATTCTCCAGCACAGAAGTTGTCTAGAGAGAAGGTCACCTTGGGAGCATCCACACTCATCATGCCCAGGTTTTTAATATCATTGCTCCCCCAAAGGGAACCAAGAGCCTTTAAGATGTATCTGATTTCTGGTTTAGGGTAGGGAGGGCACAAATGATGAGCAAAAGAAGCTTTCACAGATTAGTGGGATCTTATCAAATGGTATGGAAGCCAGCTTTTTGAAGCTCCAACTAGCCAAAGATATGACAATTTGAACATCAGAAAGAATACTGTTTGTTACTATGAAATGAAAACCCATGATTCTCCAAGAATGCTCAAAGAGAAAGACAGAAAAAAAATACGTTGGTCACTATTTGAGGAGACTGTTAAACCAAATCAACTTTTGACGATTAGTAATTTAAAAGGCGAAAAGGTTAGCAATTATCCTGTCTATCTGGAAGAAAGTGTGTTTCTGGAACCAAACAAATTCAGTTGGTAAGGGAGAGCTCTGCTTTACAAAAGAATAACAATTGATACATATGAAAATAATAAATTTATAAAATCATTGCTGTGCAGCCACAAATGAAAGTTTTGATTCAGGCAGATCACTCACTGCTGATCAGTAAGGATGAGTTCTCCATCTGATATCATGTGCCAAAGATCTTGAGGCTGAAACCATCAGGTAGATGGTTGATGAAGAGCTAAACATTGGTATGGTGCTCAAACTGCACTTTATTACTCAAAGGGGAGAAATTAGCAGTGGAAGAATTGGATTGTTCCTGATACTCAATCTAGCATCATTAATAGTGGGGCAGTTCATTTGGAGTGCAAAGTGATGTTATAGGGAATGTACTCTGTCTCTAAATGTTTAACTCAAATGTAATAAAGCCCTTCCTATTCATAAGAAGTGTGGGGATAGTTTCCTGTTTGTAGGAAATATGGGGAAAATAGGGATAAAATAAATGATGTCTTCAGAAAGCAGTCAAATCACAAGAAGAAATGACTGTGAGATAAATGGGGGCATAGACTGAATGATGACTTTTCTCTATTTCCACAGAGCCATGTAACCTATGTACTAAAAATTGAAAAAATAAACAGTAGTGATTAGATATTTTATCACATCTTGTTAAACATGAACTCTAGGATATTGGAATGAGAAAAATAATTCTAAATACAGCTAGCTATTCTGCCATCTTGAAAATAGGGTCGTCAGTCAGTAAGAATGTGGTCTTTCCACCTTCCATGCTGTCTCAACTTCATGTTATATAACTCAGCTGTAGCTCTGGACCACCAAGTCCAGAATGATCTTTTATAAGGGAGGAGGGAGGGAGGTTTAAGAGAGAGGGGACAGATGTATACCCATGGCTGATTCATCTTGATGTATGGCAGAAACCATCACAATATTGTAATTATCCTCCAATTACAAATTAAGTTAAATTTAAAAAAGAATGTCCTTTTTTTATAAATGCAGTAGTCATGTTCCTCCTCCTGCCTTACCCACTTCCCCATTACATAAGAACCTAACCCTGCCAGATAGTCAGCCAAAGGAAAGAAGGATGAGAAATTTCATTCTGGAAGCCTAAGAAGAATATTAGAAGCACAGGGTTTGGATATTGAAGCTTTGGGTCCAGTTTCTTATAAGGATCCATACCTGTTCTCATAGCAGTTTAGGTTGGTCAGACCAACTCTTGCAGCAGCAAAGGGCCAGCAGACCTGCTTTCCTTTTGCTGCTTACTGACAGCAAATAGCAATCATAAAGAAGACCATTGAGAAGATAGATTGTCCCAAATGTAAAACTTAGGGAAAATTGCAAAGGGAAGATACACCTGCAGGTCAGAGGTACCCCTCCTTCACCCCCACCCCGGGGGGCCTGGGTTCTGACTGGCAGGCCATGGTGCCTCTGCTTCTGTGCACATATCAGGGTTAATAGATGGACTCACACTTAAATTATTTTCTACTTCCTGCAGATGGCACAGATTTAATTTTTGAGTCATTAGATAATAGTAACACTTTCTTATTTCAATGCCTGGTAAAGGTCCTTATTTTGAGTCCCTGGGAAAAAGGCAGTGAGTGATCTCTTGGGTCTTCCCAGGTGGTACTACTGGTAAAGAACCAGCCTGCCAATGCAGGAGACATAAAAGACATGGGTTCAATCCCTGGGTCAGGAAGATCCAGAGGAGAGCATGGTAACCCACTCCACTTCATTGCCTTGAGAATCCCATGGACAGAGGAGCCTGACGGGCTACAGTTCATAGGGTTGCAAACAGTTGGACACGACTGAAGAGACTTAGCATACAGCATGTGGAATCTTCTTTGTAGTGATTCTTATCAACTATATAAAGAGCAGTAATGACCTCAGGAGCAACACGCAGAGAAATGGAAGGATTTAAAACTGGGTTCCTTGGGAGGATGATTCTTCTTGGGCTATCACTGGAGTCTCAAATTAGGGTGGATGAGGAGACAGAAATTGAGGATATTTGCAAACCTTGACGTTGCAGGGGAATTAAATTCAAAGTCTGATTGATATTTGACCTGGCAAGTCACACTATCCCCAAACACCATTCCCTTGAGCAAAGGAGAAATTATGCTCATGGTAAACAAAAGGAACTTAGAAATCCAGAGAACATTTGAGCAAAGAGTTTTGAAGAAACCCTAAGTGAAGGGTTCACAGAAGTGACCACTTGCAAAAAAGAGAAGTAGAAATTGGGAGACAACATCTGGGAAGATTCTCAAGGGCATCAAGGCAAGGTGGGGGTGGATAAGTTTATAGGGAGCCTAATGAAGCCATTTATGCAACAAGTATTTGAGTACCTTCTAAGTGTTAGGCATCATGCTAGGTGCTAGGGACACATGGGTGAGGAAAAGCAGATACAATTCTAGCCTTGATGGAGCTAATGAAGGAAGAGGGCAAGCATCAAGATCACAACTGTGCTAAACACCACAGAGGCTGGGTGTTCAGTACTATGAAAGTGTGTGTTAGGGAGATTTCTCTGTTGAAAAGTTCAGAGATGGTTTCTTGAAGAAGTGATGCTCAAGATGAATCTTGAAGGGAAGGTGGGATACAGCAGTAATAGCATGTGTAAAACCCAGAGGGCAAGAAGAGCATGGCTATTCGAGAGACAGAGAGAAGCCCAGAATGGGAGAGAGCCTGAGGCAAGATCAGAGTAGTCTTTCTCCTGTAACAATGATGGTTCTTTATTTGGCAAGGAAGCTGGCTGTTTTCCCAACATTTTCTTTCTATTTGCTGGTCCAGGACTGCATTACAAAGATTGTGTTCTGGGTCAAGATGTCCATGATCCATAGCTAACAAATTCAAGAGTGTGCTTGTCAACCACTAAAGGATAGTTAAACATTATTTTGTGCTGGGTCCTGAACTAGGAGATGGTGCCTTAAGATATCCACATTTCCCCAGGTCTTAAAAGTCTCAATTGGCTCGTATTAGTGAAATGTTTCACCCGCTTGGATATTTTGACCAATATCTTAATTCTGACATAGGAGCCACCTATGGAAGCTTTCTTACAATCAAAACTAGCATATGTTATAGTGAATTGCAGAGTGCGGTCTTGCCGAGACATTTTCTCTAGTTTCTTGAAATTCCTCAACATAGATCCATAGTAAAGAACAACCCAACTGAAAGAGAACCTGGCTCTTTGTTCCGTATGTACTTATCCATTAATCTGTAAGACATTCCTTCAACTCTCAAGTCTGGCTTATTTTTCCACAAACGATAGTACCAGACCTTTAAACTCACAGTAGGAATGAATAGATTTTTAAGTCAAAATGTTTTTCTATCCACGAGAATGTTTCATTCCACTAAAAATATTGTTAAGAACGAGATCCTTCTAATGTTTTGTTGCTCTCTAGCAGCCTTTTATTCTCAGTCAGAAAGAGTCTGGGCCCCAAAATGTTCAGTCTTGGGATAAATTCCAACTCAGTAATGGTTTATCAATGTACCGGGTAGGACCACGATGAGCAGAACAGGTGTATGACGGATGTAATTCTGATTCCAAAGTGGTGAAGCATGATTGTGCCCTGTTTCTATTTGACTTCTAAGTGGCTGATCTCATAGACAAATTGGATTCGTACTACTGCCCGCCTTAGCAAATAAGAAGACAAACACTTTAGGAAAGGTGGCTTGGCTCTGTCGTGCAGCTATCACGCTCTTATCTGCCAGGTTCCCCCATTTGTCTATAGCCATGGAACACTGACACAGAGTTTTTAGAAAAATCTAGAGTCTTAGAAACTCCACAAGAAGCATTCAACCAATCTACTTTCCTCTCTCATTGATCCTGGGTTATACCTTGGCAAATTGTTGCCCAGCGTCAGTTTATAGACTCTGCATGTGAATGGTGGTTCTCTGTTAGTTTGTCTGCGTAAATCTGGTTTATTAACACTGCTAACTTTAGATTTCGAATTGCCCATTATAATTCACCAAGGGCTAGGGGCAATACATTGTGCTAAGTCTCTAAAAGGGACAGAATAAGATATATATATATATATATACACACACACATATATACACACACACACACACACACACACACATATATATATATCTGTTCTTGCATCTTAAAGTCTCTTGAGGAAGAAAAGATAATGGACACAGACCAGCTAGAGGGTCATGTTTTTGTTATTAGGAGCTTCTTAAAGATTTCACTGCCAGAGAGGGCAATGGCACCCCATTCCAGTACTCCTGCCTGGAGAATCCCATGGATGGAGGAGCCTGGTGGGCTACAATCCATGGGGTCGCTGAGGGTTGGACACAACTGAGCGACTTCACTTTCACTTTTCACTTTCATGCATTGGAGAAGGAAATGGCAACCCACTCCAGTGTTCTTGCCTGGAGAATCCCAGGGACGGCGGAGCCTGGTGGGCTGCCGTCTATGGGGTCACACAGAGTCGGACATGACTGAAGTGACTTAGCAGCAGCAGCAAAGATTTCACTGCACCTGCCTCGAGGTTCCCAAATGAAGACTTTTCCATATCATTTTCTCTGCTTCTGTTTTCCTGCAGTTTCAGTTCTGTCCCTGTACCATCCACAGACATCAAGTTCTGCTTCTTCAGAGTCAGAAATTGACTGACATCAAAGCGTTTTTTAAGTTTAGTAGCTTCACTGAAGATGTCCAAGCCCTGGAGGAGGAATTACATCTCAAGGTCCTCTGTGGTTTGACCTCCTACTGCCAAATCCTCTTACTTCCATTATTTGTGTCTCTATATGTCAGTCTCTGAAGTAGCCAGCACATCCTTTCCCCTTTTCTCACAAAATGGTCACAGAATATTATAGGTACTGCAGGAGGAAAGGTCAGGGAGGTGATGGGTGCTACTTCAGGAATGCAGAATGTAGGACTGATCTGTTGTCTTGGGTTTCTCCTGAAGCAGACCCTTAGTTAAAGAATTTTTTCTTTAGGAGGTAATCCCAGGAAACAGATGAAAAATGAGGAAGGGAGGTAGGAAAAAGAAGGAAGACAAGAGGAGCTCAGTGCTGCCAGGGAACTCTGGAAGGAAGTATTGCAGGAAATTTTTCAAAAGGCAAATCATGTCTCTCACATAAACATAAACATGTATAAAGCTTGTGTTCAACTCTTCATTGACAAGGGAACCAGTAAGATGTTACAACACGTTCAAGTGAAAATTTAACTTATTCTCTGCTAGATAAAAATCCATTGACTTTGTCATGAGTGGGAAACATTGGCTTCACGATCAGTACTCTTCAAATTAGCATATGCCTCTGCAGAGTGGTGGAGTATCTAGTTAAAGACTGTCCAAGCTGCACACCCTTAGAAAAGAGACAAAGCCCCAAGGGTTGCCAGACCGCATCTTGAATTCATCTCTTTTGCCTGTTTCAAAGTCTTTCATAATTTTTGCTGACAGCAGTGTGAAACATATCTCAGAGTTGTCCCACCTGAATGGCAAGGAAGCTGGAGAATTTATGTACTGAGCCCAGTCTACCATCAATTGAGGAGTTTTGACATTCTGGCCTTTCCAGCTTGTTCTGTTCAGGGGCCAAGCACAGTCTCCTGACCATTAAAAAAAAAAAAAGCCCTTAGGCAGAGTCACAAGTACTGGCAGGAAACTGCCCTTTGGCCCTTTGTGTGTAGAGGTGAATGCCAAGGGAAATGGGGGGAGGAGGAAAGAGGGTACACCAATCGTGCCTGATTTATTTGTCCTGTTTATTTATTGGCTGATTTATCATTTTGTCTGTGTCACACTTCCCATTAGAAGGTAGGTTCCCTGAGGGCCAGAAATTTTCTTTCGTATTCTTTACTATCTCCCCAGCACTTAGCCTACGGCCAGGCACACGGTAGGTAATCCATAAATATCTGATACCTGTTGAATAAATGAGGACTTCAAGCTGGGCCCAGAAGACAGATTGGAGTCCCAATTAGAGGAAGGGAGTTTGCAAGAAACTCCAAGAGGCCCATACATTCAGGCTTTGTGTAATGTCCTTGGAACCAGTCACTTGCTCCATAGTCAACCTCCACCCTATCCCAAGTCTTGTTCATATTAAAACAGAGGATCATAAAGTACAGACTCTGCTTTCCACATACTTGAAAAGAACCAAGAACACAATCTTACACCTTCTTCCCACTGCCAATTACTATGCATTCAATATGTTTTTGCTTATACACACTAAAGCCCTTATATATGTATTTTCAAGACTCAGAGCAAAGAAATTAGACAAGAGGCAAGGGACGTTTTCTGGGAAGCACACAGTATGTTTGTCAGGACAGATATGGAAAAGTCTATGAAAAAGCTAAATTGCATGTAGGCATCACTGAACAGCCCCAAGAGATATACCGGTTTTATTAAGTAGCCAGATGGCCTTCAAGAGTAGCCAGAAGAGCAGACAGGCCCAGATGACAAATGATGAGAGACCCTCCCTATGGGCATTTTTTGAGACAATGTGTTGACATTAGGTATGGAATAAATCCATAACTGTTCTGTTCATGCAAATTCACAAGACAAGCAGGTGCTATTCACTGACCTTACCCAATGAAATTTTGCCAGAGAAAATAGCCCAACTCTTTTAAATTCAATTTTGGCAGATTCCTTCTCCCATCCCCCCCCAAAAACATTCAAAACAAAATTCCAAACAACAAACAAAATGGGGGAAACATAACTTGAAAATTGTCCTTCATCTGAAATGGTTGACAGATGCCTTGCAGAAATTCGGAGTATTGTCCAGCTGCTTAGAATCTACTCGTATGAAATGGAGTGCTCATGAAAGCATCAGCATTGTCAGATTATAATTGTCTTATTATAAAAAGAAACACTATTAAATGGATACATGCATTTTTATTGGTGTCAATACTGTGTACCAGTGACATTAAATGGTTTCAAAATTCAGAGAACGTTGTAGATTGCATATAGGTTTTAGTCCTCAGAAGAAACTCCAGGGTTTGTCCATGGTAATGAAAATGCCCATTGTGTGTATGTATGCGTATGTGTTTGTTGTTGGATTCATATCTGATTCTCTAGGGAGGGACGACTCTGAGAACCTGACCACACTGTCCAGTTGAGTTACCCACGGAAGGTATTTGGTGGCCAGAGGAAAAACGACAGTGGATAAGCTATCCCACCTCCTCTTAGAGGTCGTTTTACTTTAGGATGACTTAGAAATCCTCCAATCATTTGCTCAAAAAAGGAATTTTTGAATTACTACTGTGTAATACACTGGTTATTTTTGTCATTTAAAAAGAAAGATTTTCTTTTCCTTTGTGGAGCTTATGTATTGTTGTGGAGAATAGCAGCAGATAGATCAAAGATACACTTTAAAAAATGCTAAGCAACAAATGTACAAAATTGCAGAGAAACATTTTTAGTGGAGCATATACACTAAGAAAATAGAGAAATATATGAAGTAACTATAAAAATAGAGTAGAGTATGGGAACTTAATGATGGGAACTGAGAGAAAATTACTGGCATTTCAAGAAAGCTGGCAATCCATCACTCGTCAACAAGAACTCCTAGAGGATCGGCTGCATGCCCAGGACTATGCAGGAGACATGTAAAGAAATGTTAAGTATAATTTTTTCCCTACGGGCCCCCAGATCACAGTGAGGATTCAACCCTGCACAGATAACAGAATGAATGAATAACTGCTGTATGTAATTAAGAAGAAAACAAGTTAGCATAGAGAAGGAAGGTTCCTTAGAGAAAGCGTGTTTGGAGGAATCTTGGTTAGGAAACAAGGAGTTAGGTTTTACTCCAGCCACTTCTATCCAAGAGATTATTCAGATGCAGAACTGGATGAAATTGCCTCAGATTCTCGCCTGTTCTAAAAACCCAGCCTTTTCACTGTTAAGAGAGTGATCATGATGGGAAGAGTCTGTAGCAGCATTCAGCATTAGTGTGAAAAACTGGAAAGCACGTGGCAACTATAAAATGCCATCAGAACAGTGAAGAGTGGTCACCATTCCAGGGGAAGAAGTGGGAAACTGAGATTCTGTCACAATGCCTTCTCTGAATTTTCACTGCTTGTCAGTGGATATGAGAATCTCTTCCTTAAAATCCTACTTAGCAAACTGTTTCATTCTCTGCTCTTTACACCTGGCCTAATGGAGTGGACAGCAGCAGCATCTATTCAGGACCCAAATGTCCAGGAGGCGGATCTGTTCTTTCTCTTCAGGTCTAGGGCAGCGAAAGCCTGATCCATCAATTGAGGAACAAGCTTTGTGCTACAATCATTCTGATTGCAGGGACATCAATATTGACAAAAATGCCCCTGAAATGTTGATAAATGCAGAGCACATGTGGGATTTCTATGTCATGCATGGGGTGGGCTCCATCAGACAGACTGAAAGCTTTGTAATATCCAAAGGAATAGAATACAGCAGAACCCACGCATGTTGACATGCAGCTTCCAGGCATGATGTTTGCAGATTCACGAGGAGCTCGTGGAAAAGACTAACTCTGTATCATCTAGGAGTAGACAGAAGACAGCAATAAAATGAGGACCAACACCTGGCTTCTGCTTCTGCCTCTGGAAGACACCCTGGCAGTGTCTCCAGATACTGTAAAGCCATGGGTTTTGAATTGTAGGGAAAGTTAGCCTGTGGTTTTCTTTGCCCATGGGAACAGAGAGAAGATTTTGCTAAATACTTTTTTCTTCTTCTTCTTTCTGCAATTATCATCACCATCTTCTCTTCTTGTTTGGAATTTGTCCAGATGCTTTTGGGACAATCTGAAGCTTAGAGTCAAGACTGTCACATTGACTTGGTTCCCCCTAACTCTTTCCTTGATGCTCAGAATAGGGCTAGACTAATGGCTGTAATATGTGAACCGTGAACTTCCTCATGTTCAAGCTGGCTTTAGAAAAGGCAGAGGAACCAGAGATCAAATTGCCAACATCCGCTGGATCATAGAGAAAGCAAGAGAGTTCCAGAAAAACATCTATTTCTGCTTTATTGACTATGCCAAAGCCCTTGACTGTGTGGATCACAATAAACTATGGAAAATTCTAAAAGAGATGGGAATACCAGACCACCTGATCTGCCTCTTGAGAAATTTGTATGCAGGTCAGGAAGCAACAGTTAGAACTGGACATGGAACAACAGACTGGTTCCAAATAGGAAAAGGAGTTCGTCAAGGCTGTATATTGTCACCCTATTTATTTAAATTCTATGCAGAGTACATCATGAGAAACACTGGACTGGAAGAAACACAAGCTGGAATCAAGATTGCCGGGAGAAATATCAATAACCTCAGATATGCGGATGACACCACCCTTATGGCAGAAAGTGAAGAGGAACTCAAAAGCCTCTTGATGAAAGTGAAAGTGGAGAGTGAAAAAGTTGGCTTAAAGCTCAACATTCAGAAAATGAAGATCATGGCATCTGGTCCCACCACTTCATGGGAAATAGATAGGGAAACGGTGGAAACAGTGTCAGACTTTATTTTTCTGGGCTCCAAAATCACTGCAGATGGTGACTGCAGCCATGAAATTAAAAGACGCTTACTCCTTGGAAGGAAAGTTATGACCAACCTAGATAGCATATTCAAAAACAGAGACATTACTTTGCCAATAAAGGTTCGTCTAATGAAGGCTATGGTTTTTCCAGTGGTCATGTATGGATGTGAGAGTTGGACTGTGAAGAAGACTGAGCACCGAAGAATTGATGCTTTTGAATGTGGTGTTGGAGAAGATTCTTGAGAGTCCCTTGGACTGCAAGGAGATCCAACTAGTCCATTCTGAAGGAGATCAGCCCTGGGTGTTCTTGGGAAGGAATGATGCTAAAGCTGAAACTCCAGTACTTTGGCCACCTCATGTGAAGAGTTGACTCATTGGAAAAGACTCTGATGCTGGGAAGGATTGGGGGCAGGAGGAGAAGGGGATGACAGAGGATGAGATGGCTGGATGGCATCACTGACTCGATGGACGTGAGTCTCAGTGAACTCTGGGAGTTGGTGATGGACAGGGAGGCCTGGCGTGCTGAGATTCATGGGGTCGCAAAGAGTCAGACACGACTGAGCAACTGATCTGATCTGATCTAATGGTTGTAAAACATCATACTATGACTAGAGATCCCATGAGTTGTTTCTGCTTAGGGTATGGACATTTGTCTAACAGAAAATATGCCCTTTGAGAACAAACATCCTCTCAAGCAATACTAGCACATTAAGAACTAGGCTGATTTAATTCTATTAAAAATTAATAGAGTTTCAGAAGGTGGTGCAGTAGTAAAGAACCTGCCTGCCAATGCCAGAGACTCAAGAGATGCGGGTTCGATCCCTGGGTCAGGAAGATCTTCTGGAGAAGGAAATGGCAATCCACTCCAGTATCTTGCCTGGGAAACCCCATGAACAGAGCAGCCTGGAGGGCTACAGTCCATGGGATCTCAAAGAGTCAGACACGCCTGAGCACACACACACACACAAATATACATGATTCATAGTTATTGTATTCAATACCAAGTATCAATCATCCATATATGTGAATACTTAAAAATATAAATAAAAATATTAAAGTATAGAGGTCTTCCTTTCAGGAAGGCCAAGAAAAGGAATTCTGTTCAATACATATATTAAAAAAAAAAAGTGACAGTTGAGGCAAGCCCTAACAGTCTTTTAAAGTCAATTATCAGTGTAAATGAGCTGGCCGGATTTACATAGACTTGGTGAGACTTCAGAGGCTCCCTGGCATCAAAGACCTCATCCAGATGAACTGCCTGGAGAAGAAGGAGAGAACAGACAGAGGAACTGGCTTGCAGACATTAACCCTCTCTGGGCTTATCCCTGACACTTGCAGAGAGTCATCTGGGTTAGGTTTAGAGGGTGACTCAGTAGAGAAGAAGGAGCAAGAGACTAGAAATAAGAGGTCCAGCCTCAATTTACTTGCAATCTGCAGGAGAGAGAAGGGAAACTGCTGTTTCTTCGCTGCTGCTTGTTCTGGTCTGTATCTTTGTAGTATCATTTCTTTACTCAGAGTGGCGGTTGAGTTATCCTCAAGGATGCCTTTTAGTTCCCACGGGCTCCTTCCAGGCTCTAAACTTTAATAATTTCCCTTTATCCCTCATCTGCGGTAACAGCTGCCCTTGCTGTTACCACTTGTACAGTGTGCCACTCTCCAGTTCTTGCCTCTTGGCTTGTCTGGCGCAGAGAGTTCTTGCTTTGCACAGTTACAATAGATATGAGTTTCAGTTACTGCAATAGAGTTAAATTATTCCAATTTCCCAACAACACAGTCAAATTTTAGTTGCTATATTAATAGCATATTAACTGAGAGCAATTGCATAACATACAGACTTTGTTGCCAGCTCTTTAGTCCACAAATCTTTATATAAATAACAGATGTGCACCATGATTGGTGACCAAGCACATTATTTCTTTCTAAATCCATTTGATTGGTCACTCTGCATCTGTTGCTCCCTTCCCACACACAAACAGCAAAGCATGCGGTTGCATTGTCTCCCAGACTCACAATGATAGACCCACGTGGCATTTGATGAGAAAGAGAGAACTGGTCAATAAAGATGAAAATGCAGCAGCAAAAAGGAAAAGTGATAATATTAGAAGGGGAATTTAAATTGAACAGAATGGAGTTATAGGATAAACATCTGACCAAACACTGATATTGCTGTCCTTCAAGAGACTCTGGAAGTGTAGGCAGAAGACAAACTTACAGCATAAATGAGGAAAGTGGGTTTGGTTTGAAGGATGAAGGTGTCTGAGAGGAAAAGACACTGGCAAGACACTTCACATCAAAGAAACTCTAGGAGATATTTTATGACATCGAAAGCATGAGACGTAAAATGTTGAGAACTGACCCAAATGTAGAAATGAGAATGATAATTTGCTGATGCACAAATAAGATGCTTGATAAGCATGGTAAATTATAAGACTGGAAGAAGACAACCAAGCACTTGTTCAAATTCTTCTCTCTCTCTTTTTTTTAAGAAAGTGATTAATTAGAAAGAGTAGTCCTTGCACAGTTGTGGGCTGATGGAGTAGTCTTTCTTGGCCATTGCCTCTGAGTCTAGATCTGAACTTCAAGTTATCATAGATCAAAAGTCCAGATGGAGGTGGACCTTGAAACCCATGAGGATGAATTGGAATCCACAAGGATAAACTGGAACCCATGTCTGTCTCTCACACCTCTAATTTCAACTTTGGCCATAGAGCTGTCCTCTCATGGCCCAGGACATGAAGAAGAGGATCTGGCAAGAGTTTGAACAGCAGTAGATCAGAGTGCTGCCCTACACCAATGAGATGAGCTAATCGAGCTAAGATAGCGTGCATGATCCACCACAGCCCATGAAGCCCTGTGCTAACATTTAGTGCGTGAAAAGTATGGCTGGTGCTTCACTTCTGCCTTCCGAATCTATCACAAAGTATTTCCTGTGGTATAGCTAACCCCGAATCATACAACGAAGGAATTTCTGGGAAACACTGTTCAGCTTAGCTAAGTGAACACAACCCAAAGCCACCACATGTGGCCTGTAAGACCTGGCATGAGCTGACCCCTGCCTACTTCTCCATCGTTGTCTGAGTGAACTTTCCCCCTTTTCTATTCTTTTTTGTCTCTTTTTGTTTTATTGAAGCATAGTTGATTTACAATGTTGCATTGATTTCTCCTATACAGCAAAGTGACTCAGTTACATATACATATTTTTTCATTTTCTTTTTCATCATTTATCATGTATTCCCCTGTGCTATATAAATTACTCTTTTAAACATTTTATAAAGATATGAAACACTTTTAAAGCATTAGAAACATGGGAATTTAATTATAGGGTGCTTAGCCATGAAATTAAAAGACGCTTACTCCTTGGAAGGAAAGTTATGACCAACCTAGATAGCATATTCAAAAGCAGAGACATTACTTTGCCAACAAAGGTTCGTCTAGTCAGGGCCATGGTTTTTCCTGTGGTCATGTATGGATGTGAGAGTTGGACTGTGAAGAAGGCTGAGCGCCGAAGAATTGATGCTTTTAAACTGTGGTGTTGGAGAAGACTTTTGAGAGTCCCTTGGACTGCAAGGAGATCCAACCAGTCCATTCTGAAGGAGATCAGCCCTGGGATTTCTTTGGAAGGAATGATGCTAAAGCTGAAACTCCAATCTTTGGCCACCTGATGCGAAGAGTTGACTCATTGGAAAAGACTCTGATGCTGGGAGGGATTGGGGGCAGGAGGAGAAGGGGATGACAGAGGATGAGATGGCTGGATGGCACCACTGACTCAATGGACGTGAGTCTGAGTGGACTCCGGGAGTTAGTGATGGACAGGGAGGCCTGGCGTGCTGCGATTCATGGGGTCGCAAAGAGTCGGACACGACTGAGTGACTGAGCTGAACTGAAACAATATCAGTTTCAGCATGTTTTTCCTTTCCTTATACATTTACATCAACAATAAGAGACATTAATGTTTTGACAATAATTTCTAAAGTTCATAGAACAATCATAGTTTTCCCATTGATTATTAAGATCAGTTTCTATAGCTGCAGCTTGCACAATAACTTTTACAGTCCCATGTTACCAGGAAAAACAAAGACTGCCTGTATATGGTTTAATTTTTAGAGTCAATTCTTTCTGTTTAACGTGCGGATTCTGTTCCCTGACTTGACCTGGATCGATACTCCAGCCTTTTTTTTTTTTTTAACTTTTATAGGAGTGTAGTTGATTTCCAATGTTGTATTAGTTTGGGGTGTACAACAAAGTGAATCAGTTATGCATATACATATATGCACTCATTTTTAGACTCTTTTCCTATATAAGCCATTACAGAGTATTGAGGAGAGTTCCCTGTGCTGTACAGTAGGTTCTTATTAGTTATCTATTTTGTATATAGCAGTGTGTATATGTCAGTCCCAATCTGCCAGTTTATCCCTCCTCCTCCTTTCCCATCTAGTAACCATAAGTTTGTTTTCTACATTTGTGACTTTGTTTCTGAATTGTAAATAAATTTATTTGTACCATTTTTTTCGATTCCACATATAAGCGCCACCATATCTTTCTCTGTCGGGCTTACTTCACTCAGCAATGACAAACTCTAGGTTCGTCCATGTTGCTGCAAGCGGCATTATTTTGTTCTTTTTTTGGCTGATTGATATTCCATTGTATATATGTACCATATCTTCTTTACCCATTCCTGTTTTTATTTTACATTTAGGTTCGCTCCATGTTCTGGCTATTGTAAACAGTGCTCCAATGAACACTGGGATATATGTACATTTTTGAATTATGATTTTCTTCAGCTACATACCCAGGACTAGGATGCTGGATTGTATGGTAGCTCTATTTTTCATTTTTTAAGGGACATTCATACTGTTCTCCATAGTGGCTGCATCAACTTACGTTCCCGCCAACAGTGTAGCAGGGTTTCTATTTCTCCAAACCCTCTCCAGTATTTGTTATTTGTAGACATTTTGATGATGGCCATTCTGACTGGTTTGAGGTGGTACCTCATTGTAGTTTTAATGTGCATTTCTCTAAGAATTAGTGTCCCAGGTAGTACAGTGATAAAGAACCTACCTGCCAGTGCAGGAGACACAAGAGATGCAAGTTTGATCACTGGGTGCGGAAGATCCCCTGAAATAGGAAATGGCAACCCCCTCCAGTATTCTTGCTTGGAAAATTCCATGGACAGAGGAGACTTGCAGCTACAGTCCATGGGGTCTCAAAGAGTAAAACCTGGCTGAGCATGCACAAGAATTACTGCATACACACAGCTGTACAAGAATTAGTGATGCTGAATATCTTTTCATGTGCCTGTTGGCTATGTTTGTCTTATTTGGAGAAATGTCTGCATAGGTTTTCTTCCCATACTTTGATTGGGTGATATGCCAGTCTGTTGGAAATCCCCACCTCTTGTGACTTTTTTTGCCTTTCATTGCTATTTAGTAGGAGGGAGCAGTGAATGAAGAGCTGGGAGAATTGAGTTGGAATATAAGTTCCATTCATTTCCTAAATGTAAGTCACTTAACCTCTCCGAGTTCCTATTTCCTCACTTAAAAATGAAACTGATAACAAAATCAGCTACAGTAACAGTTGTCATGAGAACCCAGTGATGCACATGTGAAAGGTACATATAGTAGTAGGTTACTGGGGTAGGGTGGATAATGGCCCCCAAAGATGTCCACATCCTAATCCCCATAACCTGTGAATATTAACTTGGCAAAGTTAATGTCAAAGGGGTTTTGCAGACAAGGTTAAGTTAAGGGTATTGTGATGGGAGAATTATCTTGGATTATCTGGATGAGTGCTAAACGCAATTACAAGTGTCTTTAGTGGGAGGCAAAGGGAGATTTGAGTACTGAAGAAGATGATGTGAAGGAAACCAACACTGGCGTGATGCACAGTGAAGAAGAAGGAAGTGGCCCCAAACCAAGGAATAAAAGTGGCTGCTAGAAACTGAAAGAGTCAAGAAAATAGCTTCTACTCTCACAGGCTCCAGAATGAACCACCTCTACTGACACTTTAGCTTTAGCTCAATGAAACAGATTTATACTCTGACCTCCAGAGAATAAATGCATATTGTAAGCAACTAAATCTGTGATATGTTACAGCAACAATAGGAAACCAATACAGCTACAAAGTGCAGGGATTATTGCTATACTCAGTGAAACTGCTCGTGCAGCCTCTTCTCCCTTACATCTTTTCTTTGGATTCATCCTGACTAGAATTAAGACCTTTAGAAAGCACTGGGAATGTTAAGTTGGAGAAAGACAGGCAGCCGTGCTTGTTTATCGTTTGTCAAGTAGAACCAAGGAGGTTACAACCTTCATCTTCTGTGGTGTACATTCATATGACCTGAAGATCATAATTTGTCCAAGTCTATTCTGATGAATTCTTTCCAGTGGAGTGAAATGGTTTGTTCTACTTGTACATCTTTTGCCAGAAGTGTAGGTAAATCAGTTGTCTTTGTCTTGCCTTCATTTCAATGTATGGTGCACAGTGAGATAAACTCTCTGGCCCTGCCCTCCTGAGTAACTTTAAGGGAACTGGCTCCAGAGGAAAGAGTGGTCTGGCAAAGTTGTATGCAGGCTGAGCTTTGGGACCCATAACATGACAAGCTTCTGTACCTCCCAGAGAGAAGTTGGAATGACGTGTTTGCCTCACTGGCAGTAAAGGGGTTATATGTTTGCTTCAGTGACACCCAGAATATCAACTCCCATCTTTGTCTGTAGCTGTGGTCTCTGCCATTTAGTCATCTGGGTGTTGAAACTGCTGATGATTTACTTTTAAAGGACAAAACCAAATGGTAATAATGTTTCAGTGGGTTTATTAGTGCCCACCTAGACATGCCCAGAACTGAGAACCAGATGGTACATGACCTGCCATCTTTAAGGGAAAAATCAGGTATTATGGGGATAAGTCTTAACAAGCACCTTTTGTGGTAAAATGCCAGTGAAGCTTTCTCCTGAGTGGATTGGCTAAATCTGTCGTTATACAAATGGGTGGCTCCAAAGAGAAGTTCCTCCATCAGTACCCTTACTGGTCATGCCTGGATGGCCTCAACCTGGTCCCCAGCGTGGTCAGGTGGGATGTGTCTCAGTGGGGAGCTGTGGAAGGATTAGCATGCTAAGGAAAGCACCCAGAAGTCTTGGTGTCGGGGCTCTTAAGCATATTCACTAAAATAGCTCAGCAAAATCCAACCTTAGCATTATCACAGATGCAAGTAAAGGGACAACCTGATATTTTGTGCCCCTCATCTGAAATAGTAAAACATATGCAATACTACCATATGTAGTATTTTTGCCAAAAATGTTTAAAAGAAGTGTAGTTCTGAGAATTCAATCAAATAAATACAGAGTGCAAGACACTCTGTAAGATAGCTCCTGGATGCTTAAAAAAAAAAGTCAATGTCATGAAAAACAAAAAAGACAGGAGTTGATGAACATTTTCTAAGTTAAAAGAGACTAAAGAAATATACCAACCAAATACAATGTGGTAACAAAATCCTTGGATTTTGGATCCTTGGATCCTTGATTTTTAAGACTGCTATAAAATATAACGGGGTTAATTGGGGATATTTAAATGTGGACAGCACATTGTCTATTTCAGAATAAATGTTAATTTCTCTGAGATAATACTATTTAGCTAGAAAAATATCATAGTATTAGAAAATATAAGCTGAAATATTTACAAGTGAGATATCATAATATAAACTATTGACTTTCACATCCTTTAATTATAAATAAAAAGAGACTGAGAGTGGGCACTACGTGGTAAAATGATAACAACTGGGGAATCTTGATGAAGACTAAATGGGTATTCCTCGAATTGCTTTTCAATTCTTCTACAGATCTGACTTTTTTTTTCAAAATAATTGGGATTATAAGATATTTTTTCAATTACCCCCCCAAAAGTTCAGAGGACTATAGAAATTTACTTTATTCTGAGAATATCTAGACACAACTTTTAAATCATGTCACAAGTTCTTTTGTCTATCAGTGTTCAAGTAAAGTAATAATGTCAACAGTAAATGCGGTGTTGGTAGCTCCTTATAATACACAGCATTCTAGTGTTCACAGTATGTTAATGCCTGCATCTGCATCGTATTTGCTATGACTTGGCCACTGAACACAAAGGTCTTCATTATAGATGAAAACCTGGCAAGTCCAGTTCCCTTTCTGTCTCATCACTTTGCATTGGCAGTGCCTGTTTTTCTTATGTAACTAGCCTTCCAGCATGAGAGCCTGGCCCTGGATTATTTTATATGTCCTGACCCCCTGATTTTGCTCTGGTCCCAGATCCTGACAGTAGTTCAGTTCAGTTCAGGTCAGTCACTCAGTCGTGTCCAACTCTTTGCGACCCCATGAATTGCAGTGCGCCAAGCCTCCCTGTCCATCACCAACTCCCGGAGTTCACTCAAACTCACATTCATAGAGTTGGTGATGCCATCCAGCCATCTCAGTTATTATTAACAGACAAATAATGAATTATATCCAAGAGGGCGGGGGAGTATTTTAGCCACTCAAACAAGACAGCTGTCCCAAACTAATTAGTAGTGGGTGTCTTTACCATCAGCAAAAAGTATAAAGAGTGAGTACTATGCTAATTGCAAAAGTTGTTGATTTTTGGAAACCTGAAAAGGCAGGGAAAGAATAGAACTTTGAAAAGTAATGAGTACTTATTAGACCCTTTTTCTTTTGATTATTGGATAAACTGAAGATATAAGTTCCAGGTCTTGTTTAAATTCAGAATTTCACCTGATTTTTCCTAATATTTGCACAGCTTGGTGAGACTTAATTGGAAGTTAGTACAAATGACACCACCCTTATGGCAGAAAGTGAAAAGGAACTAAAAAGCCTCTTGATGAAAGTGAAAGAGGAGAGTGAAAAAGTTGGCCTAAAGCTCAACATTCAGAAAACTGAGATCATGGCCTCTGGTCCCATCATTTCATGGGAAATAGATGGGGAAACAGTGTCAGACTTTACTTTTTGAGGCTCCAAAATCACTGCAGATGGTGATTGCAGCCATGAAATTAAAAGACGCTTACTCCTTGGAAGGAAAGTTATGACCAACCTAGATAGCATATTCAAAAGCAGAGACATTACTTTGTCAACAAAGGTCCATCTAGTCAAGGCTATGGTTTTTCCAGTAGTCATGTATGGATGTGAGAGCTGGACTATAAAGAAAGCTGAGTGCCAAAGAATTGATGCTTTTGAACTGTGGTACTGGAGAAGACTCTTGAGCGTCCCTTGGACTGCAAGGAGATCCAACCAGTCCATTCTAAAGATCAGTCCTGGATGTTCATTAGAAGGACTGATGCTAAAGCTGAAACTCCAATACTTTGGCCACCTCCTGCGAAGAGTTGACTCATTGGAAAAGACTCTGATGCTGGGAGGGATTGGGGGCAGGAAGAGAAGGGGACGACAGAGGATGAGATGGCTGGATGGCATCACCGACTCGATGGACATGAGTTTGAGTGAATTCCAGGAGTTGGTGATGGACAGGGAGGCCTGGTGTGCTGCGATTGATGGGGTCGCAAAGAGTTGGACACGACTGAGTGACTGAACTGACTGACAAAGGAATGTCTTATGTTGATATTTATTTCAATGGTGACTGGAGCCATGGCTACTGACAGCAGCTCTCATACAAGACATGCACAATAGGGGGACTGTTTTAACAAAGAACCAAAAAAGTTTAAAATAAATAAGGCACTCAGTTCTTAAGTTTGTCATCCAAAAGCTTAAGAGAATGTACGTGGAGAAATTCTATACTGTGTACATAGTAACTCAAAAATAATCACTAAGTTGTTAATTAGGTAATAATTATCCAAGACACATAAGTGATCTATACAACACTTCGGAAATCTCTAGGTTAGTCCAAGCATCTGACCACAGATGAGCAAATTGTAGACTATGACCCAAGGTGTACAATAACAACATCAAGCATGGTGCAATCTTAAAACAATGACATAAAACACTATAACACTTCTGCAAGAACTTGTTACCATCATGGGAATTTCCTAGTCAGCCTCGGCCTTCCCATTCAAGTCAACAGACACACCCATGCTTAGAGAAAGCCTTGTCTTGGGTAGCAGAGGCCTGGGTAGTCTGGGTAGCCTCAGGAAAAGTCCTATAATTTTACTTATATGAGAAACCTGAGGAGCCTGGGCAAATATTAACCAGTAATATTTACTGAGCACTTACTATGCATTGGGGCTTCCCTGATAGCTCAATTGATAAAGAATCTGCCTGCAATGCAGGAGACCCTGGTTCAATTCCTGGGTCGGGAAGATTCCCTGGAGAAGGGAAAGGCTACCCACACCAGTATTCTGGCCTGGAGAATTCCATTGGACTGTAACTAGCAAAGAGTCATACACAACTGAGCGACTTTCACTTCACTTTCACTTACTATGCATCAGGCCCCGTGCTGAGAGACTTATATGCAAATCTTCTCTAACTCTTACAACAACCCAGTGGGGTAGGCCCTATATTTTATTTATTTTGCAGGAAGAAGCTGGGGATCAAGAAATCAGGCGGCTTGCTCAAGTTCACACAGAAGGCAAGTAGCAAAACCAGGAATGGTACCTCCTCTGTTTCCATACCTCTACACTTTAAAATATTTGTGCATACTCTTCAAGCAGGAAATGGAAGCACAATAATTCTGTCATCGATAATAACCCCTTTCATATAGCTGTTCGGAGTTTAGAATTCTTTGAAAACGGTATTTCAAATGACCACTACATGAATGCAGTGGAATTGGCCATGATGTAGACAGAGGATCCTCACTCATGGGCAGGACTTCTGAGGCCATGAGCAGGTCTTGGCACCGCATGGCCACCATCTCCCAGTGTGACTCCCGGGACTCCCAGCTGGTCCCTGTGGTTGGGACCAGCTCCTTTTGCACAATTCTTGGCAAGTTCTCCATGTTCTCCTTGGTCTTGTTCCTCAGGATACAAGTAAAAATGCAGGACTGTCTCTCTCCCTTAAGGTTGCCTCGTTTGCCATCTGTCTCAAACTTGGCCCCAAGGGGAAGCTCTGCCACACTCAGTTTCTCTGATCATTTTCCTTCTTTCTATTGATCCTCATGGAGATATCAGTCCAGTGAGGACATTGGCTCTCTGATTTCAGGAACTCTCTTTCTACTTTAGCATTTATCAGCCCCTGTTCTCTAATGAGAAGAGTGTAGGTGATAAAACACCCACAATGCTTAGAGTGCAATACAAATGATCTGCAGCTTTCAGATGTTTATTTTACTAATTATCTGCCGTG
>NW_011494790.1:6648585-6653092 GCF_000754665.1 Bison bison bison
CCGTGATTTCTTTCTTTTTTTTTTTTTTTAAATTTTCACTGTATTATTATTATTTCTTCATTTAATCACACATCATGGATCTCTCCTAAGCCAACAATTTCCTTGCAAAGCATATTTTTCTGTGGGCATCCTTTATTCATTCAGTCATTTTCCTATAGATTGCTGACAGTGTTACAGTGAATATATACATTAATTTATGTATGTGTTACAATGTTTAGGGCTCCCCAGGTGGTGCTAATGGTAGAGAACACGCCTGCCAATGCAGGAGATGCAAGAGATACAGGTTCAATCCCTGGGTCAGGAGATCCCCTAAAGGAGGGCATGGTAATCCACTCCAGTATTCACACCTGAAGAATCTCATGGACAGAGGAGCCTGGCAGGCTACTGTCCATAGGGTCACAAAGAATTAGATATGACTGAAGTGACTTAGCACAGCACACAACATTTAATGTGGAATAGATGCTGAGGAGTGGAATCACTGGGTCAAAACGGTATGAATATTTTTTTTTTTTTATGGATGTCTTTTTTTTTTTTTTTTAATTTTTTTAATTAAAATTTTCCTGAACCCTCCTCCCTCCTCCCTCCCCATACCATCCCTCTGGGTCGTCCCAGTGCACCAGCCCCAAGCATCCAGCATCATGCATTGAACCTGGACTGGCATCTCGTTTCATACATGACATTTCACATGTTTCAATACCATTCTCCCAAATCTTCCCACCCTCTCCCTCTCCCACAGAGTCCATAAGCCTATTCTATACATCAGTGTCTCTTTTGCTGTCTCGTATACAGGGTTATTGTTACCATCTTTCTAAATTCCATATATATGCGTTAGTATACTGTATTGGTGTTTTTCCTTCTGGCTTACTTCACTCTGTATAATAGGCTCCAGTTTCATCCACCTCATTAGAACTGATTCAAATGTATTCTTTTTAATGGCTGAGTAATACTCCATTGTGTATATGTACCACTGCTTTCTTATCCATTCATCTGCTGATGGACATCTAGGTTGCTTCCATGTCCTGGCTATTATAAACAGTGCTGCGATGAACATTGGGGTACACGTGTTTCTTTCCCTTCTGGTTTCCTTAGTGTGTATGCCCAGCAGTGGGATTGCTGGATCATAAGGCAGTTCTGTTTCCAGTTTTTTAAGGAATCTCCACACTGTTCTCTATAGTGGCTGTACTAGTTTGCCAGCCACTAGATGTTTATTTTACTAATTATCTGCTATTTATTTTTGTACTAGATGTTTATTTTACTAATTATCTGCCGTGATTTCTTTAGCTGCCTGGCAGAAGGGTTTTTGACTCTCCTTTTGCAGACAGAATTGCTTGATAAGATTGATAGAGTCCAGCAGAACTGGGGAGACCGGCCTTTTCCAAACCTGCGTTGCTTTCAAGCAACTGCAGCGGAAATCAAGCAAAGCACCCAAGGGAAGGAGACCCAATGAGATCACACACAGTGAAGAGAGTGAGATTTTTATGATGGTGCTTAGCAGCTATAGCCTGGAAAAGCCCATGGACAGAGGAGCCTGGTGGGCTGCGGTCCATGGGGTCGCTAAGAGTGGGACACGACTGAGAGACTTCACTTTCACTTTTCACTTTCATGCATTGGAGAAGGAAATGGCAACCCACTCCAGTGTTCTTGCCTGGAGAGTCCCAGGGACCGGGGGAGCCTGGTGGGCTGCCGTCTATGGGGTCGCAAAGAGTTGGGCACGACTGAAGCGACTTAGCAGCAGCAGCAGCAGCAGCGGCTATAGACATGTGGAAAGACATTAGAATTTACTCATAATTGACTAGCACAAACTAAGTGATAATTGAATAGCATTTATAGGTTACAGGTGGATGGTAAAGAATGATCTGGTGAGTGAACAAATGCAGGGACAAACATTAGTTAAGCATTAACAGTGATGGACTTTTCATGTGTATAAATCTTCCCCGTGGCTCTGTGAGATAAAACTGCTATTTTACTTTTATAAGGGAGGAAACTGAGGCTATGCATGAGATACAAGTGACCAAGCTGATGGAGCCAGAATCTGGAGACTTCTGAATACAGATTTCCCTTGCTTTGGGTTGTTTAAAAATGTACCTGGGACTTTGTTGTTATGCAAGGATGGTGAGACCAACAGCTCAGGAGACAACTGCCACCAAAAAGATAAGAGTTTGTTACTCACAGTTCTCAAGAGGAAAGGGCAAATGTCAATACACAGAGCTACTTGGGGAACACCAAGTCTGGTTAGGAGGCAGAAGAGTGAGGAAAAGATTGGACACAAAACTTTATTGTGGTGGTTGCAAGAAGGAATGGGCAAGCAGGCTAAGCAGCTGAGCTTAGGACTGGGTAATTTGAGTGATTTCAGCAGACGCTAAGATATTGGGGGAGTCTACCTATCAGGTACCTGAATCCTGGAGTGGTTTAGAGCAGAGGGATCCTATCCTCAAGAGCAGGGACCAGTAAAAGGAAGCAGGTGGGGGTATGGATTTGGGATTCATTGGTTGTATATGAAAGGCATGCCCACGGGCAAGCTGTTAGCCATCTCTAGGAATCAGTTAACCTTGAGAGGAGCAATTCTGTCCCCAGATCTGCAAAGCTCCAAGATAGCAATGTATCATAAAATATAGGAAATTTAAAACATGATTGATGCTTCATGGGCAAAATGTATAGTTTTATATCTGAGATTAGAAGTACCTAATGACTTATATTCTGGAAGCTTATGATGTGGTCTTCCAAAATACAGCTGAAAATTAAGCTAAAATGTTTGACAGCCATTTTTAAATAGTTTAAAGTTCTATTCTGTGTTTTGGGTTCATCCCAAAGCAAAACCTTTATCCCTGGCTCTAATCTTATTGCCTTGCCAATTTTTAAGAAAGTGTCTTCCTTGGCTGGGAGGCAGGCCCCCTTGTGTGTACCACAGCTGTCTGTTGGTGTGACAACTCATTTCCCAATTTTTCTCTCAAACTTCAGAGACTATGGTTATTTAAGAATATAACCCATGTTATCTTTGCCTCTCCATTTTTGGATGAGTTGAAGTCCACAGGCAGAAATCTCCTCTCTTGCGTTCATGCATACCTCTTATTCAATAGTCATTATGATAATGCTTATAAAATTATCTGCGTTTTCTTGAGCATTTACTCTGTGTCTGGCATTGTGCTAATTATTTTATATGCATGTGAAAGTCACTCAGTCGTGTCCAACTCTTTGCAATCCCATGGGTTATAGTCCATGGAATTCTCCAGGCCAGAATACTGGAGTGGGTAGCCTTTCCCTTCTCCAGTGGATCTTCCCAACCCAGGAGTTGAACCAGGGTCTCCTGCATTGCAGGCAGATTCTTTACCAACTGAGCTATCTGGGAGGAGAAGGGGATGACAGAAGATGAGATGGTTGGATGGCATCACCAACTCAAGGGACATGAGTTTGAGCAAGCTCCGGGAGTTGGTGATGGACAGGGAAGCCTAGTGTGCTGCAGTCCATGGGGTGGCAAAGAGTTAGATATGACTGAGTGACTGAACTGATTTTATATCCATTTTGTGATTTTTATCCTTGCAGCAACTCTCTGAGATAAATATTGTTAGTCCAATTTTTGAGATGAGGGAACCAGAGCAGGGAATGTAAATAAATCCCTGAGACCAGTAGGGCTGTGCCTAATTCAGCCCCAAGTCTGTCTGACATCAGTGCTAATGCTTTTCACCATTAGCTGCCTTCCAATCTTCAGTGTACATTTTTCTATTAGAACAGGGTACCTATAAAACTCCTAGAGAAGAACATAGGCAAAACACTCTCTGACATACATCACAGCAGGATCCTCTATGACCCACCTCCCAGAATATTGGAAATAAAAGCAAAAATAAACAAATGGGACCTAATTAAAATTAAAAGCTTCTGCACATCAAAGGAAACTATAAGCAAGGTGAAAAGACAGCCTTCAGAATGGGAGAAAATAATAACAAATGAAGCAACAGACAAACAACTAATCTCAAAAATATACAGGCAACTCCTACAGCTCAATTCCTGAAAAATAAATGACCCAATCAAAAAATGAGCCAAAGAACTAAATAGACATTTCTCCAAAGAAGACATACAGATGGCTAACAAACACGAAAAGATGCTCAACATCACTCATTATCAGAGAAATGCAAATCAAAACCACTATGAGGTACCATTTCACGCCGGTCAGAATGGCTGCGATCCAAAAGTCTACAAGCAATAAATGCTGGAGAGGGTGTGGAGAAAAGGGAACCCTCTTACACTGTTGGTGGGAATGCAAACTAGTACAGCCACTATGGAGAACAGTGTGGAGATTCCTTAAAAAACTGGAAATAGAACTGCCTTATGACCCAGCAAAACTGCTCGGCATACACACTGAGGAAACCAGAAGGGAAAGAGATACGTGTACCCCAATGTTCATCGCAGCACTGTTCATAATAGCCAGGACATGGAAGCAACCTAGATGTCCATCAGCAGATGAATGGATAAGAAAGCTGTGGTACATATACACAATGGAGTATTACTCCTG
>NW_011494790.1:6653192-6690448 GCF_000754665.1 Bison bison bison
CGATGCACGATACTGGATGCTTGGGGCTGATGCACTGGGACGACCCAGAGGGATGGTATGGGGAGGGAGGAGGGAGGAGGGTTTGGGATGGGGAACACATGTATACCTGTGGCAGATTCATTTTGATGTATGGCAAAACCAATACAATATTGTAAAGTTAAATAAAATAAAATTAAAAAAAAAAGAACAGGGTACCATTTATTTGTATTTTCCAAGCCTATAGTTTCACAGACATTGGTTATGCAATAATTTCCCAAACCCAGTGTGCTCTTTATAGGAGGGTAGAAGCCAGGGACAGAATCTTAGGTCCTAAGAGAACAGGAAGTGGGGCAGGCTGGCCCAGGAGGAAGGCAGATTGATGGCTTTGAAGAAACTGGAATATCAGGCAGGGAGGATCTGAGGTCATCATGGAGCCACCGTACAGGGAGTCAGTTCCTGAAAGTGAAGAGCAAGGCAGAGCTTGGTGATAGAAGAGCCAAGGAAAAGGCCAGCAGTGGAAGCTGTCGTTAAGGCCAGAGCAGGGCCAACTGCTGTCATAAGGGCCAGAAGGCTGCAGAGCCTGAGAGCTTGTCAAGAGAAATGTCCTTTCCTGGCCTTGCTAGAAATCATGAATGTTCCTGAGTCCTAGGTGGGGTTGAACCTCTGGGTGAGACCTTAGTATTCTAACTTCAAGAGTATAAGGTAACTATGGGCTAGGGTCAGAGAGACCTCATGAATATGCATTGCCAACACTTGGTCACTAGTCTTATCCATCTACTTTTAGGTATGTTGAAGCAGAAGGGAGGTACTTGTGGGTATGCTCTGAAGGGTGAAAACTGAAAAATGTCTCCATACACACATATTCTTAAACTAACCTCCAGCTTCGACTGAACCCCACCCACCACCGCTCCACCCATTATGGGCTTTGGATTCAGACATTATTTTTCTGAAAGTTCTGGGGTAAATATTACTCTTATTTTGGGAGGAGTAAGAGGTTAACCACTGGCACCCATTTTAATAAACCTTGACTTGTGTGTAAGGATATCACAGTGGTGAGCCTATCTGGCAGAAACGGCAGGGACCCGAGGACACAATTAAATCACAGTGCACGTAAATTTTAATGGGGAATGCCACCCTAAAATACAGTCAGCTACGTAACGCTGGGCAGGGCTGCCATGAGTGGAGATCTCAGTACTGGGGAGGCGAGCGAGGGGCGGGGGCGGAGATCGGGGGAAAGAATGAACGCCCACTGCGAACGGTCCCTGTGCTGGTATCGTTCCATGTCCTGTATCTTATCGAACATAAGGATTGCAAAGTAGGTGTCGTAATTCTGCTAACTCTGTGGAAATCAAGGTTCAAGGGGCTAGAATAAGTGCCCAGCGTCCCTCAGCTGGTCACTGGTGGAGCTGGGATGGAAGTCTGCGTCTCTCTGAAGGCCATGTTCTTTCCCATTGTGCCGCAGTGCAGAAAATGCCGAAGATAAATTCGTCTCTCCTAATTTTCCCCAGAGTCCATTCCAATGATAATGAGAATTGATGCGCATCTGTAAAGTTGGATCTTCTAGTGTAAGCCGTGTCCACAGAAATGACTCTTCAGTCCTGTGGACCAAAGTTACTTGATAGCGCTCCGGGAGGGCTGACACTCACGCTCACTATTTTGGAATGCTAAATGCTTTCCTTCATGTTCAAATTGCTTCTCTGTTTAAAAGGCAACATGAAAAGCTTTTCAAGTTTTAAAAATGACCGCAGGGAGACTTGTACATGCCATTTGAACTGTGACTGTTGAGAAACAAATGTCGTTTTTATTTTTAAATGTTCCTTCAACTCACAAAGACACTTAAGAAACAAAAATGAAGCTTTTAAAACATCCTACTTACCCTAGATTGATTTGTTCTTTGCAGAGCAAGAGCCAAATGGTAGTCAAAAAGAAACTGCTTAGATTAGGTTCTGCAGCCCAGTGGGTGGTCTCAGGATTGTGAGGGACCCTTTAGGGTCTTCTGTTACTGTGAGTCCACTGAGACCCTCAAATGACGTATGTTGTCCTGGGTACTAGCTCAAGTAGCCCACATCTATAACCACTTATTGAGAGCTTACAAGATAGTACATTCTGTCTCCACTATTCCACACCCTAACATATTGGTATTAGGAAATAGACCTGATTAGTTATGTCTAGACTTTGTGACAATATTCTATTCATTTTCCATCTGTTTTATAAAGGAATCACTGAAGGAAATGTGGCCCAGGACAAGTCTTGGTGACAAATGAATCTTGGAGACAAAGCAGGGTTGAGAATTTGATGATGACCAAGCACTGTTTAAGGGTGGAATAAGAAATCTCTTCACCATCTGAACACCGACTCTAAGTCAAGAAGATTTCCAAAGGAAGCTTTTAAGCCAATTGCTAACAAGTATTTGGTAAACCTAATGGGATAGCTATTCTTGTTTTGTTTCCCAACTGAAGCGAAATCCTTTCAGCCACATTTGAGCCCAAGAGACTAGAGGAATAACATTTTCTTTGTTTACCATTAGGGCAAATAAGAACTCCTGCTTTCTTCCCAGTTTAACTCAGGGAAAATGAAATTTCAATCCTGAAATATTTTTGAAAAGCTGCATTCTTTGATCATGAGATTAAAGAATACAAGAAGAGTTGACGACTTCAAAAAATTACACAGAGGTTAAAATGCAAGAATTCATTTTTATAACCTCAGATTCATCAAGGTGACAACCTCAAGCTGTCTGCCACTTTCATTTATGTCTCATGGGGTGACCTTGAACAGAGCAGTGCCTCTATTTTTCTTTCTACAAATGCTTACATAACAGCTAACCTTCAGATTGCAGGATGTGACTACTTCAGTGAATACAGGCATACCTCAGAGATTTTAAGGCAAGTGCAATAAAGTAAATATTGCAATAAAGCAAGACATAATTTTTTTTTGTTTCCCAATACATGTAAAAGTTACGTTTACACTATACTGTAGTCTATTAAGCAGTCAACAGCCTTCTATTTAAAGAAACAATGCACATGCCTTAATTAAAAATATTTTATTGCTAAAAAGTGCTATCCATATAATCTGAACCTGCGCTGAGTTGTAATCTTCTTGCTAGTGAAATGTCTTACCTTGATGTTGATTGTTGCTGGCTGATCAGGGTGGTGGTTGCTGAAGTTTGGGGTGGCTGTGATAGTTTTTAAAAATAGACAACACTGAAGTTTGCCTCAGAAATTGACTCTTCCTTTCACGGATCATTTCTCCATAGTATACAAACCTGTTTGATAGCATTTTACCCACAGCAGAACTTCTTTTGTTAATAGAATCGGAGTCAGTTCTTACAAACACTGCCTCTGCTTTATCAGCTAAGTTTATGCAATGTTCTAAATCCTTTGTTGTAATTTCAATAATCTTCACAGCATCTTCACCAGGAGTAGATTTCATCTCCAGAAAAGTCATCTATGTAAGTATTATCATGAGATTGCAACAATGAAGTCACATCTTCAGGCTCCGCTTCTAATTCTAATTCTCTTGTTATTTCCACCTCTGCAGTGACTTCTTCCACTGAAGTCTTAAACCTCTCAAAGTCATCCATGAGGGTAGAAGTCAACTTCTTCCAAACTCCTGTTAATGTTGATATTTTGATCTCTTCCTATGAATCATGAGTGTTCTCAATGGCATCTAGAATGATGAATCCTTTCCAGGAGGTTTCAGCTGACTTTGGTCCAATCCATCAGAGGAATTTTTGTCTATGGCAGCGATAGCCCTATAAAACGTATTTTGTATAAAATAAGACTTAAAAGTCTAAGTTACTCCCTGATCCTTGGGCTGCAAAATGAATGTTGTATTAGTAGGCCTGAAAACAGTATTACTCTCCTTGTACATCTCCCTCAGAGCTCTTGGGTCACCAGGTACATTGCCAGTGAGCAGTCATATTTTGAAAGGAATCTTTTTTCTGAGCAGCAGGTCTCAACAGTGGGCTTAAAATATTCAGTAAGCTATGCTGTCAGTCGAGGTGCTGTCATCCAGGCTTTGTTTTTGCATTTATAGAGCACAGGCAGAGTAGATGTAGCATAATTCTTAAAGGCCCTAGAATTTTCAGAATGGCAAATAATCATTAAAGTGAAATTAAAGTCACTCAGTCATGTCTGACTCTTTGCGACCCCATGGACTGTAGCCTACCAGGTTTCTCCGTCCATGGGATTTTCCAGGCAAGAATACTGGAGTGGATTGCCATTTCCTTCTCCAGGAGATCTTCCTGACCTAGGGATTGAACCTGGATTGTCTGCATTGCAGGCAGGCACTTTACTATCTGAGCCACCAGGGAAGTCATTGGCTCCAACTTAAAGTCACCAGCTTCACTAGCACCTAACAAAAGGGAGCCTGTTTTTTGAAGCATTGAAACGAGGTATTGACTCCTCCTCTCTAGCTATGAAAGTCCTAGATGGCACTTTTCCCAATAGAAGCCTGTTTCATCTACATTGAAAATCTATTGTTGATTCATGAAAGCACCTTCATGAATTATTCTAATAAGAGCTTCTGGATAACTTGCTGCAACTTCTACATCAGCACTTGCTACCACACCTTGCAATTTTATGTTATAGAGATGGCTTCTTTCCTTCAATCTCTTGAACCAAGCTCTGCTAGCTTCAAATTTTTCTTCTGCAGCTGCCTCATCTTTCTCAGTCTTCATTTAATTAAAGAGAGTTAGAGCTTTGCTCTGGATTAGTCTCTGGCATAGGAAATATTGTGGCTGGTTTGATCTTCTATCCAGCACCAAAATTTTCTCCGTATCAGCAATGTTCCCTTTCTTATTTTTCTTATGTGTTGATTTTTTTTATGTGTTTTTTATGAGTAGCACTTTTAATTCCCTTCAAGAATTTTCCCTTTGCATTCACAACTTGGCTAACTGTTTGGTGGGAAAGACCTACATTTTGGCCTGTCTCAGCTTAGACATGTCTTCCTCACTAAGCTTAATCATTTCTATCCTTTGAGAGAGACATGTGACTATCCTTTCATTTGACTACATAGAGGCTATTGTAGGATTAATAATCAGCCTAATTTCAACTTCGTTGTGTCTCAGAGATTAAGCAGACCTGAAGAGAGGGAACAAGATAAGGAAACAGCCAGTTAGTGGAGCACTCAAAACACACATTTATTAAGCTAGTTTTCTAGCTTATATGAGTGAGGTTTCTGGTGTCCCCAAACAATTATAAAAATAACATCAAAGATCACTGAGCACAGATCACCACAACAGATACAGTAATAATGAAAAAGCTTAAAGTATTGCAAGAATTACCAAAATGTGACACAGAGACAAAGTGAGCAAATATGGTTGGAAAAATAGACTTTCTCAACAAAGGGTTGCAACAAACCTTCAATTTTTGTTAAAAAAAACAAAAAACCCACAGTGTCTGTGAAGTACAATACAACAAGGTATACCTGTACTGTTACCAGACAAATCTCAAAAAGGTCAATACAACCAAAAAATTAGGAAAAACAATAGCAAAGACCCATGTTGGTCTGGATATTTTTTTCTTATCCCACACTCCTCCTCCATGTAAATAACCTCTCCTCCTCTGTTTGCCTCTTGCACACTCAAGGATAGTGTCACAGGCAGATGGGGATAGATTAGCTTAGTATCGACAGAAGAGGGGAAAGAGGACGAGGACTTTCTAAGCAAATGGACCCAGCTACAAAATGTCTTGACTTTTCATATAAGCTGATAAAGAACATTCCCGAGGGACAGAGAGTGTGAAAGCAAAGAGCAGTGAGTGCAGCTCTGAGGAGCAGGGTGACAAAGAAGTCCCACCTCTGCTGCCTACCCTGTTCAGCTGGTATAGCTGCCCACCATATTAGCTTGAGAAAGATTCTTAGGTTGCCCCAGCTTTGTGTGAAAGTGTGCTATGATTGATTACTGATATCTTACATGGGCGTGGCTGGGAGAAATGTAACAGAATAATTCCTGTTGTTGTTCAGCCATTGTGCCCGATTCTTTGAAATCCCATAGACTGGAGCATGCCAGGCTCCTCTGTCCATGGGATTTCTCAGGCAAGAATACTGGTTGTTGTTGTTCAGTCGCTCAGTTGTGTCCAACTCTTTGTGACCACATGGACTGCAGCATGCCAGGCTTCCCTGTTCTTCACTATCTCCCAGAGTTTGCTAAAACTCTTTCCCATTATTAAATATTTATTCTCGAAACAGTGCAGTGAGATAGATAGATATTATTAATCTCATTTTATAAGACATGAACCTAAGACTTAAAGAATTTGAGGAGACTTCCAAGAAAACAACTATAGAGTGCCAGAGCCAGGATTTGAACTTGACTGTCTCTCTCCAAAGCTCATGCATCTTCTACTAATACACATTGCCCAGCTCATCTGCTGACTTGCTCTGTGAACTAGGGAAAGACATTACTCTTGGCCTCAGGGTCTGCTGCCCACAAATGGAGGCATTGGAGGTATTAGACCCAGCAATGCCTACTTCATAGGGTCATGATAAGGATTTTGCTAGGTAACCATATGACAAAGTTCACAAAATCTTACAACTGCCAATGGTACTTATATGGTACTAGCACAGAGTGTCAGGGATGATCACCTTCCTACCTTTTGTCTCATAAAAATACTGCTGTCTGTCAAAGACTCATTTTAGGACACTAAGGCCAAGTTCCTATAAATCAACCAATTCTGAGTGTGTGATTGCCTTCAGAGAGTATTGTAGTCACATTATAAAATTGCCTCCTGTTAAACGCTTCTCTCAGTTAAGTCTGTGAGAGAGAAACCTTTTTCCATTGGCAACTCTCTAAAGTGCTGGAGTTCCCTGCAGTAACTAATGTTCCTCTAGAGGCCTTAATAGATTGCTGAAATTGTGAACTTTAATACTGCAAAAACATTGGTTTTTCTTTAATGTGCTATAAAAAATTCATAAAAATAAGCAATATTTCCTGTGCATATTTTCATATTCACTATTTGCATATGTGTGGTTTTCTGTAAGCTTTTTTCCATCCTTAAAATCATAAAAATGCTCAAACTAATGCAAAAATATGGAATAAGTTTCACTGGAGATTATTACTAGAACAGTCCTGCTTCATACAATTGTCAATTAAATATGTTTTCAGAAGCACTTACAGACTGCATTGTAAAGGTTATTAACTCAGGAAATTGCTGAGTGACAGAAAATGAGAATCATTTTCCCTCCTACTTTTTACTTATATGTGTATATACATATATATGTGTGTGTATATATGTATATATATATATATGTGTGTGTATCTCTACTTTTTGTAAAACTATACCTAAGCTGGTGGCTCATATGGTAAAGAATCTGCTTGCTGTCCAGGAGACCAGGGTTTGATCCCAGGGTTGGGAACATCCCCTGGAGAAGGAAATGGCAACCCACTCCAGTATCCTTGCCCAGAGAATTCCATGGACAGAGGAGTCTGGTGGGCTACAGTCTATGGGGTCTCAAAGAGTTGGACACAACTGAGCATTTTCCTACCTAAGCTGAGGGACATGTGGATTTTATAAATAACAGTGTTTCTAATTTTTCAAAATTTAAGCATAGGAATTTATCACTCAAATTTCATTCTCAAAATTGAAAATATAAATATAGCAAAAAACAAATTTTAATGCCATCAACATGCCGCAAGTCATACCATTAGAACAGCCATTATTAAAAATGGAAACTAACAAGCGGTGGTGAGGCCTCCTAAGAATTGGAAGCCTTGTACATTTTTGATGGGAATGTGCATGTTGTAGCCAATGCAAAAAACAGTTTGGTAGTTCCTCAAAAAGTTAAACACAGAGTCACCTTATGATCCATCAATTCCACTCTAATGTGTATGTCCCAAAGTATTGAAAGCAGAAATTCAAACAGATACTTGTACAGTAGTACTAGTCACAATAGCGGTGGAAATAACACAAATATCTATCAGTCGATGAATTAGATAAACCAAATATGATATATCCATACAATGGATTATAATTCAGCCTTAAAAAGGAATGAAATTCTGATACATGTTACAACATGCATGAACCTTAAAACTGTTTTGCTAAAGTGAATAAACCAAACACGAAAGAACAAATATTGTATAATTTCAGTTATATGAGGTACCTAGAGTGGTCCATCAAAACAGTAAGCAGCGTAGAGGTTGCCAGGGGCTAGGGCCAGGAGAAATGGGAGGTTGTTTAATTGGTATAGCATTTCTGTTTGGGACGATAGAAAAGTTCTGGAAATGAGAAAATAATGATGGTTGTACAGAATTGTGAATGCAACTACTGCCACTGAATTTTATACTTAAAAATGATTAATATGGTAAATTTCATCTTATATGTATTTTACCACAATAAAAAAAAGAAAGCTAAATAATGAAGATAGACTGTGTCATGTAGTACTTAATAGATAAAACTTTTAGTGATCATCAACGTTATTTAAAAATAACGTTGACTTACAAACCAAAATAAACATTTAATTTAAAATATTTTTAAAAATGTCACCAATGCCTCAGAACCTTTTCAGTGTTCCTATCCCCAAATATTGTGTTGATTTTGCAACAAACATGCTATCTGGCACTGGGGATAGAGAAATGACTAAGCCACAGTACCTAACCTAAAAGTAATTATAGAGAACACAGTAGTAGAAAACACAAACATGTAAGTTCATAATCCAGTATATTTTAAACATGTTGATAGAAGCATTTTTGTAGCATTGTGTGCCAAAGTAAGCAACCAGATTTAGGGTTAGTCTGAGAAGACTTCCCAGAAGGAGTGACATTCATTCTGAATCTTAAGGGATAAGTAAGAGTTTGCCAAGAGAAAGCGGAAGTTGGGAAGGGAGTGTCCTAGGAAGAGAAAATGCATCAGCCAGGCCAACCACAGTCCTGATGCAGAAGGCACAGGCTCTGGCAGGTGAATCTGAAGACATAAGCCCTTTCCAGAATACAGAATATAGCCCTTTCCAAAACAGCTTATTTTTTTTCCTATTTTTAATTGAAGTATAATTAATTTACACTTAATAAGTCCATTCTGAAGGAGATCAGCCCTGGTATTTCTTCGGAAGGAATGATGCTAAAGCTGAAACTCCAGTACTTTGGCCACCTCATGCGAAGAGTTGACTCTTTGGAAAAGACCCTGATGCTGGGAGGGATTGGGGGCAGGAGGAGAAGGGGACGACAGAGGATGAGATGGCTGGATGGCATCACTGACTCGATGGACGTGAGTCTGGGTGAACTCCGGGAGTTGGTGATGGACAGGGAGGCCTGGCGTGCTGCGATTCGTGGGGTCGCAAAGAGTCGGACACAACTGAGCGACTGAACTGAACTAAAGGGTGTATTGTGTAAGTGTAAAGAGGCAAGGAGAGTGATTAGATGATATTGCAAGTCTAATTATTTCAATATTTATTGAATGTCTAAATGTCTATTAAGTGTCAGTTTCCCTGGTGGCTCAGTTGATAAGGAGGCTGCCTGCAATGCAGGAGACCTGGGTTCGATATCTGGGTGGGGAAGATCCCCTGGAGAAGGGAATCGCTACCCACTCCAGTATTCTTGCCGGGAGAGTCCCATGGACAGAGGAGTCTGGCAGGCTACATTCCATGGGATCACAAGAGTCAGATATGACTGAGAGACTAAATCACAACCATAATTAATTTACAGTATTTTGTTAGTTTCAGGTGTGTAGACAAGTACCTTGAATAGCTTATTAAGGAATAATGATGTTCTCCTAAACCATGTGCATCCTTTGAAAAGTTTGAGAAAGGAGAGTACTGTCATCAAGGTTCATGTTTGATGAGGATTGTCTTCAGAAATAAGGGTATAGTGTGTAAGTGTAAGGAGTTGTGATTAGATAATAGATGATACTGCAAGTCTAATTATTTCAAAATTTATTGAATGTCTAAATATCTATTAAATGTCAGGCACTATTTCTAGACTCTGGGGATAGTCGTAAACAAAACAAAACAAAACAAAAGCCCTTCCCTCTTAGAGCTAGTGGAGCAAGAGAGAAAATGAAACTAATGAGCTATGAGACCTTTTTCTCACTTAAAGCCTTCACTTAACTAGAAATATAAGCAGAGAACCAGGTAATGAAAATAAATATGACTGTAGAAAACACTAATTCTAATTTTTTTCCTTCTTAATAGTAGGTTGTAACTTGTTTTCTTGAATTACTATTGCCTAAATCTATGTGGGTTCAATCTGCATTGGGAAGGATTTGAGATAATAATACAAAAGAATTTCTTAATAATGTTAATTGTCCTCCAGTAAAATGAGTCCTTTAGACTACCTGTGGTTTTTACCCTTCCTGGATATCTTCATAAATATTAAGCTCATTTCTTCTCTTTGGCTTGGGTTCTCCAGGTCTTGTTCACTTGAAGGCTAAAGAATGTTCATCATTGATGGTCTATAGGTTCTTCTTATCAGGATTCTGTGATAAGAGATCCTGCCTGGACCTTCTGTTTTCCTGTTTCTGTGCCTGTATAGACCATCTAGCTCATTACAAAATTCCAGAAAGTCAGAAAAGATTTTGGTCTGCAAGCCCAGATTGTGTGCAGTCCTGATTTTTTTAGCCTTCTCTTTTACTATTCTGAGCAGACTTATACTCAGCGGAACTTTGAGTTCCCCTTAACTCCTTTGATATTATATCCACAGCCTCCTTATTATTATTATCTTTGTCAAACTCAAGTTTGTGTGCCCAGTGCACAGTAGGGCCAAGCAAACCTAAAAGTTGGAGTTTGGAGCAGAGAAATGTTTTTCACAAGGGCCAACCAAGAAGAATGGGCAGGTTGTGCTCAAAAAGCCTGAACTCCCTGCGCCCCCAGCAGTTTTTCAGGGAAGAGCTTTTATTTTAAAAATCTGGGAGAAGGGCTGCAGGGTGTGTGAATTTCTTCTGACTGGCTGGCTGTGAGGTAATGGGGTGATACTCTAAAAATCCCAGTCATCAGCCTTCTGATTCCAATCACGCTGGGATCCCTGTGCTTGCAGTCAGACTGAAGTTACCATCCACCACATGGGTAGAGGCCGGAGAATTCAGAGATATATATCAGATTGCTATGCATATCCCCAGAGGGGGCACCCGGACCCTGCCCTATCCTGCACTGCTGTTTCTTTTTGCATTTCCCCCCTTCCTTAATTAGTAATTGTTTGAATCAGTCCTTTGGAACTCAGGGAAAGTCCAAGAGGCTGAAGCCCTTTCTCTACAAGAAAGAAACTGGAGTGCACTGAAAGCCTTGCATACCTGGGAGGGCCCCACAGGGGTTCTGCTTGGTTTCATGATGATTGTTGCACATCTATTGGTAAGCCCTCCCAGGTCTGTGGCCTCGCTCTGGGGATGTGAAGACTCACTCATCCATGCTCTACAAAACCATTTCCCCTTCTCCTCGGCATTGAGGTTTTCCATTTCATTTCAGAATTTGTATTTTAAAATATACATGTTTGAAGTGACCCCATAAGTACAAAGAACTATTATGAAGGTATGGAGGAAGGCTTATCAAGAGCTGCAAATTCTCCTTGATCCTTCGACTTCCTCTGGATTTTCCTGCTCCTCAACTAAGTTCGGTAAAGAGAAATACCTCTTAATTGGAGTGGGAACAGAAGGGTTGCAGGAGCAAAAGTGAGACCGGCCCAGGGAGAAGCTGGCCTTCAGTACCCCACGCCCACTCTGCTCACTTCTATTTCTCTTCCTTCTGGAAGCCTGTTGCTACGCAGGAACGTAGTCACTAGCACCCTAACGGGACACTGGCGTAGTCTGTTGTGGATTGCCCTGCTCACATGTCTTTCTCTCGCCTCTCTCCTAACAAACCTTGTGGATTTCGGTTCACATTTCTTAAAACTTTCTTTTTACCCTGAAAACTACTTCCAGTTAAGTTTTTTAATGGTTGACAATGTACTACTGAGTTACCACCCTTAGGAAAGCTTTCAGTTGTATGGATAGTGAGCATCATAGCCAAAAAGGTTAAATTATAACCGCATTTGATCAATTGTTCCAGAAGAGAAAATGACCAAAGAGAGGGTTTTTGATCCGGTTGGCCTTTTTAAAAGCTTCTTACTATCAAACATCTGACAGTCCCTTTCTCTGGCTCTAGAAAAGGCCAGCACAAGCCAGGACACAGAAACAGTGGCACAATCCTTTGTTTTATTCCATTCATATTTTCCTGCCTGGGTTCAAGAGAAATTCTTCCAGACTGGCAATGTCCATTTAAATACTGAGATCCAAAACAGGTGGGGAAAATGATTACAGAAAAGTCAGGAAGATCATGGGTCAGTGGCATAAGATACGAGTGCTGGGGGAGTTACAATGCAGAGTTAGATCATAAGGTCAAGGGTGGGTGAACTCACAAGCTCTGGCAGCCATGTGTGACAGAGAGCATGAGCTTTGGTGTCAGATTTGGTTCTGTAGGCTGAAGAGGAGGTTCTGTTTATTTCTGTAGTATGGTCCTGAGGGTGCAGGCCCTTACCCTTCCTACCCAGAATACAGCTGCGGGGAAGGATGGACTGTGGTGGAAACCAGCCCAGGAAGCTAGTGCACAGTGGGGAAATGGCTAATGTCACCTCTGAGATGCTGCCTTGGCATTTGGGCACAATCATTGGAATTCTTTAGAGCATGGTTAAAAGCACACATCTTATCCTGAAAGCCACTAGGCTTCATAGCTTTGTATGCAGCTGCATCCAAGCCTGAGGCTGCTGATACTTGATGCCAGAAGCTATTTATTTAGTGCAGAGGGCCCATTTATATCTTGAATGAAGAAGCAAGGCCTGGGGATAAGAGTGGGGGAGGGGTGAGAACCAGTGCTGAGTGCCTGTAGCATCTTTGTCTTCGCTATTTAAAACTTGTAACTGAAATATTTAAAGTGAAAGTGAAAGTTGCTCAGTCATGTCCGACTCTTTGCAACCCCATGGACTATACAGTCCACGGAATTCTCCAGGCCAGAGTACTGGAGTGGGTAGCTGTTCCCTTCTCCAGGGGATCTTCCCAACCCAGAGATTGAACCCAGGTCTCCTGCACTGCAGGCAGATTCTTTACCAACTGAGCTATCAGGGAAGCCCAAAATATTTAAAGAAATTGATTTTAAATTCAAATTAAAGGGCAAATGGTTAAAAAAAAAAAAAAGCAATTTCCTCCTCTTTCCCTTCTATGTGGCCTTGGGTAAATTTTTTAATCTCATGTCTCTCTTCTATAAAATGAACATCACAATATTCATTTTAGTATAGTTTATAGATTATAGATGATGTTTCTCAACAACTTAGACCAGAACCTAGAATATATTAATACAAAGGGCTGAGAAAATGATAACTATTATAAGTATTGAACTTGCTTTGCCAGATATGAAATAGATTGTGAATAGATTTATATTACTTGGATTTCCCTGAAACTATAAACCTCCTTGAAGAGCAACTCTGCACCTGTACTCACTACATTCCACAAATGGTTTTGAAGTTATTATGAGCTGACCCTGGGCATCTGGGAATAGACAAATAGAGGGGAGTTCAAGCTCTTTACATTTATTCTAAAGCTCACTGCTCCTCCAAGTTCCACTTTTCTTGTGGGTTATACCACCATTTTGCCCTTATTGCTGTGAGAGAAATCCGGTTAAGGTGCCCTCTTTCTCCTCTTGTCAACTCTAAAAGTTGAATGTTGTTTTCTTTGGTGAGAATTTTTAAGACTTCAAGCCTGGGAGGACTACATCTCAAGTGACCCTGAGACAACAGTTCCGAGGAGGTTTGGGGAGGAGTCGGGTTATATGTGTGTGTGTTAGTCACAGTCGTGTCTGACTCTGTGTGGTCCCATGGACTGTAGAGCACCAGGCTCCTCTGTCCATGGAATTCTCCAGGCAAGAATACTGGAGTGGGTTACCATTTCTTCCTCCAGGGGTCAGGTTATATAGAAGTCTGCAAATTCATGCAAATGTAACTTGTGTGTGAATGAGAATATTCAATAGCTAGCATCATCTTTATTAGAATAATGTGCTGGTATCTAATGAGTTATATTCATCTTCCTGGAATTCAAAGTCAAACCAAGGGAGCCTATCAAACCTATTTCTGGAGGGCAAACTATTTCTGGAGGGCAGTGGTTCTCAGATTTAGGGTGCATTAGAATCATCTGGAAGACTTAAAACACAGATTGCTAGCCTCTCCTTCCAGAGTCTGTAATTCAGTAGGTCTGGGCCAGAGGGTATAAGAATTCACATTTCTAACAAGTTCCCAGATGGTGCTGATTCTACTGTGAACTACTGCTCTAAGTAACATTGGGTATCCAGTGGAAGTTAATGTGAATGTATATGACATTATTTCTCGGTTTTAAGCAAGTCTAAATGCAATTAACTAGCACATAGTAGTAGACCACCTAGATAGACAGTGCATTTTTTAGAACTTTAGTCAATGCTTCCATGGGCATGGTGCTCCACTCAATAATGCGTATTCAGCTTAACAAATCATGACCCGTATCCTGAGGATGTTTCAACTTCTTCAGGCCAGGGATCCAGAGAAGGCAATGGCATCCCACACCAGTACTCTTGCCTGGAAAATCCCATGGATGGAGGAACCTGGTAGGCTGCAGTCCATGGGGTCGCTAAAAGTCGGACATGACTGAGCGACTTCACTTTCACTTTTCACTTTCATGCACTGGAGAAGGAAATGGCAACCCACTCCAGTGTTCTTGTCTGGAGAGTCCCAGGGACGGGGGAGCCTGGTGGGCTGCTGTCTATGGGGTCGCACAGAGTTGGACACGACTGAAGTCACTTAGCAGCAGCAGCAGTAGCAGGCTAGGGATCACGTTTTATACCAGATTTTGCTCTCATTGTACCCAGCCCAGGGGTCGACAAACATCCATCGAATACCTACTGTGCTTTATGAACTAGATATAAGATGTAAATGCAGAAATTATTAATAGGCTTGTGGCCTCATAGAAGATACTAACACATTAAGACATTATTTCAGTGTCATATGGTGACTAGTTAGATGATTTGTATGACAGCACACTGAAGAAGACCCTTAGCTAAACTCAGCCAAATGATTGAGTCATGAATGATGAATAAGAGTTGGTTAAGAGGGCATATCCAAATATTCAAGCTGGATTTAGAAAAAGCTTGATTTAGAGGAACCAGAAATCAAATTGCCAACATCCATTGGATCATAGAAAAAGCAAGAGAATTCCAGAAAAACATCTACTACTGCTTCATTGATTATGCTAAAGACTTTGTGGATCACAACAGCCTGTGGGAAATTCTTCAGTTCAGTTCAGTTCAGTTGCTCAGTCGTGTCTGACTCTTTCCGACCCCATGGACTGTAGCACGCCAGGCTTCCCTGTCCATCACCAACTCCCAGAGCTTGCTCAAGCTCATGTCCATAGGGTCAGTGATGCTATCCAACCATCTTATCTGTCGTCCCCTTCTCCTCCTGCCTTCAATCTTTCCCAGCTTCAAGGTCTTTTCCAATGGGTCAGTTCTTCACATCAGCTGGCCAAGGTATTGGAGTTTCAGCTTCAGCATCAGTCCTTCCAATGAATATTCAGGACTGATTTCCTTTAGGATGGATTGGTTGGATCTCCTTGCTGTCCAAGGGACTCTCAAGAGTCTTCTCCAACAAGAAATGGGAATATTAGATCACCTTACCTGCCTCCTGAGAAATCTGTATGCATGTCAAGAAGCAACAGTTAGAACTGGACATGGACCAACAGACTAAGTAAACTTAGAATCAGTAAACCACAGGTTGGACAACAGTTTAAAAGTCTACCTTCATCCCCTGCAGTAGTATTCACAATTGCTAGTAAGCACTTCACACAGCAAGGTACTGTGCAATTGCCTATGCAGTATCTCACTTCTTTGTATAAACTCTATTGAGGAAATATTATCTCCAGTTAACAGAAGAGGAGACACGATCAGCCAGATTGAGTACCTTGTCTGAAGTTATACAACTAGCAATCAATAAAGTTGAGATTAAACCTAGACTGATTCCAAACTGTACCCATGAAAACACTCCAGTCTACCCTCTCTCCCTTTGTGAAAGTTTGAAAGACCAGAAAACAGCAGCAATTTAAGTGACCATTTAAATCTCAGTGAGGTCAACTCGATCCTAGCTCAAACACAGTCTGCGTTAACTGCTATGTTAATCCACCAGCTCTGTTCTCATCTGTCTATTTTTCTCCACTATGGGTGAGAAATTATGAACACTTATCCTCATTTTTTCTAAAGTGTACGAAGTGCACTAGTGACTGATTTTCCAAGCACTCTGAAAACTGGGGATTTTTCTAAATTAGGAAACTGGTGGACCTGTGCAGTTGTTTATCAAAACAATGTCTCCGAGTTACACAGCAGAAACTGTCATCTTTTGTCCTTGTGGCTAAGCCCCAAAGTTTTCCCAAACCTCCATATATCTTAGGTTTCATTTGCTGTCAGTCAGTTGGTCCATAAATAACTTCCTGAACACTTACTGAAACCCCACTGGGAATAGGAGATAGGGTACCAAGAAAATAGAGGTTTTGGCTTCCATCTGCAAGAACACTACAATACATTTTGGGAAATAGAAGGGATATATTCAAGCTGGAAATGTAAGATCACTTTAAACAATGTACAAATATATCCAAAATGCATTTGGGTCAATGTGATCATAAAGGAAGGAAAGTAGTGTAACTTTGCCATGGAACAACATAGGTACCTGGGGAAGGGGTCAGGCAGGGATTTGGCCTGGAGGAGTTCTAGCCTCAGTTTTGCTCTAGCTAACAATGTGAGCTTGAACTTACCACTGAATATTTCTGAAATTCAATTTCTTCCCTGTAAAATAAAGCAACTGGTCAAGATCAGTGATTTTTGAACTTTGCATAGCCAAGATCCATTTTTTCCTTCCTCGCACACAATATAAGCTTGAGTTGAACTCCAGCTGGAGGTGACAGGAGATGGAGTTCCTCTATGTCCTCTCAGAAGTCTCTTATCTATTCAGGGAAATCTAAGTTTCCCCAGGACACAGCCTAAAGACCTAGATATTATCAAGGTGACCTTGGATTAAAGCTTGGTGATTTTATGGGTCCTAGAGCATGGACAATTTAATGTGAGAAATAGATTTTAGTTCTTCTGAGATTTGAGTACAACTCAATTTATAAATCAATAGAGCTACTGTAGAAGTAAAGAGCCATATCTCTCTGCTATATAAGATATGAGATCAATAACCCATTAGACAGTAAATCAGAGTCATGCTTTCATTCATAAACATTCTTTGAGCATCTTCTACATGCCAAGTTTTATAGACATAGGGGCTGGTAATGAAATCCCTTGAGAAGTACTTGGTCTAATAGGTTCTTGGACCAGAAAATGTCCTTCAATTTGAGAAACTCTCGAAAAGGCAAGGTAAGAATGGCATGGAGTGTTCTCAGTTAGTGCTTTTAAGGACTGGGTATTTGTTTCCCCTAGTTGTAATTGCTCTGGACAGATTTAACATGCACAGCGCAGCCTGAGAAGTTCTGTGCAATAAGCCCAGGGTAGACAGCATGGTGGCGTCCTGACTCCCAGCCAGGGGCACAATGAAGTCAAGTGCACTTAATCAATTAGGGATCAGAAAGCAGATGGAAAACGCTCTACATGTACAAGCTTCACTGTTCATTTTATCCCGAGAGAGGGCTCAAAAAGGTACGTACCCGACCACATCACACTCACCCACTCACAAATCCACTCCTGAACTAAAAGTTTAGAAAAACAGGCTACAAAATATCAGCCTACCAGAGTACAATTAGTTCAGGCATGTTTTATTAGAGTACTTGCCTATGGAACTCAAACATGTCTTATATCTTAATGGTTATATTAAACTTTGCTCTGCCTTAGGACTATTACAATGTGGTCATTGACTCATTGAAAAGCTTGTAAGATAGAACATCAGATTTTAATACTTTGTAGCAGGAGAAAATGAGTGTATATATTTTTAAAACATTTTAGTGAAAATGACTGGAAAGAAGAGTAGAAAACAAGGCATAGTTTAAAAGGAAATTCCTTTCACACTTATATGTTTATAGATAAATAATATCTTTATAAATAAAATTATAAGTATCTTATTTATATTCTATGCAGTTAATTTTATATATAAGCATAAATAAATATAGAGATTAACATGCAAACATTTTCTGTGGATATATTTATGAATATATTATTTATATTTTATATTTATAATATAACAAAAGCTACCTTTCTTTGAATGATATTAATATCAAGATCATTTTGGGATTCAATATGCATTAATTCCCTTCGCATGACTTAGTCACGTTAACTTCTCCACACAAAGAAAACTCCTAGTGTACATCTACTATAATAAAGCTGTATCAAGTAACCTTCTTCTTGTCAAGAGGCTGAGAAGAAACTGAAGTGGAACCTTTATCATGTACATATCCATTGCTTATAGATATGTCAGTGCCTTGCTATCACTAGACATTAATAAAATTTGTCCTTTTTTGGTAAATTACCTTTTATCATAGAAAATTCAAAACATATGCAAAAGTAGAGACAATAGAAAAATAAACTTATAGCTCCCATTACCTAGTTTTACCAACGATCAACCAAAGGCCAGTTTCATTTCATTTATATGCCTACCCACTTTTTCCCTACCCCATGCATGGATTACTTTGACATGAACATATGACATCGTGTCATTTGACTCATAAATATATTGGTGTATATCTCTAAAGATAGGCACTTTAAAAAGCAAAAGCAAAATCATAGTGTTAAGACTTTCCTCACACCTAAATATTTAACAATATTTCATTATGTCAAATATTCAGGCAGTTTTCAAATTTTTTCTCATTGTCTCATAGTTTTTACATAGACATTTTATTGAAATGTACTTGATTTTCAGTATTATATTAGTTAGAGGTACATAACATAGTGATTCAATATTTTTAAAGATTATATTCCACATAAAGTTATTACAGAGAAGGAAATGTCAACCCATTCCAGTACTCTTGCCTGGAAAAGCCCATGGACAGAGGAGCCTGGTAGGCTGCAGTCCATGGGGTCACAAAGAGTAAGACACGACTGAGCGACTTCACTTACTTACTCACTTAAAGTTACTATAAAATATTGGCCTATATTCCTTCCCCTACTAGTAACCACTAGTTTATGGTCGGTATCTGAGTCTGTTTCTGTTTAGTTATATTCATTTGTTTATTTTATTTTTTAGATTCCACATATAAGTGATAACATACTACTTGTCTTTGACTTAGACATAATTTTTGTTTTAATTAAAGCTTCAAAGTCAGTGCATTGCAATTGACTCATATGTCTCTTAAAATCTCCTTTTACCTATAAAAGTGTCCAATAAGAATATAATGTGAGCCACACATAAAATGGTAAATTATCTAATAGCCACATTTAAGATGTAAGAAAGCAACATCAACTTTAATAATATACTTGATTAGACCAATATATGTAAAATATTATCATTTCAGCATATAATCCATATAAAAGTTACTCTCCAAAATCTGGCATGTTTCACGTTTATAGAACATCTCAATTTGGACTAACCACATATCAGGGGCTCAATACCCACAGGTACCTAGTACCTACTGATTGGACAGTGTCAACATACAACTTTCCTATCTAAAGCATACATTTTTGGTAATCAAAACAAGCAAAGAACATAGAAAGGACTTTTATGTAACTCTTCCTTACCAAAGGATAAGAAGAGGATTCCCCCAAGTGTTATAAATGCCTATTAGAGCCTATGTCTCCCCAGAGTGTGAGATAGACCCTGGCATGCCCATGATTTTTTGGGAAAGTGATCCTTTAGTGCAGAACAGGGGGAAGGGAAGTAATCATTGAAAAAAGGGAAAACCTATGCAAAAATATGTTGTTGAGTTGACTTCTGCTACAGGAAACTGGTGGTTGATTCTGCTGGGACCTTCTGAGGAATCTTATAAACAAGTGTTGCAGAACTAACCACATGGGACGAACAGGAAAGCACTCCTGTTCCCATCCCCTGTGCTGAAGGATGGACCTCGGGAATTATCACTCTCATGCTTCCGGTTGTGAATGTATAAGCCAGCATCTTCAGTTTTGTAAAGCAGATAAGCCCAGAAGAGGAAGCAAGCAATATCTGATAAGGGCAGAGATAAACTGACCCAGGAGAGCTGTGCAGATCCGGTCACAGCCTGCAGGGACTAGGTTGCCCAGTGCAGCAGTGGCTAGAAAGAAGAGGATTCTGGAGAGGGACACACAGTTGCCCAATGGGACACACTTGCAAACTGAAAGTAAGCATGTGTTAGATGGAAACCATTTACTGCAGACATAGGATAATCATGACAGGAACATGGAGAACACAATTCAAAAGGGAGTGAAATGGTCCAGGAGAGAAAAATACTAGAAAAAACAATCCCATGAAACTCCACATCTACTACTGGTTTCTAATACTTTATGTTTATTGAATGTTTCATTTCTTAAAAAATTTTGGCCACCCCACATGACATACAGGATCTTAATTTCCCAACCAGGGATCAAACCTGGTTTGATAAGCACTGAGGTTATCCACTGGACTGGCAGGGAAGTCCCTCTACTACTATTTTTAAAGCCTCGGGATTCTTCAAGTATAATCAAGTATAATCAACAACATCTGAAATTCTGCCAGACTATATAATGTTCTGGTTTTCATTAAAATAAAGGCTTACTTTTATTGCATTAGTGTATTTTTATGAAACTAACCTGATATCACAATATGGGCAATAGCCAGTCAGTGCCTAGACCTCATATCTGTTTAATAAATAACATATCTCCAACATTTATAGTGGAGATGATTTTGTAAAGACACTTTTTCAGAGCTAGACATGACCTTAGAAAGGAGCATATTAAACCAGTGCCATTAAGTGATAGAAGAAATTGTTTAAGAGCCGCCACTAGAAATAGTCACGCAAGGTGTGTTGCCACCAGGGGATAAATGGGAAATACCCGGCTTAGTTTGGGACATCTCATTTGGCCTGAATACTTACGATTATCATAAAGCTAAGCAGCTTGTCCACCCTTCACCAGTAAGTGCTGCTGCGTAAAGTAAGACACACGTTAGCCTAGCAACTGTTAAGTTCAAAGATGCCAGGTCCTTTAATAAAACACCTTGTAACAAATCTGTGCCATGAAAATGGTATGATCCTTCTTACCTACCTTACCATACTATAGCAGATAAATCATCTGCCAGAGTAAGCTTTGCTGTGCCTTAAAATGTCTGTGATGGCTATAAAAGAAATTGTGTTTATCACTGCACACAATATGGGATCTCATTCTCTTTACACATCAAATGCTGATTCCTATTAAGTGACTGACTCAAATGACAGCACTGAGACAAAAGTGATTAATCTGAGAATATGTATAGACTTCCACACTCATCCAGCGCGCCTAAGAGAATTCTGCAGTTTTTGTAACCCAATTTTCCTTCTCTGTAGTCTCCCTAAAGGGACTTGATAATTGGTACTTGGAAAGAAGTTTATCTATACAATAAAGGGCTAAGAGAAATACTGCAAAGAAGGGAAAGCAGTGCGAAAAGCCCTGTGGGGTAGGGAGGAGCGAATATTATTGTCTTGGAAATTAAAGAGAAGGAAGAGAATATGAATGGCTGTGATGAGTGAAGGGAATGAAGAGAAGGGACAGATTTCAGCCTTGCTGTGGATTAGAAAGTGAGCTCCTTTTTAAATATCTTCTGCAGCAAATGATAAAGAAAGCCATTCCTTTCTAATTAATGTTGCCCTTTGAACTGTTCTTGTTTATTGTTATATGGGTCTTTGTGTTTATAGAGAGTACACTCCTCCAAATGAAACCCAAGTTCAATGAGATGCTAACCAGGTATGTCAGTGGAGCCCGGTTACTGATGTATTTGGCTTTATGTCTTGGTTTTCATATTTATTTTAGCTCCTTTCTTCAGAACTGCATTTTTAAAACTCTCTCTTGGCTTCTCTTTGGAAATATTTCTACTGAGTGTAACAGCTATTGTGGTTAAAGTTTCCACTGCGTTGTTAGTCATTATATTTCATTCACCAGACACATACTAAGTGCCAACCATATGGCAGGCTTGACATGGAGAACCGGGAGTTGGAGATGATCAATGATCAGACCTTGCACTGAAAGCTCCATAGCTGCCAGTAATGGCACTGGAGAATGTGTCATAATTCAAGTATTCTAATATTAGCATTCTCATCCTACAGGCCATGATCTTAGGAAGCTTATAATGTCTATTATTGCCAAGTCAAAGTACCTACCAAGATAACTTCAATTTTGGATACTTATACACAGGGGTGGATAAAAGTGAAAAATTGAATCATTCATCCTGATATTTTGCCAACATTTAGAAATTTCTGGGCAACAGTCTTATTTCCTTCCCTTTCATCTTGAAGCTTGGCCTCATGTAACCATATGTTGAATGTAAGCACTCTCAGGAATGCACATCCTCAGTTCCAAGGGCATTTTTCATCCGATTGAAGGTGATAACACAACTGGAACCAAGTCATGACATTTGATGGATCCCTCCCATTCCAGTAAAAATGGTTGGAGAATGTTCAGCACCTGAAATTAGCCAGAACTTCAAGTTGTAGATCTCATCATTAAATTTATCTTTTCTGAACCTGAATTTCCTTGACATGGAAAGCTTTTTTTAAAATAAGTGCTTAGGGCTGGGGAAATGCCCAGCATATTAAGCCTTGAACCACACAAAGGGAATCATTTTGTAAATGGAAGTAAGTCCTTTAATATAAACTGGGCGACCATTCAACCACTAAGCCTAGCTTTGGAGGAGCCTATTTAATCCACTGAGTGTTCTGTTCTTTTCCATTCATCTAGCTCGAACCACAAATATGTTGTTCCTCAGTTTGCTCTCTGAGGATTTTTTTTCCTTATCATGCCTTAGAGGTAGCAAGAGAATAGTATTCATGCTTGGAAATGAACTATGAATCATTCAGTAGCTTTACAATCCAAAGGGATAAGAAAAGCAATAGTCCCTAAAATTCTAGTCATCCTTTTTAATTCTACTTTTTGTAATAAAAATGCTATAATTTGAAAACTTGCTACAAATATTCTTGTTGAGGTCAGAGGAGCAAATAGGTAAAGATTTCAAAGAGAGAGAGAGAGAACAAGAAAAAGCATCTAAGTGCATTTTTATCAGATATAGTTCTGATGGTCACTGTATGGGGTCAGGATGTGAAAGCAGGAAAGGATGAGTATCATGGCTTTATCTTCAAGGTGTTGCTTGCTGCTTCCCACCAAATGGAATGTAAACAGAAGGCAAAGCGTTCCTTCTCTGTCGTGAGTCAGACCCAGCCTGGATGCTGAAGGCCCATTCAGGAAAGAAAGCTGCCCCATTCAGAGATGACCTTATGATCTGACAGAAAAGTGCTTCTGTATTTAGGAAGCTCAGCCTGTGCCAAAAATAAAACTGGTGGTCCCTGGGAGCTCCCCTCCTATTCCAAAGTAAACTGAATGAGTTAAATAAATAGAAAGTCTGAACTAACATTTAACATCCATGACAAGTAAAAAGGGATCATTCAGAAGGGAACATGGTCATACCTTGTGTCAGACTCAAAGAGAGGAATCGGGCCGAGAATAAGTAATAATTTACTTACAGGACTATAAAGGCAATCTTCAAAGATGTTTTTGCCATGGTCAGTATCTTCCTATTATTATATGTGCGGAAAATCATATAAAGTACTTCACAGTCTCAGTAGCAAACATTAGACTTGAGAGATGAAGTACTTTATGTGATGATCCCAAACATTGACTTTACTAGTGAAGATTTATTAGTCTAGGTTTATAATCAAAGATAGCGAAGATGATCTCAGAAGTTTTCATATTCCCATCCCAATGTCTGTCTTTTAATTCCATAGCCAGATAATATTTAATTGCATCAGGTCCTTTCAAGTAGCTGTGCCAGAGACCAGTGCTTACCTATTTCAGTATCTATTTGATTCTTCCTTTTAGTAGAGATACCCTAATTTCTACCTATGTTTGCCAGATTTAGCAAATAAAAATATAGACTATTAAGATAAACTTGACTTTCAGAAAAGAAGTAAATGCAATTTTACTGTAATATGTCTCAAATATCATACTCTTATACTAAAAAAAGAAAAAAGGTTTATTTGGAAACTGGAAATCTGATTTAATTGGCCACTTTGTTTTCATGTGTCCTTACAAACTGCTTGTGTTTCTCCCCAGCTAAGATTGCATTTCTGAGGCTCACAGTATGATGTGATCACGTGACCAAGTTCTAGCCAATGAGGTGGAAGCTGCTTGTGTTGCGTGTTCCTAGAAAGTCTCCTTAAAAGAAACGTGCATTATCTTCCCCTTACCCCAATCTCTGTACTGATGTCTGAGAAGGATATGATGGAATAAGAGCAGTCTTGGGCCATGAAAAACAAGACCATACCATAGCTCTGGTAGAGCAAGCAGGAGCCTCCATTCCCCAGCAATATCATGCTCCTGAATACCAGCCCGGAGCTGCCTTTCTGAAGATTTTCCTTGAGAGAGGGAGTGAGGAACTGGGGGAGAAGGGGAAAGAAAGGGAAAGAGAATGGGAGAAACTTCTTATATAAATCACTGTTATTTGGGGCTTTGTCTTGTATTCAGTTGAATCCAATACTAATATAAACCTTATACCCCTAAAAATTTGTGGGCACAGCAAAACAAAACTTTGTGAAACAGAACACTGTGTAGAGCAGAGTATTCCAAAGACTCTGTGAATGCTCAGTCACATAGATTTTCATTGTCTATCTCACAAACACAGATTCACTTACTTTTCTAAAGCTTCTGATTCCTGTCTTATCTCCTTGATAGTGCTCAGAAGTTAACTCTTGCAAATCAAGGGGAATAAAAGGCCATGCCTAGTGAAGCAGAGCATAAAGGTGAATTGTGGTCAACAACATCATCTGAAGAGGTTGCTTGAGCATTTCAACGGATTTCATTGATAATTTTTGAACATGCTGTCAGGTGGCAAGAAGAATAATTGATTAAGTGGATTTCATATTATGTTTTGAAAATCTTTGGCTTTGAGAAATATAAAAATGAATTCCTAATAACAATTATACCTTGTATAAAGAGGAAGAAACCAATATATCATTTCTTGAAGTTATCCCAGATCAGAACACTTATATATAAAATTCTAGTTCAAATGCGCAATGTTGATTTTTTATTCAGTGCTTGAGATTTGCCAATTTCAACATTCCTCTTTGTGCCATGAAAAATGTTGCCACTGGCAGACACTCCAAACTACAGAGAAAGGAAAAAATAGTGTTAAATGGTAGAACTATGAGAGCAGGAGTCTACATTTTAATTAATGTATCACTCAGAATCCTTGGTTGGGGAGCTTAGATTCCACAAGCCATGTGGTGTGGCCAAAGGGAAAAAAAGTATAGTTTAAGTCCAGTGTTTCCAAATTAATTTTTTATCTGTATAATCTATCAGTTGATATATGAGTAATAAACAATGATTAAATAGTTTTTTAAAAATCTATCAATTATTGACAGCGGGAGTATTGAAGACCACTTTTATTATACAATTCTCTATTTCTCCCTTCAGATCTGGTAGTACTTGCTTGTTATATTTAGATTCTTCCATGTTGAATACATAAATATTTACAGATTGTTATATTCTATTGGTAAATTAATTCTTAATCATTACATAATGATTTTTGTCTTGTGTTACTGTGTTGACTCAATATCTATTTTGTTGGATATAGGTATAACTACCCCTGGTCTCTCTTTTTTTTTTTTTTAACTTTACAATAATGTATTGGTTTTGCCATATATCAACATGAATCCGCCACAGGTATACACATGCTCCCCATCCTGAACCCTCCTCCCTCTTCCCTCCCCGTACCATCCCTCTGGGTCGTCCCAGTGCACCAGCCCCAAGCATCCAGTATCGTTCATTGAACCTGGACTGGCGACTCGTTTTATACATGATATTATACATGTTTCAATGCCATTCTCCCAAATCATCCCACCCTCTCCCTCTCCCACAGAGTCCAAAAGACTGATCTATACATCAGTGTCTCTTTTGCTGTCTCGTATACAGGGTTATTGTTACCATCTTTGGTTTTTCATGTGCATATAATAACTTTTTCAATCCCTTCTCCTTGAGCCTATGTGCATCCTTAAAACAGAAGTAACTCTCGTAGGCAGTATATAGCTGGATCTTGATTATTCACTTAACCATTAAATACCTTTGATTGCAGAATTTAATTCATTTAAAGTAATTATTGATAGGCATGGTGTGTGTGTTAACCGCTCAGTCATGTCCGACTCTGTGACCCCATGGACTATATATAGCCTGCCAGGCTCCTCATCCATGGAATTCTCCAGACAAGAATACTGGAGTGGGTTGCCATTTCCTTCTCCAGGGGATCCTCCCGACCCAGGGATTGAACCCAAATCTCCTGCATTGCAGGCAGATTCTTTTACCACTGAGCCACCAGGGAAGCCCCGATAGGCATGGTAGGTGGCACTAATGGCTGCCAATGCAGGAGAAGTAAGAGACTTGGGTTTGATCTCTGTTGGGAAGAGGAGGAAATGGCAACCCACTCCAGCATTCTTACCTGGAGAATCCCATGGACAGAGGAGCCTGGCAGGCTATAGTCCGTTGGGCTGTAAAGAGCTGGACATGACTGAAATGACCTAGCATGCATGCATGGTCTTTTTAATGGCATCTTAATGTTTTTGGCTATTTTGTAGGAACTACAAAATACTACTACTACTATAGCCTCCTCTCTTGCCATCTTTTAAAATGACTTGATGGTATTCCATAGTAATACACCTTAGATACCTTCTCTTTGTCTTTTGTGTATCTACTGTAGAGTTTTGTTTTGTGGTTATCATGAGGAACACATAACACATCTTATAAATATAACAATCCAATCCCAGAGAAGGGCAATGCCAAAGAATGTGCAAACTATCACACAATTGCACTCATTTCACATGCTAGAAAGTTCATGCTCAAAATCCTTCAAGCTAGGCTTCAACAGTATGTGAACAGAGAACTTCCAGATGAACAAGCTGGATTTAGAAAAGGCAGAGGAACCAGAAAACAAATTGCCAACATCTGCTGGATCATAGAAAAAACAAGAGAATTCCAGGAAAGTATCTACTTCTGCTTCATTGACTATGCTAAAGCCTTTGACTATGTGGATCACAACAAACTGTGGTAAGTTCTTAAAGAGATGGGAATACCAGACTACCTTACCTGCATCCTGAGAAACATCTATGCAGGTCAAAAAAGCAACAGAACTGAACATGGAACAACAGACTGGTTCAAAATTGGAAAGGATCGCACCAAGGCTGTACATTGTTGCCCTGTTTATTTAACTTATATGCAGAGTACGTCATGTGAAATGGCCAGGCTGGATGAATCAAAAGCTGGAATCAAGATTATAGGGAGAAATATTAATAACCTCAGATATGCAGATGACACCACCCTTATGGCAGAAAGTGAAGAGGAACTAATGAGCCTTCTGATGAAAGTGAAAGAGGAGAGTGAAAAAGCAGGCTTAAAACTCAACATTAAAAAAATTAAGATCATGGCATCTGGTCCCATCACTTCATGGCAAATAGATGGGGAAACATTGGAAACAGTGACAAACTTTGCTTTCTTGTGTTCCCAAATCACTGTGGATGGTGACTGCATCCATGAAATGAAAAGACATTTGCTCCTTATAACAAAAGCTGTGACAAACCTAGACAGCATGTTAAAAAGCAGAGACATTACTCTGCCAACAAAGATCCATATAGTCAAACCTATGGTTTTTCCAGTAGTCATGTATGGATGTGAGAGTTGGACCATAAAGAAGGCTGAGTGCCAAAAAATTGATACTTCCAAACTGTGGTGTTGGAGAAGACTTGAGAGTCCCTTGGACAGCTAGAAGATCAAACCAGTCCATCCTAAAGGAAATCAACCCTGAATGTTCATTGGGAGGACTGATGCTGAAGCTGAAGCTCCAATACAGTGGCCACCTGATGCAAAGAGCCAACTCATTGGAAAAGACCCTGTTGCTGGGAAAGACAGAAGGCAGGAGAAGGGGACGACAGAGGATGAGATGGTTGGATGGCATCACCAATTCGATGGACATGAGTTTGAGCAAGCTCCGGGAGATGGTGAAGGACAGGCAAGCCTGGTGTGCTGCAGTCAATGTTGTCACAAAGAGTCTGACACAGCTGAGTGACTGAACAACAACAATGCAGATAAAAAATTAACTTCAACTGTCTACAAAATCTTTATCCTTTTACTCCTCCCACACATTTTATTTTTGATGTTACTGTTTACCTCTTCTTTTATTGTATATCCATTAACAAATTATTTTACCTATAGTTACTTTTAATTCATCTGTTCTTTAACATTTATGCTAGAGTTAAGTGGTTAACATACCACATTGAATTATAGTACATTATCAAATTTGACTATATATTTACCTTTACCAGTGTGTTTTATATTTTTATATGTTTTCATACTAATTAGCACTCTTTCATTTCACCTTGAAGAACTCCTTTCAGCATTTCTTGTAATGCAAGTTTAGTTAGTATAGTTTTTCCAGTAGTCACGTATGGATGTGAGAGTTGGACTATAAAGAAAGCTGAGCACAGAAGAATTGATGCTTTTGAACTGTGTTGTTGGAGAAGACTCTTGAGAGTCCCTTAGACTGCAAGGAGTTCCAACCAGTCCATCCTAAAGGAAATCAGTCCTGGGTGTTCATTGGAAGGACTGATGCTGAAGCTGAAACTCCAGTACTTTGGCCAGCTGATTCGAAGAACTGACTCGGTGTAAAGACCCTGATGCTGGGTAAGATTGAAGGCAGGAGGAGAGGGGAACAACGGAGGATGAAATGGTTGGATGGCATCACTGACTCAATGGACATGAGTTTGAGTGAACTCCACTAGTTGGTGATAGACAGGGAGGCCTGGGCTGCTGCAGCCCATGGGGTCGCAAAGAGTTGGACACAACTGAGCAATTGAACTGAACTGAAGTTTAGTCATCATGAACTCCCTGTTTTTGTTTGTCTGGCAAAGTCCTTATCACTACTTCACTTCTGAAGGATAACTTTGCCAGGTAAAGTATTCTTGGTCAGTAGATTTTTCTTTCAATGCTTTGAATATATCATCCCCCTCTCTCTGGCCTGCAAAGTCTCTGGTGAGAAATCTGCTGATAGCCTATGAAGGTTTCTTCACAGATGATATGCTTCTTTTCTCTTATTTTCAATTTTTTTTCTATATCTTTCATTTCTGACAGTTTTGTTTTAATGTATCTTGGAGACATCTTTGGATTAAATTTGTTTGGAAATATGACTTCGTGAACTTGATACCCAAATTTCTCCCCTTATATGGAAAGCTATCAGCAATTATTTCTTCAAATAAGCTTTCTGTCTCCATTTTTCTCATTTCATCCTGGAATTCCCAATAGTATAGATTGTTTATTTTAATGGAATCTCATAAGTTCTATAGATTTTTTTCATTCTTTGCATTCTTTTTTCATTTGTTTCCATGATTTGATAATTTCAAATTATCTGGTTTTGAGTCTTTGGTTCTTTATTCTGCTTAGTCAGTTGTGCTCTTGAAGCTCTTTATTAAATTATTCTGCTCAGTCATTGTATTCTTCAGCTTCAAATTTTGTTTGGTTCTTTTTTATGTTTTCTTTTTGTTGAACTTCTCATTTTGATCTTGTATTGTTTCCCCGATTTTATTGTTTATCTGTACTCTATTGTAGTGTTCTCTGAACATTGCTAAAACAATCATTTAAAATTTTTGTCAGCAATTCATGAATCTCCATTTCTATATAGGTCAGTTGCTAGAATTTTACTGTGTTCCTTTGGTAGGGTCATGTTTACCTGATTCTTTATGATCTCTGTAGCCTTGCATAGATGTCTGCCCATATGATGAATGTCACCTCTTCCAGACTTTATGGACTGACTTTAGTGAGAAAAGACTTTCAGCTGTGGGTTAATGCACACTGGAATGTGCTGATGACAGGATTCAGGGCAGGTAGTGTATAGCTGCACAGCTACAGGGGCTAGCTATAGCAATGCAGGACAGAGATAGGAGTCAGGTCCTGATCCAGTCCCACAAACAGCTATGGGCATGTGTGGTGGTGGAGATAAGCTACAAATGACCTGTCGGTGTCTTGCAAGTGTACAGCTGAAAAGTCCAGGCTACTGGTGTGGATCCGAGGCTCTGGTAAGAGTGAGGAAAGACAGCATGCAGGGACTTGGGCATCTGGCATTCATGAGTGTAAAACCTGTAGAGTGGAAACCTCAAGAGGCACAGGCCTGAGGGATGGGATTATGGAGGCAACATGGAATGATCATTTGATATTATTTTTCTTGAAGAAATGTAACAAGGAGCTCATATCTGACTGTTTTTATATGTACCGATTCTGAAAGGCATAGACTGAGGTACATTTCTCCATAGAGGATTTGTGTTATCTTTTTCCAAGCCTCTGGAACACTTCTGATCCAGAAGCATTTCAATTTAATTTATTGAATGAATTTCCCTGGACTGTGCAGATGATGTGATTCAAATCCTTAATCTCTGCATGGGCAGGCTTATGGTTACGACTTTCCAGAGAGATTTTTTTTTTCACTTCAAGCCAGTTTTCTTGTCACTTAGACTGACAAGTTTTCTTGCCACTAGGTCTCTTTTCCAGGGAAGAGTGTTTTTAGGCCACCCTTTCACCTGGCTATAACCCATCGTAAGTACAGAGCTTGTGGAACTGTGTTCCTTCTCCACACTTTATATGGGACAAAGTCTTGCTTCTCATTCTTCCACATGGGCCAAAACCCAGGTCCTGAGTTCTTAGTATTGGAACCTCACAGAGTAGCTTTTGTCTCTATTACACGTGCATCGCTCTGGTTCAGTTCACTCTGGTTTTCATCACTATAGACTCTCTCTCTCTCTCTCTGAGGCACCATATGTTTTTAAAAGGCTGTTCGTGAGTCTTCAACAGCATTTCTAGGTGTTTGTAATAAGGTTTTCCACAATTTCTTATTTATAGCAGTGCCAAAGTGATAATAGAGCTGAAAGCTACTGAACATTTGCAAATTTTTGAATATAATAACATTTATAATAGTTTATTATATACCAAAACACTCCTGATAACTTGCAGTTTTGGGGTGCAGTGTTCTAGGAGATGCTAGGGTAGTGTTCTTCTAGCTTCATTAACATCTGGTCTTATATCAACTTTATCATCACACAATATAGATGAACCAGCATTCATATCTTGTCAACAAATATTTTAAGTCTCAGTTGTGAGGAATTGCGAGTCAAAAGCATGAAAAAGTTGTAAAGGAATTCAGTTTGGTATTTGGATTCTTGGATTCTAATGTTGTCTTTGAGGTCACTGTCTTATGTCTGTCTCTAGTCACAGATTTCAAACCTGTTGACAATCTTTATCTTCTACACAAACAAACAAGCAAAAACTTTTCTGTATCCAGAAGTTTGTGTACCACAATGAAGTAGATTTTTGTTTTTCTGTTGTGGAGAATGTACCTGCTTGAGGTGTGCGGGGGCTTAGAATCCACATGGTCTTCTCGGGTTCTCCCTCGTGAGGAAGGAGGCCTGAGCTCCGATTGCAGGTACCCTGAGAGTCCTCACGAGGTGCCACAGGCTTCCCGTGAGTCTCCACCGCAACTCCGGCTTTGAGTTCTGACCCTAATTGCCTGGCTCTCTCTCTTCCCCCACCTCGCTTTCCTTCTTCCGTGCCAGAAACAAGTGGGAACGTCAGACTCCTGGTGGAAGTCAGTCGGTCACGAGCATGAGCTCCTCACCACGGGTTCCCGGATTTCTGTTCTCTCTCGTCTCGGGCACAAGCTCTGTGGGAGAGGATGAGTTTCCCCTTAGGCTCTGGCCTCCGCAGAGCATCGTGTACCTGCTGAGCTGTGATGCGGCCCTGTTCCCGAGCTGACTGCCCTTGGGGTGGAGAAGCAGCCCTGTTCTTTCTTGTTCTGTGGAGTGGTGAGCGCACGGCCACTAAGGCACACACTGGCTGAAGCCCCACCCCACCACACCCCAGGCCGGGAAGGCTTTCTAAGCGGGTCGCACCTGTTGACAGAGGGGCTGTGACCACATTGTTCGCCAGCACTGCGTCCTTCAACAGGAGAGTGTGAGCACTGCTAAACTCCTACTAAGCAGCCCCAACCTTGCAGGTGGGTCGGGAAAGGCAGAGGGCCTTCTAGGAAAAGATGGATTGTTGTGAATGACCATTACACCAGTCAAGGCTTCCCACAAAGAAGGCAAAGAACTGTAATGTCTTCCTTCCTCTCTCAGAATGTATAACCTACTGCCCTGAAACGTAGCTGGTCAGGGAAGCAGGTGTCAGCTTACAGCAAAACCTCCATGTCTGTGTCTAAGGGCTTCCCCTCTCTTTCCTCAGGGGTCTCTATGCAAGGCTTGTATTTTGAATATTCCCTTCAAGAAAAAGAAAGCAGACATTTGTTATCCAGAGATATGCATACAGTATTACCTAGACATAATTAGATCGCATCACTGACTCAACGGGCTTGAATTTGAGCAAACTCCAGCAGATAGTGAATCAGTCCATAGGGTCACAAAGAGTCAGACACAACTTAGCAAATGAACAGCAATATGCCCTGTGTAATTATAATACAATCTAGATATCTGCCTTCTAAAATGTTAACTTTCAGATTTTAGTTCATAATGATTCCAGCTTTCTGGTTAGTGCCACATGTTAACATAGTCAGGGTTTTGACTTCCTTAGTCAACAACTGAATTCCACAACAGAAAAATTTGTTTGTTTGACAAATACTGTTGAACATTTACTATTGTCAGGCTCTAGATTAGGTGTGAGGTACAGTCAGACATGACTGAGCAAATAAGCACAGCCCATATAAGAGTGGAAACACCAGACAAGATCTTTAGAGTTTAAATTTTAATTGGAGAGACAGAACAAAGCCCCTACCTAAATAAAATAACTACACGCTAGACTGGGTACCATGAAGGAAACATAAAGGGGCTGAGCTGGAGCCTAATGTGACTCCAGAACGTTTTCCATCACAGCATATCATAATGGTCTGTTCTGTCTCCTCATTGGATACAATAACCTCCAGGGCTCACTAATTCTTTTTTTCACCTTGGTCCTCATCGTACTTACAACAGTGCCTGACACATAATGCTGCTGAAAAAAATGTCTACTTCATGAATGTGTGGATGTTCGTGTTGATCAGTGAATTAACAAAGGATTGGAGTTTGATCTACACCTTGAACTAAGTACAAAAATGACCAAGTATTTCACCTTGTATCAGCCTGTATTTCACCTTCTGTTTTCTTAGTAACATTTTATATGTAATAGTCAAATTCTGTGATTTCATTCTATGTAAATTCAGTCCATAAGCAAATGGAGGTTTCAAGGGTGAAATAGAATCCAGACTTCTTAATCCTCTTCCAATCCAGTACAAGTGAGGCACGTATTACCTACCGGGGCTGTTAAGTGTCCGGCTGTGAAATCAAAGCTAGAGGAAGACAAGAAGGTTTCAGGTATCACTGGAAGCATTAGTGATAATTTAGTTCCCTGGTCTCAGGTTTCCTGTCACCTTCCTTTTAGCTGCCAGAAGAGCGTGTTTCAATCTTACTGCTAAAGGACTAAATGAGCAGCTGTGTTCTGTTCCTGTCCCTTCCCCTGCTTTCAGTTGCTTCCTTGAATTTCCTGTCATTCTGGCAACCTGTCAGGGGCACTGGGCTGAACAAGTGCTGGTATCTCTAAGCACAGACCACGATTTATCCTTGTCCTTCATGTAACAAGGCTTTTGACTACAGAAAAGTGGATAGGCTGGACGAGAGAATGCAGCTTTCTGAGACTGGAGGATTGTGCTGTTTGGGGGAATTACATTTGGGGAAATTAAAATGAGAGTAAAGTAGAGAGTCACCTGCCAGCTTTACAATGAAGAGGCTGGGGCTGGGGATTAGTACCTGAGAGAGGTGGGAACACAGACCTGGGACTAGAACCAGAGCCCAGCTCTGCCCAGTGCCCTGCCTCCTCCTCATGCACATTTATAGACCTTTACTCCAGGGTGTTTTACCGTGCTAAACATACAAAACCTTGAAATTGAGAACCAGAAGTTCATTTTTAGTTGGTCAGAATGGTCAAAAAATCATACAAATAGTTATGGAGCACTTGTCAAACTCATGAATACTATTATAAAAATCAAAAGGCCTCAAAAACCTCACAATATAGTTGGGAAAGCAATTGTAAAATAAAGCTAGAATCCTGTTATTCAACAAAGGAAGGAAGAATTTTATGGAAGGGAACATGATTTACTCCTGGTTGAATAGCTGATTGGAGAAAGAGTTGAGACTCAGCTCCTGGGTCTCCGACTCCCAGGTTATTAAGCATCCCACGCCACCTCACACCACTGGCACTGCATACCTGCAATGTCCAGCAAGAAAACAGACATGGGAAACACGAGTACAGGCTTTGTGGCACTGCATAGTCACTAACGAGCCCAAAAGAAAAAGGATACTAAACCATCAAGGTAGTTCCCCAGAGAATCTGAGTTCTGAGCAAGATTTATGGGAATGTTCCATTTGGAGAGCAGAGAAAGAGAAGGGAACAAGGGAACATTACTTCAGATTGAGGCATGAAGTAGTAAGAGTAAGCCAGATACCTTCAGGGGCTGTTAAACAGACTCGCATGCCAGGAGCGGAAAAGCTTCAGAAGAGCAGAGGAGAAGTTGCCAAGAAACGCTGGGATCGGCTCAGAAGTTTATCGTATACCACCAAACACTCGGAGTGTGCCAGGCACTGTGCTAGACGCTGGGGACTTGCGGATGAAAAGGAAGTGATTCCCTATTAAATTGTGCTTCCTACTCTGGTCGCTAGAATGATTCTGAAAGCCAGGCAAATTTGGCAAATCTATCCATAGAGAATTAAACCCAAGGAGAACTTTTAACCCAGAAGTTTATGAAGATGACAGGAGGGTGTGATAAAAATAATAGAAACCATACTTAGTTAAAAAATCAGTTCTTAGTCCATACCTGGGAAAGACGACCTCTAAAAGATACATTGATGTTGCAGGTGCCAGTTCCTCCTAACCTGGGAGCAGGCCAGTATCTTCAGCCAGTGGAGTTCAGGGACTGTCTTCTGGACTAGCCAGGTCCTGCCTCTGCTCTAGGTCCCTTTGGCTCTGATCAGATCCAAGTAAGGATATTTGTTTCTTGCTTCAGAAACCTTATTTCTAAGAGTTATTTTCCCCTTAAAAAAAATCCGTTTAATTTGTTCATCAGTTGATTTCCTCCTTCCTGAATAGTCTGCAAACTCTGGTGTGAGTGTGTAACATTGGAGTCCAACAGTGTTCCCTCCACAAGCTACTACTTTTGTCCTGGCTGCCAGGTACTTTATGAAGGATTCTCATGGTTCTGTGATCTTGTCGGTGGGAGGGATTTTGTTCATTGTTGTTCTTTTCTCAATTCTATAGAGGATAAGATGAAGGTGAAGGTCACAATGGCCTTTCTGCAACACCATTTAGCATCCACAAAGAACTGGCCTGCCAATGCAGGAGATTCCTTCCCTGGGTCAAGAATATTCCCTGGAGGAAGAAATAGCAACCCACTCCAGTATTCTTGCCTGGGAAATCTCATGGACAGAGGAGTCCGGCAGGCTAGAGTCCACGTGGTCGCGAAAGAGGTGGACACGACAGTGACTAAACAACAGCAAAAACTTAATAATATGTGCTTGACATTAGAAAACTCAGCAGACTTTGTTGATTTATTGGGTGTGAGTCAAGAAGAAGAGAGGGTTGAAATAATAGCTCTCAAAGTGTATCTCCTACTAGGTCCCCACAGCATGGATACACAGATTAGCATAACTTTCTTCTCTTCTTGTAAGCTTCACTCTCAGAGGCATTGGACGTGGGCTAATGAGGGAACTCCCTGCCCCCTGGAAAGTAAAGGGAGTCAAGGAACATGTCTTAGATGATCAATCAAACTCTGTACTTTCAAGTTAGAAAACCAAAGAGACACCACAAGACAGTTTGTAAGGAGTAGAAACAGAAAATTCTTCTTTTTAAATATTTTTCTTCTTATTTCCTTTCTTATCATGGGAACATTGAAACATATGAAAAAAAGTCACAGATTGGTAAAAGGAACCTCATGTATGCAAATATGTATATTTTATTTTCATTTTACCCTTTTGATTCTATTTCATGCATTTTTATAATGTATATATTAAACAATCCAATATACAATTTAAGTTTAAATAATATATATTTTTGGAAAGCATGCTTTAAAATGTCTTATAAATAGTGATAATACATTGAAAATGTTTGGACATACTTGTGTTAACAGCAGTCACAAGCTACTGTTAGGAATAATAATAATGATAATTAATATTTGTTGATGCTTATTTCCTCCAGGCACAGTGCTAATAGCTACACTATACAAGATGTCTACAGGCACAGATTACACACTTTTCCTATAATATCCATAACAGGAGGAGAAAATCTAAACTGATGGACTTCAAATCGGTTTAGATTTTGGATCCTATCTCCAAAAAAGAAAAAAATCTTTCTAAAAACAAGTACTAACCTTCCCTATACCGCTATACATTTTTCAGTTCAGTTCAGTTCAGTCGCTCGGTCGTGTCTGACTCTTTGCGACCCCATGAATTGCAGCATGCCAGGCCTCCCTGTCCATCACCGACTCCAGGAGTTCACTCAAACTCGCGTCCATTAAGTCGGTGATGCCATCCAGCCATCTCATCTTCTGGCGTCCCCTTCTCCTCCTGCCCCCAATCCCTCCCAGCATCAGAGTCTTTTCCAATGTATAATTTATGTTTATATAGCATTAATATTAAAGAAGTACTTATGACCTTGGAGAAGTCACTATATTTTTAGAACCTGTTTTATCATCTATAATGAGGGTGTCGGGAGTGTCTATGGTATCTAATATTCCTCCCAGCCCAAACATTTTATGAGCCATTTCTATGAGGCTATAACTTGCGAAAGCCAAATATCCTATCCAATACGTTATTTATATTGTGTCTATTTTTATAGCAGAGACAACGCACTGAGGCACACTGTTATGTAAATATTTATCAAACATCAACATTCATTGAGGATCTCTGCTCTATGGCAAATGTCATCAACCATGACAAGGAACAAACATGAACGAGGCTGCGTTTTGCGGTTTGTTCGTAACTATGTGATCCTCTCAGATTTCATGCATACTGACCGTGCCCGGTCATGCCATCGTCCTTCTGGCCCCCTCTCCCCTGGTAGGAACGGGTGTCCGGGGGCTGGCACATGGGTCAGCTGGCTGCCGGGGTTCTTGTCACACTTACAGGGATGGGCATGTGGGATTCCTTTCAGTAAAG
>NW_011494790.1:6690548-6707007 GCF_000754665.1 Bison bison bison
AGTGATAGGCGCATCACAGGCTGGCCTTCAGGCTCTGACATGCCACAGAGTAGCAGGCGTGCCTCTGTTAAAAGGCATGTGATGGGCCTGTCAGTCTACATTCTGAAACACTCAAATCCTCCCTCACGCCATTTCCACCCAATTAGAGCCTTTGTCACTATTTTTCTTTAAACGGTTTGAGTGCAAAATGAAAAGTCAGAGCAGTGGCTATGGCTCACTTACCTTCGAATGCTGCATTTCCATTTTTTTGTTAGATATAGCTTGGAGAAGAGACGCTGCAGAGACTAGGAGTGCTAAAGCAAATGAAGGGATTCAGTGTGCTCACTGTAGAGATGCTAGTCTATGATGGTTTTTAAACATTGACTTCAACATTATTGGTCTTAGTAATATTCTTTATGATCTGTCTCTTCAAATAAGGGCAATAAAAGCAAAATAAACAAATGGAACTATATTAAACTATAGCTGAGGATGTGGAGAAAGGGAGCCTTTGTGCATTGTTGATGAGATTGTAAATTGGTACAGCCACTATGGAAAACAGTATGGCGGTTCCTCAAAAGGTTAGAACTGTTATATGATACAGAAGTTTCACTTTGAAATATTTACCCGAAGAAAATAAAGCACCAATTCAAATTGATAGCCACCTCTGTGTTCATTCCAGTATTATTTACAATAACCAAGATATGGGAGCAACCTAAGTGTCCATCAATGGATGATGAATGGATAAAGAAGATGTAGTATACATATATGAAATGGAATATTACTCACCATATAAAGAAAAACCATCTTGAATTTGTGACAGTAGTCATGTATGGATATGACAGCTGGACTGTAAAGAAACCTGAGCACCTAAGAATTGATGCTTTTGAACTGTGGTGTTGGAGAAGACTCTTGAGAGTCCCTTGGACTGCAAGGAGATCCAACCAGTCCATCCTAAAGGAGATCAGTCCTGGGTGTTCATTGGAAGGACTGATGTTGAAGCTGAAACTCCAATACTTTGGCCACCTGATGTGAAGAGCTGACTCATTTGAAAAGACCCTGATACTGGGAAAGATTGAGGGCAGGAGAAGGGGACAACAGAGGATGAGATGGTTGGATGACATCACCAACTCAATGGACATGAGTTTGAATAAATTCCGGGAGTTGGTGATGGGCAGGGAGGCCTGGTGTGCTGTGGTTCATGGGGTCCCAAAGAGTCGAACACGACTGAGCAACTGAACTGAACTGAGAGGGTATTATGCTGAGTGAACTAAGTCAGACAAAGTCAAATCGAGTATGATTGCATTTATATGTGGAATCTGAAAAACAAAAGAACAAACAAAATAGAAACAGATTCATAGATACAGAGAACAAGAGGGTGGTTTCCAAAGGTGTGGGAGTGTGGGGGATTGGGTGAAATAGGTAATGGTGATTAAGAGGTCTCTTGATGAAAGTGAAAGTGGAGAGTGAAAAAGTTGGCTCAACATTCAGAAAACGAAGATCATGGCATCCAGTCCCACCACTTCATGGGAAATAGATGGGGAAACAGTGGAAACAGTGTCAGACTTTATTTTTCTGGGCTCCAAAATCACTACAGATGGTGACTGCAGCCATGAAATTAAAAGATGCTTACTCCTTGGAAGGAAAGTTATGACCAACCTAGAGAGCATATTCAAAAGCAGAGACGTTACTTTGCCAACAAAGCTTCGTCTAATGAAGGCTGTGGTTTTTCCTGTGGTCATGTATGGATGTGAGAGTTGGACTGTGAAGAAGGCTGAGCGCCGAAGAATTGATGCTTCTGAACTGTGGTGTTGGACAAGACTCTTGAGAGTCTCTTGGACTGCAAGGAGATCCAACCAGTCCATTCTGAAGGAGATCAGCCCTGGGATTTCTTTGGAAGGAACGATGCTAAAGCTGAAACTCCAGTACTTTGGCCACCTAATGCGAAGAGTTGACTCACTGGAAAAGACTCTGATGCTGGGAGGGATTGGGGGCAGGAGGAGAAGGGGACGACAGAGGATGAGATGGCTGGATGGCATCACTGACTCGATGGACGTGAGTCTGAGTGAACGCCGGGAGTTGGTGAAGGACAGGGAGGCCTGGCATGCTGCGATTCATGGGGTCGCAAACAGTCGGACACGACTGAGCGACTGATTTGATCTGATTAAGAGATAAAACTTACAGTTGTAAAATATATGTCATAAGATATAATGTATAGCACAGGAATATAGTCAGTAATACTGTAAGAACTTTGTATGGTGACAGATGGTTACTAGACTCATCATAGTGATAATTTCATAATGTATTTAAATGTCAAACCACTATGTCATGCACCTGAAACTTACATAATATTGTATGAAAATAGTGTCAACTATCAGCTGTGAATTCTGTCAGTTTTTAAAGTAAAATTTAAAAAATTTAAATTGACCTTTGCTGTCAGACAAAGAGCTGATTCTCATCTAACTCACTGGTCATATGATCCAGGACAAATTTACATATAATAAAATTATATTAAATACTTTTTGGGTTGGTGACAGAATTAAATGAATTATCACAGATAAATTGCTTGGGAGAAAACCTAGCATCTAATAAGATCTAAAGATCTAGAATCAATTGCTGTCATCATCGATAATGTCTTCATTGAGTTATAAAGTCAAAAGATTCCCCAAACTTTGCAGTGGACAATTTATCTTAGAACCTGATTTATATAATCAAGAGTTGTAAAGTGATGGATTGGGTTATAGTTGATCTTAAAATATATGATTAGTTCTTTGGGGCATTTTTTTATTGAAGTATAGTTGATTTACAGTATTTCAGGTATACAACAAAGTCATTCAGTTATGTGTGTACATATATATATATATATACATAATTTTTCAAATTCTTTTCCATTATAGGTTATTACAATATATTGAATACATCCCTGTGTTATACAATAGGTCCTTCTTTGTTGTTTAGCTGTTTTGTATATAGCAGTGTATATCTGTTAATCCCAAATTCCCAGTTTGTCCCTCCCATCCTTTCCCCTTTGATAACCATAACTTTTTCTATGTCTGAGTCTATTTCTGTTTTATAAAAGACTTCAATTGTATTATTTTTTTAGATTCCACATATGAATGATATCATATTTGTCTTTCTCTGTCTGACTTCCTTCATTTAGTGTGATAATCTCTAGCTCCATCCATGATGCTGCAAATGGCATTATTTCATTCTTTTCTATAGCTGAGCAGTATTCCATTGTATGAGTATGTATGTACATGTATCTGTGTGTGTGTGTGTGTGAGTGAGTGTATCCACGACTTCTTTATTCATTCACCTATTGATGGATGTTTATGTTGCTGCTATATCTTGGCTACTGTAAATAATGGTGCTCTGAACATTGGGGTGCATCTATCTTTTTGAATTAGAGTTTTCCAAAGGAATTTTTAATTGTCAGATGAAGAAAATGATATCATATGCCCAACTGATAGTCAGTCTGCCGATCTTCCTGAAATACCCGTCTACCAAGTTCATCTCTTAAAGGCCTTTTTTGGTAACTGGAGTTTCTCATGGAATGATATGCTGTTTACCTTATCAGAGTACTGAAAATGTTTGTGGAAAAAGAAAGTAAAAAAAAAAAAAAAAAAAGGCATTTACTGGTTTTACTCACTTTATCCCCAAACCAAGAAATAAAAGCCCAAAATTAGTTACCCTTCATATTTGACTAGGTTTTCCTGTTTCATGACTTTCAGCTCTAGACTTGAATGCATGTGCCAGCTTAGTTCACAAAGGTAAATCAGGTTTGCATTCAGACTACCTCCAGAAGGCTAGTTCCAGAGCCAGGGCCAAAGAGATTTCTGCTTTAAGGTTTTTAAACCCTACATGAGAAGCCTGTGTCCACAGGGCACCCTCTCGACTGATTTTAAACGCTTGATGACTCTCAGTGTGTTTGGATCCATGTTTGTTCAGACTCTCAAAGGACAAGTGTTCTGTTCCAGTTTGTGTGGAAGGCACAATAGCCTTTAATAGTCCAGAGTTCTGTGGCAATGTCCAATTGCGTAGTTTCTGGTGGTCCAAGACCCTCACCTGGGGGTGGATTGGAATAGGTTCTGACCTACTTTCTACCCGCGAGTGAAAAGTGTACAGAGATTTCATAGATTTCATAGACCTCTGGTTGCCTTTATTTATGAGGTGGTTTACCATTGTTCTTTGGAACCATGTAGCAGTTTCTCCCTGGTTTCCTTCAGTTGATACATGGCTTCTATAACAACGTATCAGTACATCTTTCTTAAACCCCTGTGTTTCTCCTTTCATTGAACATCACATTTGTGCAAAAACTTCTCTCTCAGCTTGCAGGAGACTGTGTGTCATGGGGCAGCCCTAGCTGCCCACCCTTGAGCCCTCTGCTACTAAATTATCAGAAAGGAGATTGAGTTAGCAAGAAAGACATTGTAGCAGATTTCACACAAGTTAAGAACTCAGGTGGGCAGGAAATGCCACATTGGTTACTTCTATGAATCAAATTAAATTTCACTCTTCACTTTCATCCAGGCTGGTGGATAATCAAAGACAATCATCACTGAATCTCCCTCTCCTCCTACCCTGCTCCCACCTTCCCCACACCCCCAACACAAGGAGTCTTATATTCAGAGGTAGCTCTCTGGCCTTTAACCCTCTCCAGATACTGCACAGATCAAATCCATTCAGCCTAAATGTCTCTGTGAAGCCCGGGGACCATGGTTCTTATAGCTGCTCATCGTTTTCAAGGTTGCTGGGGTCAGATGTCTCAGGCCGAGCATCCTTTCTGCACCCCCATTCTTTTTCCACCCTTGAGCAAAACTTGGGAGCAGAGCCCATGACCCAGCAACACACAGGATTCACAGAGCCCTGTCTCCTCTCTGAAAACCTCCTCCATTCTTTCTGTCTCACTTTCCCCTTCCCTGGCTTTAATCACTTGAAAATGAATTCATTTTCCAGAGACTTCCCTGGTGGTCCAGTAGCTAAGACTCTGAGCTTCTAATGCAGGGGGCCTGGGTTCAATCCTTGGTCAGGGAACTTAGCTGCATGCTGCAACTAAGACCTGGCACAGTCAAAAAGATAAATAAATATTTAAGAAGAAAATGAACTCATATTTAAAAAAAGCCAAGGAAGACTTTCTCAGATGGCCACTTCTGCTTCCCATTGTACAACACACACCTCTCCTGAGGCCAAGAAGCTTCATGGGTTAACAAGGCCATGCCCATTTTCTTGGAATGGGGTTAAAATATGAGGAAAATGAAACAGAATATCTTTATGAACGACCCTGCTGTATTATAGAAGACACTGAGGCTGCCTCCAGTGTTTTGGGCTATTACAAATAAGGGAGTAATAAACACTCCAGTACATATTTTAGTTCACATATTTATGATTAGTTCATGAGGGTAAATTCCTAAAAGGGAGATTATTAGGCCATATGGTATGAATAAATAACATTTTACATAAATATTGTTAAACTGAACTTTCCCCAAAAGTATAGTAATTTACAACCCCACTAACAAGGCACAAGTGTTTTTTTCCCCATATCTTTATCAAACTGAGTTTTGCGTCAATTTTTTAAACTTTGCCAAATCAATGGACATTTTAAAAATCTTGCTTTGTTTGCAACTCCTTGATTGTTAGTGATGCCAAATCCATTTCTCCACATTTAACCATTTTAATGGCCTGTTTATATTTTGTTTACTTATCTGATGGGGTATTCTTTTTCTCACTGATTTCTAAGACTTTTGGTATATATTAAGGCTATCAGCCCAAGATTCAGTGCCAGTCTCAAAGGGTTAAGAGATCACCCCAGTGGCTCAGATGGTAAAGAATCTGCCTGCAATGCAGGGGACACGGGTTTGATCCCTGGGTTGGGAAAATCTCCTGGAGAAGGAAATGGTAACCCACTCCAGTTTTCTGGCCTGGGAAATCCCATGTAGATAAAGCCTGGTAGGCTGACTGTCTGTGGGGTCACAGAGTCCGACACAAATGAGCGACTAACAAGGCCATCCTCCACTGTAATAAAATGGAGAAACCCTTTCAACAGAGGAGTCGCTGCTCTGACAACATCAGTTATGGGACCTGACCTCCCCAGCTGGAAGCAGATTGACTACTATTATCTGGGTACCCCCTGACCCCCACATTCTCTCCACCTGCTGGGCTCACTTCTGGAGCGTGAGACACACCATGTCATATGTGGTGCCAACACCCTACACACCCACCTAGTGAATGAGGCTGAGGTTGAGGGCGCTGGCCACAAAGACTGTATGTATGTCTGATGACTGTCTTTCTCATTACCTTAATGTGGAGTTCTTAGACTGTTTATAACGCAGACTCTTGAGACAGTGTTTTGAAGCCCACCGGCCCCTTTGTAGATTAGATTTCTTTTTCCTTTTGGCTGCACCGTGAGGTTTCCAGAATCTTAGTTCCTTGACCAGGGATTGAACGATCAGCAGTGAGAGTGCGGAGTCCTAAGCACTGGACCACCAGGGAATTCCCTGGATTTTACATGTGTAAAATAAAATACACAGGATTACATAGAAACAAATTATGTTAAATTGCACTTAGTAAAATAACTTTAAAAACAAATGTGCAATATAAAAATATATATATATATATATACACACACACATACATATTTTATTGCCTCATCAAATAAAGAGATCTAACAATGGGTCTAGTAACTACCCTAAATTTGGAATTTAGTACTGAGGGCAAATGATAGCTGTGACAATTATCAGTTCAGTTCAGTTAGTCGTGTCCAACTCTTTGCAACCCCATGGATGTCAGGCTTCCCTGCCCATAACCAACTCCTAGAGCTTGCTCACTCATATCCATCGAGTTGGTGATGCTATCCAACCGTCTCATCCTCTGTCATCCCCTTCTCCTCCCACCCTCAATCTTTCCCACCATCAGGGTCTTTTCCAGTCAGTCAGTTCTTTGCATCAGGTGGCCATAGTATTGGAGTTTCAGCTTCAGCATCAGTCCTTCCAATGAATATTAAGTATTGATTTCCTTTATGATTGACTACTGATTTGATCTCCTTGCAGTCCAAGGGAGTCTCAAGAGCCTTCTCCAACACCACAGTTCAAAAGCATCAGTTCTTCAGTGCTCAGCTTTCTTTATGGTTCAACTCTCACATCCATACATGACTACTGGAAAAACCATAATTTTGACTAGATGGACCTTTATCAGCCAAATAGTGTCTCTGCTTTTCAATATGCTGTCTAGACTGGTTATCGCTTTTCTTCTAAGGAGCAAGTGTCTTTTAATTTCATGGCTGCAGCCAACATCTGCCCTGATTTTGGAGCCCCCCCAAAAAAGGCTCTCACTGTTTCCATTGTTTCCCCATCGATTTGCCATTAAGTGATGGGACTGGATGCCATGATCTTCGTTTTTTCAATGTTGAGTTTTAAGTCAACTTTTTCACTCTCCTCTTTCACTTTCAACAAGAGATTCTTCAGTTCCTCTTCACTTTCTGCCATAAGGGTGGGGTCATCTCTGTATCTGAGGTTATTGTTATTTCTCCCAGAGATTTTGATTCCAGCTTGTGCTTCATCCAGCCCCATTTGTATTTAACTTAATATAAGTTAAGTAAGCAGAGTGACAATATACAGCCTTGGCGTACTCCTTTCCCAATTTGGATCCAGTCTGTTGTTCCATGTCCAGTTCTAACTGTTGCTTCCTGACCTGCATAGATGTTTCTCAGGAGGCAGGTAAGGTGGTTCTGGTATTCCAGTCTCTTTAAGAATTTTCCAGTTTATTGTGATCCACACAGTCAAAGGCTTTGATGTGGTTAATAATACCAAAAGCAAGAGGTAGATGTTTTTCTGGAACTCTCTTGCTTTTTCTGTGATCCAACAGATGTTGGTTATTTGATCTTTGGTTCCTCTGCCTTTTCTAAATCCAAGTTGAACATCTGGAAGTTCTCAGTTCAAGTATTGCTGAAGTCTCTCTCACTTGGAGAATTTTGAGCATTACTTTACTAGTGTGTGAGATGAGTGCAATTGTGTGGTAGTTTGAGCATTCTTTGGCATTGCCTTTCTTTGGGATTGGAATGAAAACTGACCTTTTCCAGTCCTGTGGCCACTGCTGAGTTTTCCAAATTTGCTGACATATTGAGTGCAGCACTTTTAACAGCATCATCTTTTAGAACTTGTAATAGCTCAACTGGAATTCCATCACCTCCACTAGCTTTGTTTGTAGTGACATTTCCTAAGGCCCACCTGTCTTCAGACTCCAGGATGTCTGGCTCTAGGTGAGTGATCACACCATCGTGGTCATCTGGGTCATGAAGATCTTTTTGTATAGGTCTTCTGTATATTCTTGCCACCTCTTCTTAATATCTTCTGCTTCTGTTGGGTCCATACCATTTCTGTCCTTTATTGTGCCCATCTTTGCATGAAATGTTCCCTTGCTATCTCTAATTTTCTTGAAGAGATCTCTAGTCTGTCCCATTCTGTTTTTTTCTCTATTTCTTTGCACTGATCACTGAGGAAGGCTTTCTTATTTTTCCTTGCTATTCTTTGGAATTCTGCATTCAAATAGGTATTTCTTTCCATTTCTCCTTTGCCTTTCACTTCTCTTCTCTTCACAGCTATTTGTAAGGCCTCCTCAGACAACCGTTTTGTCTTTTTGCATTTCTTTTTCTTGGGGATGGTCTTGATCACTGCCTCCTGTATAATGTCATGATCCTCTGTCCATTGTTCTTCAGGGGCTCTATCAGATCTAATCCCTTAAATCTATTTGTCACTTCCACTGTATAATCATAAGGGCTTTGATTTAGGTCATACCTGAATGGTCTAGTGATTTTCCCTACTTTCTTCCATTTAAGTCTGAATCTGGCAATAAGGAGTTCATGATCTGAGCCACAGTCTGTCCCAGGTCTTATTTTTGCTGACTGTATAGAGTAACAACTATAACCTAATATAAAAATATCTGATTTCTAGTAGTGATGTAGGCAACACTAATACTAATGCAGTTTACTGACTGTATTCATAATCAAAAGACATACAAAGTTTTAGTCAGACCTACTGGAAGTTGGAGAAACTAAGATTTTTTCCCCCCATCCAAGTTCATAGACATTCTGAGTTCAGGGGATTGTTAAGAGTTTTTTTTTTTTTTTTTTAAGTTTTTATTGAATTTGTTACAGTATTATTTCTGTTTTATGTTTTGGTTTTTTGGCCGTGAGGCATGTGGGGTCTTAGCTCCCCAAGCAGGGATCGAACCAGTATCCCCCACACTGGACAGCAAAGTCTTAATCACTGGAATTACCAGGGAAGTTCTAAGATAATTTTTATAAGGGGCAGAACCATCAGTGCTAATTCACATTATAATTATGCTTCAGTACTTTTCTTTAGAAGGCCCTAAAACATTTGCCTACCATGAATTTTGTTATACAGAAATTTTAAATTTTCATAGAGTCCAATTTTAACTTTGTAGTTTCTGAATTTTCTACATGCTTTATTGGTAGGCAGAAGTTTTAATCAAAAGGAAGCAAGAGGAAGCTATGATAGAGCTTAGTAAAGTCAACCCTCCTCTTTGAGGCTACAGGGGTGGGGTTAGTAGAAGGCGATCTTCCTGAAGAGTCTTCTGTAACTTCTAGAAGAATTCAACAGCCCAACCATTCTGGAGGAGTCTATAAACTGGGCCCAGTATTCTAATAAAGGTCTTTAATAAGCAAAGATTATAAAAATATTCACCCATGTTTTCTTCAAATGATTTTAATAGCATAAAAATTATTCAACTTTTTCTATCTGGAGTTTATTTGGATGTAAAGAGTAAATTTGGAATCTGGCTTTATTTTGAACCAAATGAATAGTTGCTAGTCTCAGTCTCATCTTTTTTCCACTGATTTGAAATGCCATCCTTAGGATATACTGTATTCTGTGCATATCTGAGTCTATGTCCTGAGTTCCTATCCATTTGGTTACTCTATATGTTCTATAATGTTTACTTAATTGGCTTTATAATTCATTTAATATTGGATTCTTATGGATTACTTGGAAATGCAATATTCATGTTTATAGCTTTGAGCCGGGAAACAAATAACAATGCCCTTTTAATGTGAAAACATCCTTTGCCTTTGCGCAGTTCACCATCTCCTCTCTGTGTGTCTTTTCCCACTGGACACAGTCACTTCTGGCTTTCTTGGAGTTTCTCTTCCCAATCATTCCAACAGCATTTCTTACTTGACGTGCTTTATCATCATCAGGCATTTTATGACTAAGCAACTGATTCCCTAATTAGAATATGGTCTAGTCATGACCATTTGTATATATTTAAAAAATCAAATCTTATTCTATACTTAAAGGAAATATTAATGAAGAATTATGCATCCCATGTGGTCACTGTAACTTTACTGCGACAATGGAAATCCCCAGCCTTTCTCTCTGATAAAGTTTCTATGCTTCTAACCCCTTGCCTACCTCCTCCCTTAATCTTGCCATCTCATGCTATTTCAGATATCACATTAAGTGTGATTTATTCAGAGAGTTAATGAGTCCCCTGTTAAAAGCTCTCATTGTGTATAATGTGTGTGCTAAGTTGCCTCAGTCATGTCCGACTCTGTGTGACCCATGGACTGTAGCCAACCAGGCTCCTCTGACTATGGAATTCTCCAAGCGAGAATACTGGAGTGGGTTGCCATGCCCTCCTGCAGGGGATCTGCCCAACCCTGTGATCAAACCCAGATCTATTACGTCCGTTGCAGTGGCAGGCAGGTTCTTTACCACTAGTGCCACCTGGGAAGCCATGAAATATGATAGTTTTTAACTATATAATTATTAGCTTAATATTGCTCTCTTTTGCTGAATTCTAAATGCCATGATGACTGTGGCCATATTTGTTTTTCTATTTCAGTCTTCTCAGTGCCTAATTCAGACCCTGGCACGTAGCGAGAGCTCCATGAATCTTTGTTGATTAAACAGCAGTTATTTTTACCTCCATCAAGGGAGGCAGCATAACATCAAGATATGAGCTTGACTTAAAGCCAGAATGCCTGGGTCTAAATCTGATATATGATTTATTATCTGTATGATCGTGGGTACATTATTAAACTTCTCAGTGACTCAGTTTATTCGTCTATAAAATGGACATCAGTAACATGAGGTTTTATGAAGATTAAGTATACAGAGTATCCACAAGAACTCAGTGAATGTCAGTTATTATCATCATGATCAACATTGGAGAGGAAGTTGTTTGAAGGGAAAATAAGCCATAGAAAACATTAAAAATCTCACTTCACATCAAGTTTTTTCTTGGATTCTTTTGAATGAGGACAGAAAAAGTAGTTTGGCAAAGATTTCTAAAAGCATCAGCTTTCCAGCAGATGAGAAGTAGATGTACCCTCCATCCTGTGCAAACTCATGAGCTCTTTATTCCTTTAACTAAAAATGCTTCCTTTGAGAAAAAGTTGTATAGTCACAAGTGAAGGTCTAACAAAGCCAGCAAACTTTCTGAAATAATCAGTTTATTTTTGGCAGAGTCATAGATAGATTGCACAGGAGAATCATAGGAGACAATGGCTAGCAGAAGCCTTGCATTTGCCTTCAAACTGCTAGCCAGTGATGTCAACCATCAGCTCTCAGTTCCACAGCAAATGCCACACAATGCGGTAAGTACCATCATCAGTGCCATCATCGTTGGCATCATTACCACAGTCTTTGAGCATCTACCAGTTTAAACCTCATGGAAAGTGTATTTCCTGACTTGTGAGCTATTTCTCTACCAAAGTATGCCTGATTGATATACTTGTAACATTTCTGTGGAAAGTAAAAATTAACCAAAAGTAGTTCTTTCTTCAACCTTTAAAGAAATGAGCAGTTCACAACCACCAGGATAAGCAACATATATAGCATTTAAATTAAAAAAATTAGCCTCATTGTACCACTTATCTTTATATTACATCAAAATTCTTCAAAAATTAAAGATAACCTCTTGCTGTATGCCTGAGAGCTCATACCTCTTCCTTCCTAAAAGTCCTTTCAAGATGCTTCCAGAAGACTGGCCTGGTCCTAGAAGGATATGGAAGTAATTCACAGCACTGAGAAGACCCACTGCTTCCTGTTGGCCTTCCTGCCTCAGGCATTTCTTATAGTCTGCAGCTTCAGCATTCTGCAGTAGAGGGATGCCAGGGCTCAAAGCACCATCCTGCAATTATGATGTGCGGTTACAGCAGGCACAAATACACAAAGACCACAGAAGGAAGAACAAAGATGGGAAGGCATTGAAAGATGCAGCTGGGAAAACTGAAAGCTTCTTCAGAACCATGAGAACCCTGATTGTGCTTACAAATAGAGGAGCAGCAGTTTGAATCGTGGTACAGCAAAAGAGTTGGTGATGGATGGGGAAGCCTGGCATACTGCAATCCACGGGGTCGCAAAGAGTTGGACACGACTGAGCGACTGAACTGAACTGACAGCAAAAGAGTGGGAAACTTAAATCTCACTCCTGTTAATTTAGCCCTTTCCCTTTTATATTTCTATTTCATCAGAATTCAGAATGGCTGATAGCAGCATAGGAGGCCTCCAGGTCAAGACAAAGGTGGCTTCTACTTCAGGGAGCCATGTTGGGCTTCCCATATAAGATACTCACTTATCCTTGAAAAACAGGGGATGAGGGCATGGCAGCCTCTCTATTCAGAGCAGCCATCCTGGAGGACCTCAGGCCAGATGTCCCGGCAGCAACCACATCCAAATATATCAAGGTGGCAAGTATCACACCCCTCCCTTGCAACCTGCCTTTCCTGGAGATGCATATGCGAGGTCTCTCTTAAGGCAACCTTTGCTGCTCATCATGTAATTCCACATGTGCACAATCTTCTGATGGAGAAGGGATAATGGGAAGAATTTAGATGCCTGAGTTTCTTATTTACCTCAAAACTCTACATATTTGAATGACTTTCCAGTAACAGTGGCTTGCTTCACTATGAAAAACATAATTTTGCCTCTCTTTAATTTTATTTCTGCAAGTTAGAAGTGTAACGACCTTTTTGGAAACCAATTTCTGCATTTGGTTTTAGGTGTTAATAAATTTTTGAAGATGTTATTAATAGTGAAGCAGTGGATTTGAACTTAGTTGACTGTTTTTAATTGCAATGCTTAAGTTGTAGCAAGAAACAAGTGGTTTTATACAGGTTTATTTCCAGTTCAGGGAATAGCAAGTTAATATCCAAAAGGATATTAAAAAGGAAGATGGAGGAAGAGCCAGAGAAGGGGATAAGGGAAAGAAGAGACAAAAGAGAAGGAAGAGGAAGTAGGTGGGAGAGAGGTAGGGAACCCAGGAGGACAGGGGGGATAACAGAATGAGGCAGTGGGAGATCCTACTGAAAGATGCTTACAGGAAGTGATATTGGTGAGAAGCCGGCAAGTGCCATGAGGCTGCTGAAGAGGAGTGGATGGACTGATATGAATCCACTCCTGGCTGCCCCGAACTTTGGAGCAAGCATTCATTTGGTCATCTGTGGGCAGAAGGGCTGCTGCAGACCAGAGCTCAACAATGAAAAGAAGAATGAGAAAGCATGGCCCGTGCTCCCGCACCAGGCCCAGCTCATTGCATTCCCAGTCAAGACTCCTCCTGGGCAAGAAACTTGGCCTAAAGCACCCCAACATCACCAGCACTCACTAAATGTTAAAGAACACAAATACTGGAATCGCTTTGAAAATATCTAGCTGTTTCTCCTCAAATGTGGCTCGAGTTTTCTTTCGCAATATGAACGATGTTCTTGCCAATTTTCAAGTTTACAGCTCCAGCTGTTAGGGGGTTATGTAAGAGCCAAAATGATCAAAGGGCCTCATGAGTGGAAAATGCATTTTTCCCCTTGGTTGCATAACTCCCCAATGGAATGGGCTCTGTAATCGAAGCATTGTCTGCCCACTCCTCCTGCCCCTCACTGCTTCTCTACAAGCAAAAATGAAAGAAAGAAAGAAGGAAAATTCACATTGGCGGGAATAAAAGGTTATAAAAAATGTTGTTGGACTCATTTAGAATGTCCAAGCATTTTTCAAAAGAAAGTTGCAGGTAACTTTTATGAGTAATTACAAAAATAGTAACTAAATAAATTCCCCTCAACTCTAGGGAGCTTTCTCTAAAGCATATGATATCATTACATTAAAAATATAGTTCCTTATAGCCAGCACAGTATTCTAATGTCATTGTTTTCTGAACGTCACTCTTTCTGTCGGTCTTTTAGTCCTTTCAGAGCAGGGAACTTATCTTTGTGTTGTAGCCTCCCCAGTGCCTAGCATACAATAAGTTCCAATAAATAGCAAATGTTTGAATAAGGATTTAGAAAACGTGATCACAGTCATATATCTGCAGAGACCTAGACATGATGCAATGACAGCTTTTCTAAGTAGAATCAGAGGCTAAACAGGTGTTATTTGCCCTTATTTCTTTTTATCTTGTGGACATAATTTCAAAAGAATAATGAAAGCTGGGCAAAGTCAGGTGGACAAAGGTAACAGTCTTTGTAAGCCCTCAGCAATAACCCCAGACTTACTTTGGGGTTTCAGGCACCAATGGCTTGTCCTTTCCGCTTCTGGAAATGACAGCTACCAGACTGCATTTACCCCTGCCCAAAGTCTCAGTAGTTAATGATTATGGAAAGCCTGGGCCCAATTGGCACCAGGTTCCCTTAAAAATGGCCCAGTTATCAGTTGGCAAATTACAGTCCCCGATCCAGGATATGCTCAACCAATAGACAGATTAATTTAGATTTATAACACTTCAAATATCCAGGGAGATCCATCCGCAATGGAGAGATTGCACTCCAGTGAGAGGAAGGGGAAGCCAGGGAGGAATTCCAAAGGGCTAGTGAAGCAGACTGGGAGGATGGCAGGATGAGAGGACCTCAGGGTCCTTGCTAACTTAAACCACGCTGCCTCTTCTTTGAGGCAGGACTGGCCCTCTTTGCTTTGCTGGTGTTTCCTCTCCACCATCCCTAGTTGGCCCTTTCATTTTTCTGGTCTTGATCATCTATTGAATGCACGGAAAAAATGTTCAATTAGAGGACACTTCTAGCTCTCAGATTATCCCATATCTGTGTATTTTAATGTATTTTGGGGCTTCCCTTGTGTCTTAGCTGGTAAAGAATCTGCCTGCAATGTGGGAGACCTGGGTTCTATCCCTGGGTTGGGAAGATCCCCTGAAGTAAGGAAAGGCTACCCACTCCAGTATCCTGGCCTGGAGAATTCCATGGACTGTTTAGTCCATGGGGTCACAAAGAGACAGACACAACTGAGTGACTTTTGCTTCACTTCTCATGGGTCTAGATTCACCCTTTATCTCTTAGGACCCTCCCCTGTTATAGAGAACCATTCAATTACTTTCGTTGTTTCACCCTCCTTTCAAAGGCTGAAAATTTCCTCCCACCTTCCCCTGGCCTACTCAATGAAGATCTGTGCCACCTAGCCTGGCTGTCATTAGCCCTTCCCACTGTGGTCTAAACCCTCCTCTTCTGCCTTCTCTGTTCCCCTGCCTGGAAACACTGCCTCTTTCTGAATCATGCCCATCTTTTGACATCCTAAGTACATCTGATCTCATTTTCCCTAGCCATGGTAATACTTTAGGCCTCTCAGTTCCTGCAGAATGACCAAAGGCTCATGTACTCTCAGCTTTCTGTGCCTTGCTGGACCCATGGGTTAACTCTCTCTGTTTAAAACACAGTGGCTCCTAAATGTCACAGACCCTAAACGAGTTCCAGTAGTGAGACTACTACCGAGAAAGAGTCAGAGGCCCAAGTCTCAAGCCAACGTGACCACTTGATGTTTCTGTCATCTGGCGCAAACGATTTCTAACCTGGTATGGGAAGGGACAGGTACACGACCTAGTAAGACATGCTAGAAAACTGAGATTTCAGATTGTTTTAATCATGTGTTCAATAGTATTTACGCCTAGGAACACAGATTATTTTTGTAACACGTTCTAGGAGGGAAAGTTTAGCCAAATCTTGCCTTCAGAGTGCCTATAGATATTGACTCTACTTTGTAATGATTGATGATTCTTGATCAAAGGCTGAAGCCCCCCATGCCAAAGGATAGGATAGATCAGAATTTCTGGGAAATGTGAGGTTTTTGTGGTTATTAAAAAGGTAAAGTTTTAAGAAAACTAGCAACTTTACTCTTTCTTAAATATTGCCTTATATAAAATGGGGAAAACAATTAACCATGGGTTCTTATGAGAAATAAGACAAGATCTATGAAAGTATTTGAAAATGATAAGATTTACTTAAATATAGCCTGTGAGTATGTATGAGGTTCTCATTATCTGAGGTTAACTATAACCAGACAAAATCCATTTAAAAGAGGGCCAAAGTGGACATAGAAAATGGTGGGAAATAAAAAGTTCAATTTAAACCTGGCTTTGAAAATTGTAACTAAAAATTATGAAGGCAACTTATTTACAATACATCTAATAAACTCTAGATTACCATTATGGCTATGTGTTAAATCTTAGGACAAAAAATGAACAAAACTATTCAGGATTT
>NW_011494790.1:6707107-6708059 GCF_000754665.1 Bison bison bison
AGGATTTTGGGCACAATTTGTCTAATAAAATTGCTTCATAGCACAATATAATTACTTTTACTTCAGGTTTGGGTTTCTCAATGTGCTCATAAAAAGGATTATTTTTCAAAAGCATTCAAAAATGTGTCTGCTTTATTTTTTCATGCTTTCTCAGTTTGAAATTTACTTTATTTTTTTAATAAATTTATTTGTTTTAATTGGAGGCTAATTACTTTACAATATTGTATTGGTTTTGCCATACATCAGCATGAATCCGCCACAGATATACACATGTTCCCCATCCTGAACCCCTCTCCCTGGTCCCTCCCCGTACCATCCCTCTGGGTCATCCCAGTGCACCAGCCCCAAGCTTCCTGTATCCTGCATCGAACCTGGACTGGCGATTTGTTTCATATATGATATTATACATGTTTTAATGCCATTCTCCCAAATCTTTCCACCCTCTCCCTCTCCCACAGAGTCCAAAAGACTCTTCTATACATCTGTGTCTCTTTTGCTGGGTTATACAGGGTTATCGTTACCATCTTTCTAAATTCCATATATATGCGTTAGTATACTGTATTGGTGTTTTTCTTTCTGGCTTACTTCACTCTGTATAATAGGCTCCAGTTTCATCCACCTCATTAGAACTGATTCAAATGTATTCTTTTTAATGGCTGAGTAAGATTTCATTGTATATATGTACCACTGCTTTCTTATCCATTCATCTGCTGATGGACATCTAGGTTGCTTCCATGTCCTGGCTATTATAAACAGTGCTGTGATGAACATTGGGGTACACGTGTCTCTTTCAATTCTGGTTTCCTCGGTGTGTAAGCCCAGCAGTGGGATTGCTGGGTCATAAGGCAGTTCTATTTCCAGTTTTTTAAGGAATCTCCACACTGTTCTCCATAGTGGCTGTACTAGTTTGCATTCCCACCAACAGTGTAAGAGGGGTCCCTTTTCTCCACAC
>NW_011494790.1:6708263-6709902 GCF_000754665.1 Bison bison bison
TGATTTGCATTTCTCTGATAATGAGTGAGGTTGAGCATCTTTTCATGTGTTTGTTAGCCATCTGTATGTCTTCTTTGGAGAAATGTCTATTTAGTTCTTTGGCCCATTTTTTCACTGGGTCGTTTATTTTTCTGGAATTGAGCTGCAGGAGTTGCTTGTATATTTTTGAGATTAATTGTTTGTCAGTTGCTTCATTTGCTATTATTTTCTCCCATTCTGAAGGCTGTCTTTTCACCTTGCTTATAGTTTCCTTTGTTGTGCAGAAGCTTTTAAGTTTAATTAGGTCCCATTTGTTTATTTTTGCTTTTATTTCCAATATTCTGGGAGGTGAGTCATAGAGGATCCTTCTGTGATGTATGTCGGAGAATGTTTTGGCTATGTTCTCCTCTAGGAGTTTCATAGTTTCTGGTCTTAGGTTGAGATCTTTAATCCATTTTGAGTTTGTTTTTGTGTATGGTGTTAGAAAGTGCTCTAGTTTCATTCTTTTACAAGTGGTTGACCAGTTTTCCCAGCACCACTTGTTAAAGAGATTGTCTTTAATCCATTGTGCCCGCTTTATTAAGGACTGCTTTCTCTTTGAAAATCCCATCATGTCATTATCATTGTCAGTTTTTCTCTTCTTCAATAATTTACTGATAAAACCCTGCTAGACTTTTACTTGTTGAGAGTTTCCTTTCTGATTGACTATACCTCCAACTTCAATTTCATCCATGTTAGAAAATTCTGAATATTTTGTAAAGTTGTAAATTTACTTCAATTTTTCCATTGTTTTCCCACCCTCTTACAATAACAGCTAGTTATTAAAAAACTATTAGACAAAAACATTGCCATTATGAGTGAAGGTGGATTTTAGATTTAAAGAGAGGAATGTTAGAATGGGCCAATTCATATTATAATTGGTCACTTTATTCATTTTTTGTATGATGATGACTTGTTTCCCACTGCAACTTTGTACCTCTAAGGCTTTGGGAAAATGCATTTTAAGGTTATGGGTACTCTGTCTCATTTTTCATAATTCTCATGTAGTCATGTACTTAATACTTACTGAAATAAGTGCTAGATTACTTTTGACTGAAAAAGTAATTGATCCAGTGAGTGAATGGAAAAACTGGAGGAAGAAATGAACGAGCAGCCATAGGTTCCCACTGCAGATTTTATACTTTTAGTAAGAAAGTCACAGACAAGAATAGCTGATCTCAGTGAAATAGGTAAACATAACACCAGAGATGAAAAGGGCTTGAGGTTTAGATCGAATTTTTCCATTTACAAAACAGAATCAATTTGTCCAAGGTTCATGCTGGAAAATGTGTGGGTTCTCACTAGGTCTGTCCCTTGGAGAGTTGTAAATGAATAATGTTTATAAAAGTAATTGCAATAAAAACTCACACCTACCCTATAATGGGGACCAACTTTGTTCCTTATACACATTATGTTAGAGATTCTCACATCAGGGAGCCCAAGGGGTCTGCAGAGCTATAGCATGAACATAGTCATCTCAGGGAAACATTTTACTTAGAGACTTGGAGAAGTGGAAAGAAGAATTATATCTTTGGCTTAGAATATAAACTAGCTCTACATTTTTACAATAAAACTTATTTTTTTTTATTTTATTTTATTTTTAAACTTTACATAATTGTAT
>NW_011494791.1:0-405 GCF_000754665.1 Bison bison bison
CACCTTATCTTTGACAAAGAAGGCAAGAATATACAATGGATTAAAGACAATCTCTTTAACAAGTGGTGCTGGGAAATCTGGTCAACCACTTGTAAAAGAATGAAACTAGACCACTTTCTAACACCATACACAAAAATAAAATCAAAATGGATTAAAGATCTAAACATAAGACCAGAAACTATAAAACTCCTAGAGGAGAACATAGGCAAAACACTCTCCGACATACGTCTCAGCAGGATCCTCTATGACCCACCTCCCAGAATATTGGAAATAAAAGCAAAAATAAACAAATGGGACCTAATTAACCTTAAAAGCTCCTGCACATCAAAGGAAACTATTAGCAAGGTGAAAAGACAGCGTTCAGAATGGGAGAAAATAATAGCAAATGAAGCAACTGACAAGCAA
>NW_011494791.1:505-1174 GCF_000754665.1 Bison bison bison
ACTTTCACCATTACTATTCAACATAGTTTTGGAAGTTTTGGCCACAGCACTCAGAGCAGAAAAAGAAATAAAAGGAATCCAAATTGGAAAAGAAGAAGTAAAACTCTCACTGTTTGCAGATGACATGATCCTCTACATAGAAAATCCTAAAGATTCCACCAGAAAATTACTAGAAATAATCAATGACTATAGTAAAGTTGCAGGATATAAAATCAACACACAGAGATCCCTTGCATTCCTATACACTAATAATGAGAAAGATAGAGAAATTAAGGAAACAATTCCATTCACCATTGCAACGGACAGAATAAAATACTTAGGAATATATCTACCTAAAGAAACTAAAGACCTATATATAGAAAACTATAAAACACTGGTGAAAGAAATCAAAGAGGACACTAATAGATGGAGAAATATACCATGTTCATGGATTGGAAGAATCAATATAGTGAAAATGAGTATACTACCCAAAGCAATTTATAGATTCAATGCAATCCCTATCAAGCTACCAATGGTATTCTTCACAGAGCTAGAACAAATAATTTCACAATTTGTATGGAAATACAAAAAACCTTGAATAGCCAAAGCTATCTTGAGAAAGAAGAATGGGACTGGAGGAATCAACCTACCTGACTTCAGGCTCTACTACAAAGCCACAGATATCAAGAC
>NW_011494791.1:1274-1738 GCF_000754665.1 Bison bison bison
AACACAAACTTTAAACGATACAATAGACCAGTTAGACCTAATTGATATCTATAGGACATTTCATCCCAAAACAATGAATTTCACCTTTTTCTCAAGCGCACATGGAACCTTCTCCAGGATAGATCACATCCTGGGCCATAAAGCTAGCCTTGGTAAATTCAAAAAAATAGAAATCATTCCAAGCATTTTTTCTGACCACAATACAGTAAGATTAGATCTCAATTACAGGAGAAAAACTATTAAAAATTCCAACATGTGGAGGCTGAACAACACGCTGCTGAATAACCAACAAATCACAGAAGAAATCAAAAAAGAAATCAAAATTTGCATAGAAACGAATGAAAATGAAAACACAACAACCCAAAACTTGTAGGGACACGGTAAAAGCAGTCCTAAGGGGAAAGTTCATAGCAATACAGGCACACCTCAAGAAACAAGAAAAAAGTCAAATAAATAACCTAACT
>NW_011494791.1:1838-2619 GCF_000754665.1 Bison bison bison
ATCAAATTAACAAAGATCAAACACAAAGAACAAATATTAAAAGCAGCAAGGGAAAAACAAAAAATAACACACAAGGGAATTCCCATAAGGATAACAGCTGATCTTTCAATAGAAACTCTTCAAGCCAGGAGGGAATGGCAAGACATACTTAAAATGATGAAAGAAACTAACTTACAGCCCAGATTATTGTACCCAGCAAGGATTTCATTCAAGTATGAAGGAGAAATCAAAAGCTTTTCAGACAAATAAAAGCTGAGAGAATTCTGCACCACCAAACCAGCTCTCCAACAAATACTAAAGGATATTCTCTAGACAGAAAACACAAAAACAGTGTATAAACTCCAAACCCAAAACAATAAAGTAAATGGCAATGGGATCATACTTATCAGTAATTACCTTAAACGTAAATGGGTTGAATGCCCCAACCAAAAGACAAAGACTGGCTGAATGGATACAAAAACAAGACCCCTACATATGTTGTCTACAAGAGACCCACCTCAAAACGGGGGATACATACAGACTGAAAGTGAAGGGCTGGAAAAAGATTTTCCATGCAAATAGGGACCAAAAGAAAGCAGGAGTAGCAATACTCATATCAGATAAAATAGACTTTAAAACAAAGGCTGTGAAAAGAGACAAAGAAGGTCACTACATAATGATCAAAGGATCAATCCAAGAAGAAGATATAACAATTATAAATATATATGCACCCAACACGGGAGCACCACAGTACGTAAGACAAATGCTAACAAGTATGAAAGGAGAAATTAACAATAACACA
>NW_011494791.1:4025-4521 GCF_000754665.1 Bison bison bison
TGAGGAAACCAGAAGGGAAAGAGACACGTGTACCCCAATGTTCATCGCAGCACTGTTGATAATAGCCAGGACATGGAAGCAACCTAGATGTCCATCAGCAGATGAATGGATAAGAAAGCAGTGGTACATATACACAATGGAGTATTACTCAGCCATTAAAAAGAATACATTTGAATCAGTTCTAATGAGGTGGATGAAACTGGAGCCTATTATACAGAGTGAAGTAAGCCAGAAGGAAAAACATAAATACAGTATACTAATGCATATATATGGAATTTAGAAAGATGGTAACAATAATCTAGTGTACGAGACAGCAAAAGAGACACTGATGTATAGAACAGTCTTATGGACTCTGTGGGAGAGGGAGATGGTGGGAAGATTTGGGAGAATGGCATTGAAACATGTAAAATATCATGTAAGAAACGAGTTGCCAGTCCAGGTTCGATACACGATACTGGATGCTTGGGGCTAGTGCACTGGGACGACCCAGAGGGAT
>NW_011494791.1:4839-16209 GCF_000754665.1 Bison bison bison
TGGGGAGGGAGGAGGGAGGAGGGTTCAGGATGGGGAACACATGTATACCTGTGGCAGATTCATTTTGATATTTGGCAAAACTAATACAATTATGTAAAGTTTAAAAATAAAATAAAATTAAAAAAAAAAAAGAGTCAGACATGAATGAGCAACTAACACACACATTTTAAGATGATGAATAGTTCTGATACAAGAAAATTGCCACATTGTTACTTAGTATTTAATTTCTTTAGGGAGTACTTTGTTCTAGTAAATTTCAGGTTTTCTATTAAAGAAAAAAATTGGCAAATTAAACCCAGTAAGATATAAAAAAAGAATAATAAATGATGAACAAGTGGGATGTATCCAAGGAGAGTAAGGTTGGCATAATATTCAAAAATCAGTCCATGTAATTCACAGAATAAAAGAGAAAGGATGTCTGGTCATTTCAATATATGCAAACAAAAGCATTTAAAATTTTTTCAACATTTGCGATTTACAAAAGACTCAAACGGCTTTGGGTAAAGGGAACAAAGTTTTTGTTTACTTAACAGAAAAGTCATCAGTTTTCATTATTATCTATTCTGTTACTAGGTCAAATATTTTGTACTTTTCAGAATTAATGGTTTATTTATGTATATAGTTCCTAGCATTCATGCCTAAATTTTCTCCCCTGATACTGCTTTTTTATTATCATGTATTCTTTATTACCAGTGGTGTTAAACAAGACCTCTTCCAGCAAAAATAGATTTCATTCAATATAAACTCAGAAAAATGAAATTAATGTCCATCTTATTTTATTTATTTTATTTTTTTGGCCACCCCATGTAACTTGGGCTCTTAGTTCCCTGACCTGGGATCTAACTCCTGCTCTAGGCAGTGCAAGTGTAGAGTCCTAACCACTGGACCACCAGGGGATTCCTTGAATATCCGTTTTAAGTGAGATCTGCACTGTGCTGTGCTTAGTTGCTCAGTCGTGTCCAACTCTTTTCAACCCCATGGACTGTAGCTCACCAGGCTTCTCTGTCCATGGAGATTCTCCAGGCAAGAGTACTGGGATGGGTTGCCAGGATTCACACAAAACACTGAACATTAATCTAGTAATGAGCCATCAATTATATAAAAGTAAAATGTCTTCTTACTCTACTACTTACAATCACTCACTAAATCAGTAAATATGTATTAAATACTGTTACGTGCTAGCTGCTAAGGGTACAATGGTTTTAACCCCACTTTCTGGGATCCTAGTCTATGGCCCAGGACACAGACAAACAGATAGTTACCACATTGAATACAAAGTACTATCCTGTAAGAGAAATATGTACAAAGAAAGAGCAGTTGAAACAAGAATAAGAAACTAACTGATTCTGCTTGGAGGAACTTGGAGAATTTTTAAATTTTCACAAACAATTTAAGCAAACCAATTTACTGAGCAAAGCTTCCCTAATCTCTTAAAGAACAGAAATTAAGACTTTAATGGCTTCTCAATATAGCAGTACCTCTTCCCTTAGGCTGCTGCTGCTGCTAAGTCACTTCAGTCGTGTCTGACTCTGTGCGACCCCAGAGACGGCAGCCCACCAGGCTCCCCTGTCCCTGGGATTCTTCAGGCAAGAACACTGGAGTGGGTTGCCATTTCCTTCTCCAATGCATGAAAGTGAAAAGTGAAAGTGAAAAGTGAAAATGAAGCCACTCAGTCATGTCCGACTCTTAGCTACCCCATGGACTGCAGCCTACCAGGCTCCTCCGTCCATGGGATTTTCCAGGCAAGAGTACTGGAGTGGGGTGCCATCACCTTCTCCGTCCCTTAGGCTACAACCGCATAAAAACCCTTATGAATTTTATATACAAAAAAAACAGACTTTCATTTTGGGCAATTAAAAAATAGACTTCCCCCCAAAAAAAGACTTTCATTTCCCAATTCTTTGGAAATGGCTAAAGTTTTGATAATTGATAAAATCTATAGTCTACCCCTACATAATGGAAATTGTCTCTGTGTTTTAGATAGGTAGAACAGGGTACTGTTTTTAAGAATGTATATTTTTATGAACAAATTAACTGAAGTTGTGGAATAACTGTATAATGATATGGTAGGAGAGGTGGCAATACAGGACAGAGAAGTTCATTGTGTGAGCTTGAAGCTGGAGAGTCCTGGATTCAAATTCTGACCCTGTGTCTTACTGCTTATGTCTTAATAGTAGTAGTGGAAAAATTAATCAGTTTATCCTGCCTTCAGTTTTCTCTTCTGTAAAATGGAAGTAGTTATGATTACCTTTTAAAGTTATTATGAAGGTTAAATAAAGTAATGTAGGAATGGGACTTTCCTGATGGTCCAATGGTTAAGACTCTCTGCTTCCAATGTAAGGGGTACAGGTTTGATCCCTGTAGGGGGAACAAAGATCCGGCATGCCTCACTGTATAACCCCCCTCAAAAAATAATAATAACGCAGGAATACTTCCTGAGACAGTGCCTGGCACATACAAGTACCTCTGGGTTGATGGCTGCTATAATCACTGCCACCATTATCAGTGCCATCATGGTGATGATGATAATGATTTTTTTTAAGGATTTATTTATTTATTCATTTTTGGTTGCAAAGGGTCTTCATTAGTGCCCTTGGACATTCTGTAGTTGCAGTAAGCAGGGTCTATTCTTTACCTTCCGTGCTCAGGATTCTTATTGCAATGGCTTCTCTTGTTGCAGAGCACAGACTCTAGAGCTGTGGCTCAGTGGTTGTGGCACACAGGCATGTGGAATCTTCCTGGACCAGGGATTGACCCAGTGTCCCCTACATTGTCAGGCAGATTCTTAATCACTAGACCACCAGGCAAGTCCATGTTCTTTGTTTTACTTTTGTTATTATTATAGTGTTTTGAGAACAGAAATAATTTTCTCCTTCTAGACACCTCCAAAAGATGGGTTTGTGATCGCGGATGTTCAACCCATTAGAAGCAGCTCTCCAGGGCAAAAGCTATCTCCTTCATCCACTTTCTGATCCTCTTCCTCTTTAAGAAAAAAGAACCACCCAGGGGAGAAAGAACTCCCACCCTGGAGGTCTTCTGACAAGCATCCAACTGATATCATTTGCTTCAATTACCTGGACAGTTGTGACCCCATTGAACACAGCTGGCAAGGGTAAGAACTGTGCCCTTCTCCACTTCTTTCCTTTTAGAAACAATTTACTGGCACTTTGGTCTACGAAAAGATGAAAACAGAAGCTACTGTGAAATACAAATGCTTTTCACTGGTGGTGGTGGTTTAGTCACTGAGTCATGTCAGACTCTGTGCAACCCCATGGACTGTAGCCCACCAGGCTCCTCTGTCTATGGGGACTCTCCAGGCAAGTATACTGGAGTGGGTTGCCATTCTCTTTTCCAGGGGATCTTCCCAACCCAGGGATCAAAACTGCATCTGCTGCATTGCAGGTGGATTCTTTACTGCTGAGCCACCAGGGAAGCCCCCAAAAGCAAAAAGTGATTGAAAATAAATGAACCTTTATTGGTAAGTTTGACCTTTTCTTTAGGATTTGTTTGCATTTTGTAGCTGCAATGCTTTCCTTACAGCTTCTTTTAATACCTCAGAACAGTCTTTTCCGTATTTGCGCCTCCCTTCTGTGACATTGATATACATATATATATTTGATTATATATATTATATGATTATATATGATATATATGATTATATTATGTATATTATATATGATTATATTATATATATGGTTATGATTATATATGTACATACATAATTTTGTATGGGCTTCCCTGGTGGCTCAGAACCCACCTGCAATGGGGGAGACCTGGTTTCCATCCCTGGGTTGAGAAGATCCCCTGGAGGAGGGCATGGTAATCCACTCCAGTATTCTTGCCTGGAGAACCCCATGGACAGAGGAGGCTGGCAGGCTATAATCCATGGAGTTGCAAAGAGTTGGACACAACTGAGCAACTAAACACAGTGCAGCATAATTTTGTATAAAAAATGTATTATATGAAGTATACACACAGAGTATACATTTACTTAACAAATTCTGGAAGTAATTTCTGAATTGCTAATTCATATCATTGTCAAAGCAAATCTGCTAATTAGAATTCAATGTTTGTTTCTGGTTCATTTTGTCTTTAGCCTGCGGGTATATACTCATAATAATAATAATAATATGAATCCATACTTTAATGTTAATACAAACAATAAGGCTACTGAAAACAGTTTAGGATGTCTTTGCCTGTGTTTTTGTCCTTAGGATACGTTCTACTAAGGCTGTACAGACAAATGACTGTGTTAAAGTCCCATGAAGTTATTCCTTTGTGTGGGGTAACACCACCAGCTGTTTTTAGATTTTGGGAATTTTTTTCTTTTATTTCATAATGTTGAGATGGTTCCAAAGTCAAATATACAAAACAAAGTGTATCTGGAGAAGTCTCCAATACTGTTCCCTGTTTCTAATTGGATCACAGGGGAATCCTACAGATAGGTAAACTATTTTTTAAAATGTCCTTACATTTAAAAAATCATAAAGGTGGGGAAGTGGGGCTGATGAAAAAAAAAAGAAACAAATACAGATACATGCACCCCTTTCTGAAAGAAATGGTGTCACACAATACATACCACTTTATCCCACTTTCTTTCTTCATGTAACAATATATCCAGGAGCTCACTCCACAGGTATATAAAGAAATACTCTGGCCTCCTTTTTACAGCCCACAGTTTTCCATTGTGTGGATGTGTCAGAGTTTATTCAACCCCTTCTCTATTGATAGACACTTGGCTTCTTTCCACCTGAGTGAAGATAATCTTTTAAACCGCAGGAACAACAAAATCAAATAGACAAACAGCTATGCCAACCACCAAAGCTTTAAAATGATATTTATAATTTTCCCAATGCTCTCCAATTAACAGAAGAAGGAAAAGACATGAAATGACCCCAGCTTTCAACCGACAGTCACATGATAAGAAAAATAAATCTCAGGACAGATCTAAATGAAGAAAAGCACAGTCGCTGGTAAGTATTGCTTACAAAACACCGCCCCCCCCCCCATAATGTTAATGAAAAATGCTGGATCTCTATAATCCTATTCTTGAGATTGATCTTTTTTTATGGGAACCATCAAGTAATGGTTTAAATTCTGGTCTCTGACACTGACTGGCTAGCTGTGTGACCTTGAAGATGCCCTTTATTTAATCTCTCTGAGCCTCGTTTTTTTTTTTTTTAAAGCTTGGATGGATTGATGCGTGTGAATCTGCTTTGAAAACTATACAATATAAAGGAAGTATTATTATCATTGTTTCTTTCTTCTTCTGTGAGTCCTTTACGGTCACAGAGGGGAGCCTATAGAAACTTCTCTGTAGAAATTACTTATCTGTAGAATGCAAGTTCCACTGATCTAAGAAAAAAGTATTGTGCTGTGCTTAGTCACCCAGTTGTATCCAACTCTCTATGGTCCCATGGACTGTAGCCCACCAGGCTTCTCTGTCCACAGAATTTTCCAGGCAAGAATACTGGAATGGATTGCCTTTTTCTATTCCAGGGGATCTTCCTGACCCAGAGATCAAGCCCATCTTCTCTTGCATCTCCTGCATTGGCAGGAGAATTCTTTACCACTGGCACCACCTGGTGAGCCCAAGAAAAAGATATTGAGTTGGCCAAAAACTTGATTCTGTTTTTTCCTTTACATCTTATGGAAAAACCCAAACGTTTTGGCCAGCCCGATATGCGTTCCATAGCTGTTCTGTCACCAGCTGACTTCAGGAAAAAAACGAATTAAGAACTTTTCTTTCCCTAAGTAAAAAATAGTTAATTGACAACCTAATAAAAGTCAGTGGTTGTGACTAGGGAGCATTATTATTTCAGAGCAGAATTTCCCAAATTGTGGTTCTGTACCCCGAGTGGATCCCTTTTAGCACATATGAGAGTCTTTGGAGCCAACCAGAAGGCAATAAGGGTGGAATAAAAAGTTTCCATTAGTAGTAAAGATTTAGAAAAAGGCTGTAGATACACACTAAAGGAAAATTAATATAAAATGAGTGTCAATTGGGAGAAGGATAAGTGTGCACTCATGAATAAATCACTTTTATAACTCACCTTTAAAGCTTCATTACTTTGTTTCAATGCATTTTCAAGTGTTATGTTCCAAAAGAGAGAGAGAGAAAGAGATGAGCTTTTTGAAATAGGTTAGTCTATATTCTGAGGAGACAATCTAGTTGGACGGGATGAGACTTATCACAGACATATGTACCCAGGCCCAAGGGAATGAGGAAGCTTAAAATAGAGCAGTAAAATTGTCAGTGAAAACCTTAATTGAGAAAAATAACCATGAGGTTTATCACCCGAGCCACTCAGGCATGCGGTTGCCTGGTTGCCCAGCCCCTCCTCAGCCTACTGTAGAAGAGAAATGTAGGGGAGAACAGGGAATTTGCAGGAAGATAAAAGTTGGTGGTGTATGCTTACAAACTATGAGCTGCTGCTGCTAAGTGGCATCAGTCGTGTCTGACTCTGTGCGATCCCATAGACAGCAGCCCACCAGGCTCCTCCATCCCTGGGATTCTCCAGGCAAGAACACTGGAGTGGGTTGCCATTGCCTTCTCCGACAAACTATGAGCACAATCGGACATTTCTCTGGCTTAAAAGACAAAACAAAAATCAAAGGCTAAACAGAAACCCTCTCTCTGGGTTTTTGACATTCATCTGTCACCCTCTAGCAGGGCTTGCTTAAGTTAAAACAGTCATAAATTAAAGACTTCAAAAGTTGTGCTCATTCAAGCTAAAAGGGAAACCAGGACAAAGTAAACAAGGATGGAACACCATTAAGCTACGAGTAGGTGAAGTGTGCGGTTATGTGGATCTACTTGTGTGTTATTTGCTCAGTCATGTCTGACTCTTTGTGACCCTGTGGACTGTAGCCTGCCAGGCTTCTCTGTCCATGGAATTCTCCAGGCAAGAATACTGGAGTGGGTTGCCATTTCCTCCTCCAGGGGATCTTCCGACCAGGGGATCGAACCTGGGTCTCCTGCATTGCAGGTGGGTCTTTACCATCTGAGCCACCAGGGAAGCATACTTGGGTGGTTTCTGTAAATATGCTAATTAGAATCACTATTTCTGCTTAATTATGATAATGAGCATTAAAGCATAATTAAACCCTCCAAAAGTGAGCTGGGATGTTTGACTCCACATTGATGTCTGTGATGTGCGTGCATGCTCAGTCTTGTCTGACTCTTTGTAACCCCGTGGACCATAGCCTGCCAGGCTCCTCCTTTCCTTGGAATTTTTCAGACAAGAATACTGCAGTGGGTTGCCATTTCCTACTCCAGGAGATCTTTCAGACCCAGAGATCGAACCCGAGTCTACTGCATTTCCTGCCTTGGCAGGCAGAGTCTGTACCACTCTGCCACTGGGGGAGCCTTGTGGCTGTTCAGGCCGCAGGCTGCAGGTGGCTAAGGCCCCCTCCCTCCCTCCACTGCGCCAGTTTCCCCCACCACCTACCACAACCCTCCCTTGGAGGAAAGGAGCAACCTCCTACATGAGGCAAGGGGATTGTGAAAATGAAATACTAGCTATGGGGCCTGAGACGAGAGGAACTGGGTTTTGAGGAAATTCATTTAGAGGACATAAAGAAAGTAAGGAGTAAATAAAATCTGACAATAAAATGGATAATGAAGGACTTACTGTACAGCACAGGAAACTCTGCTTAATGTTATGTGGCAGCCTGGACGGGAGAGGGGTTTGGGGGAGAATGGATACATGAATACATATGTCTGAGTCCCTTTGCTGTCCACCTGAAGCCATCACAACATTGTGAATTGGCTGCATTCCAGTGTAAAATAGAAAGCTGAAAATGAAACAGAAATGACAAGTGCAGCTGTGGAGAGAGTGTGGTAGACAGCCCAGGTGTGATTAAAGTGGAGAAAATCACAGATTCATTAGATAGAAAGTTCTTGCATCATTTAGACAGGTTTATCTAGGAAGATTCAGGAGGAACTAGAGAAACAGGGGAGCAGGAAAAACTTAGGGGAAAGCCTTACAAAGCCAGGATGAGAAGGACAGATCACCAGCACCCAGGGAGGACCTGAGGCCTGAGCACTGGCGTGCACCCTGCCCCTCAAAGTGGGAAGAGACATGTGATACTAGGAGAGGTTAAAGCTTTGTGAGATGAGGCGGTTAGAAGACAAACAGTGTGGGTGTGAAGGACAAAGAACATTCCTTTGAATATCCCCAAACTTTTTGGCACCAGGGACAAGTTTTATGAAAGAGAATTTTTTCATGAATTGGAGAAGGGGGGATGGTTTCAGGATGATTCAAGTGCATTACATTTATTGTGTACTTTATTTCTATTATTATTACATCAGCTCCACCTCAGATCATCAGGTATTAGATCCTGGAGGTTGGGGACCCCTCTCTCAGCTATCTCTCCAGGGCATGGCTATCAGGTCACTGAGGCATCTTCACTGTTTGCCTGTCATTACTTAGAGCCTTCAAATAATAGAATTATCCCCCCAAACAGAAACATTCTCAAAGAAACAGTTTCAAATATGTGTATATTGCTGTGAGTGGGTGATGTTTTCTACTATTATTAGGTTTGAGTTTCAAGGGTACCTGATTCCCCTTTTAATTCTAGCACTGCCTCATCATAGCTGCTTCACTGAACCACCTTTTGGTGTGAATTATTGATAGAAGCTAGCCTTCCCATGTGGCTCAGTGGTAAAGAATCTACCTGCCAATACTGGAGACACGGGTTTGATCCCTGGGTCGGGAAGATTCCCCTGGGAGGGCAAGTGACAACCCACTCCAATATTCTTGCCTGGGAAAATCCTATGGACAGAGGAACCTCTTGGGCTACAGTCTGTGGGGTCCCAAAGAGTTGGACACGACTGAGTGAATCTCTATTTGATTACTAATGCTTTATCATTTTGAAGATGATTTATTAAAATTATATAAACATCAAGGTATGTTCATTCCCATTAGTTTTTTGTTGTGGTGGTTGTTTGTTTGTTTTGCTTTTTGGCCACACCATGTGGCACGTGGGATCTTAATTCCCTGACCAGGGATTGAACCTGTGACCCCTTGCATTGGAAGCTCAGAATCTTAACCACTGGACCATTAAGGAAGTCCCATCATTAGTTATTATAATAAAATTCCAGACAGAACAAAGCCTTGAAAAAATACAAGCACTACAGGACAGCTAGGTGCCACCTTAAACTTCAGAGATTTTCCCATCTTGAGTAAAGACGTAAAAAAAATAACTTTTTAAAATCTTAACAGCTGGCCCCACAATTCCTTTTTGGGAAGAGGAAGGAGGGAGCTGTCTCCTTGGGGAAAACCACTGAGGAGCAAATACTACAGGCACCTGGACTCCAGGGGAGGGAAAACCTACAGGCTGGAGATTAGAGGAAGAGTTTCTTGTTTCTGCTCCTGAAAGGAGAGGGGAGTTGGGGGGCGGGGGGGAAGAGGGCGGAAAGGAAAGAAACAAGACCAGGAAAGAAAAGCCAGCCAGATGGAGGGAGGCAGAGCCTGGGCAGGGGAAAATGGCATATCAGTGTTAGATGGTAACCCAGCCATTCCCAATCAAATTTTCCCTATTACTTGGATGTAAAACCTGCCTTCCATCTCTTTAGGAAATTGTGGTCAATTTATACACCGAAGCAAGATCTCAGTAGTCTAGAAACCAAGAAAGCCCTTCAGGGCTATTTACAAAAACCAAGGTGGGGAGGGTGGGACTTCCCTGGCAGTCCAGTGGTTAAGACTTCACGCTTCCATGGGGTGAAGGTTTGATCCTTGGTAAGGGAACTAAGATCCTTCACACTGAACTTGGCCAAGGGAGGGAAAAAATGCTATCCTTAAAAATCAAACCAAGAGGGGTGGGCTTTGGGTTTCTCAGAGCTGGAATTGGGACCCAGCTGAGCTGACATCTTGTTTTTTCTTTCCTTTTTCTTACCAAGTTATGTATAAAAGCAAATACCTTTTTGTCTCATGCTCAGCTTTTTTTCTTGAAGGTTAGAAGTCCTCACTTTCCAGATTTTGATTTAGCCAAGGATTTCAAAAAGCTTTCTGTTCACAGTGTTCAGCTAAATACAAGTAACAAAAGCTTCTAATTGCCTGCTGACTCTAATTGCTTTAGATAAGACCATACCTTGACTGGTGCTCCTCCCCTTAACTCCAGCCTCTGTGTTTACCATCTTGACCTCCTTCCAGGATAACTTGATTCTTAATGTCCTGGTTGTTTTTTAATAGTCTTTAAGCTTTCTCACTTTTTCCCCCCTATCTGGATTAAGAGAGGAGGAGAAAGGAGTATTCTTTAAAGCGATTCATGTTTCATGTCTAAGAAAAAACAATGGTTTAAGAATTGGGAAACCCCAGGTTCTGGCCTTAGCTCTACTGTTGACTAGCAGACACTCAAGCTATTTCTAAAATAAATTAGAATTGCATTTTTTTAAATAACTAAGGTTTCTTTTAAATATTTATTCATTAAGTATTTATTTCACTGCACCAGGTCTTAGTTGCAGCACATAAGATCTTCAATCTTCCTTGTGGCATGTGGGATCTAGTTCCCTGACCAGGGATCGAACCCACACCCACTGCATTGGGAGCACAGAGTCTTAGCCACTGGACCACTAGGGAAGTCCCTGAAATACCTCTTTAATGTTTCTTCCAGGCTAAAGTCTGAATCTCTAGACCCTCATAGTTTCCCACCACATTTACTCTCTGCTTTCCCCCAGTACCAAGAAAGAATCCAGTGTATTAATGAATCCTAATTCTAAATCATTAAAAACTGGTTTCTGTCTCCTTTTTTTTCCCTTTGAACTTTAGAAAACCTAATTAATTAAAATAGAAGAATTTATAAAACATAGTTTATACAGTGGTTTTCTTGCAAGCAGTCTTTAATAGACTTCTTTCAAATTCTGACAAATACACTAGGTGTTTGGTTTGTATATGCAGAACTAAAAATATCTAAAGGAGAGATTTTTAATTACTTAGTTCAATCCATGAAATTCCTGAGAATTCCATTTGGAAGAAAGAATAAGAAAGAATATGGGGGACTTCCCTGGTGATCCAGTGGCTAAGACACTGTAGTCCCAATGTAGGGGGCCAGGGTTTGATCCCTGGTCAGAAAGCTAGATTCCACATGCCACAGTGCAGACCTGAAGAAGCCAAATAAATAAATAAATAAAATTTAGGAGCAAAACAACAATATTTTTTTTAATGGAATATGGGCTTTGCAGTCTGAGAGACCTGGCCTTTTTTTTTTTTTTTTTAACTTTTTCATGGTAACAAGAAAACAGGATTTATTTCAGAGAGAAAGTACAAAACTCTCAGCATAGACACTGAGAGGAGGTGAAGTACCCAAGACTGGGGCTTTGCAGTGCAACTTTAGATAAGTTACTTAACCTCTCTGAGCCTCAATTAA
>NW_011494791.1:16309-21645 GCF_000754665.1 Bison bison bison
TACAAAACTCTCAGCATAGACACTGAGAGGAGGTGAAGTACCCAAGACTGGGGCTTTGCAGTGCAACTTTAGATAAGTTACTTAACCTCTCTGAGCCTCAATTAAAAAAAAAAATTCCCTGTTTTATTCATACTTTTTTAACTTTATTTTTTAATTGGAGGAAAATTGCTTTACAATGTTGTGATGGTTTCTGCCATAAAAACATGAAATGCTTCACCAATTTGCATGTCATCCTTGAGCAGGGGCCATGCTAATCTTCTTTGTATCATTCCAATTTAAGTATATGTGCTGCCAAAGTGAGCACTGAGCCTCAATTTCTTCATCTATGAAATGGGAATGATACCTCCCTTGCAGAACTATTGTGAGGATCACATGCCAGGTATATATTAAGTACTCAATACACGTTCACGTTCTCCTCCATTAAACACCATCTTATTTTTTACTTTGCTCACCAAGAGCACAAGCTTGGGCCTGAAATAGCCTAAATTCAATGCCTGACCCCACAATTTTAGCAACTCAGTGATTTGGGACAAGTTGTTAACAATCTCGGAAGCACTGTTTTCTCATCTGGAAAATGGAGTTAGCAACAACAGTGCCCAGCTCCAGGAAGCGTTCATGAACTAGTCACACCCATCAGAATCACATTAAATCACCATGGAGACAGCAGGGATGCTGAGAGAGTTCTGATGCTGAGTGGCTGCTGAGTTGCTGATGAGGGGTCAGCCAGGTGGCCAGGAGTAGGCTCCAACTTTCTCTTTCTTGATTTTACCTTTACTTCCCCCACTTTTCTTTTTTTAAAATATTTTAAATTTTTGGCTATCAGTTCAGTTCAGCTCCTCAGTCATGTCCGACTCTTTGAGACTCCATGAATTGCAGCACGCCAGGCCTCCCTGTCCATCACCAACGCCCGGAGTTCACTCAGAATCACGTCCATCAAGTCAGTGATGCCATCCAGCCATCTCATCCTCTTCTCCTCCTTCTCCTCCTGCCCCCAATCCCTCCCAACATCAGAGTCTTTTCCAACGAGTCAACTCTTTGCATGAGGTGGCCAAAGTACTGGAGTTTCAGCTTTAGCATCATTCCTTCCAAAGAAATCCCAGGGCTGATCTCCTTCAGAATGGACTGGTTAGATCTCCTTGCAGTCCAAGGGACTCTCAAGAGTCTTCTCAAACATCACAGTTCAAAAGCATCAATTCTTTGGTGCTCAGCCTTCTTCACAGTCCAACTCTCACATCCATACATGACCACTGGAAAAACCATAGCCTTGACTAGACGGACCTTTCTTGGCAAAGTAATGTCTCTGCTTTTCAATATGCTATCTAGGTTGGTCATAACTTTCCTTCCAAAGAGTAAGCGTCTTTTAATTTCATGGCTGCAGTCACCATCTGCAGTGATTTTGGAGCCTCCAAAAATAAAGTCTGACACTGTTTCCACTGTTTCCCCATCTATTTCCCATGAAGTGATGGGACCAGATGCCCCATCAGATCTTCATTTTCTGAATGTTGAGCTTTAAGCCAACTTTTCACTCTCTCCTTTCACTTTCATCAAGAGGCTTTTTAGTTCCTCTTTACTTTCTGCCATAAGGGTGTGTCATCTGAATATCTGAGGTTATTGCTATTTCTCCCAGCAATCTTGATTTTCCAGCTTGCCATCGCCTTGGTGGGTCTTAATTGCAGCATGTGGGATCTTTCACTGTGGGGCTCGGGCTTCTCTCTAGATGTGGCTCCCGGGCTCAGTAGTTGTGACTTGCAAACTTAATTGCCCTGTGGCTTGTGGGATCTTAGTTCCCCACCAGGGATCAAACCCTCATCCCCTGCATTGGAAGGCAGATTCTTAACCACTGGACTACCAGGGAAAGCCCTTCCCCACTTTTCTTTGTCTTTCTCCTTTGTCTTCTCTCGCACAGTTTCTGCTGTGTGAAAAATAGTTGCATCCATAGCAGTATGACATGTAACCCATATATTTTCTTTCCCTGCATGGCCTCCATAAATCTTGTGTCTGTGCATGACTCCTTCTCAGTGCTGGGTTTTTGATTCCACGCCCCCAGGTAGAATACTGTGTGTTGAACTCTGCGCCATGGATTTAGTGCTGTGCGCCCTCCTCTGCCTCTGATACTTCCAAGATGAAAAGACCTAATTGCTAAGAATCCTGGGGGCAAAATTAATTCTCGGGAAGGACCACGACTTAGCATCTTTGCATTTCTCTTTTACCTCTGAAAGAGCATAGTCTGCTTGTTCTGTCTTGTGGCCTCTTGTTTGATCATGCTATGCATAATAAATTAACGTGGCATTTCCAATAGCAGTAATTCCACTTGCTTCTTTCCCTGAATATTTAGACTGGGGCCAAATGGCTTCTTGTTTTTACTTAAGAGTTAAACAAAAGGGACTTCCCTGGTGGTGGAAGACTGTGCCTTCCAATGCAGGGGCTGCAGGTTCAATCGCTGATGGGGGGACCAAGATCTCACATGCCTCACTGCTCAAAAACAAAAACAAAAAACAGAAGCAATGTTGTAACAAATTCAATAAACAACTCTAAAAATGGTCCACATCAAAAAAATTCTTAAAAAATATATATGTGTGCATATGTAGTCTATATGTATGTGCGTGTATAACCCTTTGTACTAAATAGTTTGGCTTTTTACAGCAAACTACACTAGAAGCCAATTTTTTCAGACATGGATGCTTTGAAATGTAAATTCATAGTCCCCACTAACAAAGAACCATAGGAAATCTGTGTCCTGTGCACATTTGGCGGCACATCCCAACTTTATGTCACCTATTTGGGAGGCTTAATGGTGTCATCATATAATCTTGGACTTAAATTTCAAAACCCTGGCTAGAATTTTCTGCTTAGCCTTTCCCCCACAACTGACGGTTTTACCCCAGAGCTAAAGACAAATGAAGAACAAAAACAGGCCTGTTGCTGTGTTGTTTCTTGCTCACCTCTATTTCTCTATTAAAAAAATTTTTAGGTATATATTTTTTAATGTGGACCAATCTTTTTCAATGGCCACATCATACAGCATGTAGGATCTTTAGTTGGGGCGTGCAAACTCTTAGTTGTGGCATGCAGGATCTAGTTCCCTGACCAGGGATGGAACCCCAGCCCCTTTGCATTGGGAGCTCGGAGTCTTAGCCACTGGACCACCAGGGGAGTCCCAGACCCATTGTTTCTTGACTGCTTTCCCTTCATTCCTGCAGTCCTTTCTTCCCTTAAGATCATAATTACTGAGACCTGTTTAAGGGCAAGCATTGTGGCCAGGCTTAGATCACAAAATGTCTTGGGCCAAAAGGAGGTCATGCTTGAGGTCTCTTTCAGGGACCCCCTCCCCTAACTGCTTATAACACCCAATGTTGGCATAAAAGAAATTTCCAGTTATTTCAATCAGATCATCAGATACTCTGGACCAAACTCAAGACTGTCAGATTTGTACCCTTTGTGTATTTCCTCAGGCTTCCCAGGCGGCTCAAGTGGTAAAAAAATCCACCTACCAATGCAGGAGATACAGGTTTGATCCCTGGGTCAGGAAGATCCCCTGGAGGAGGAAATGACAACCTGCTCCAGTATTCTTGTCTGGAAAGTCCCATGGACAGAGGAGCCTGGCGGGCTACAATCCACGGGGTTGCAAAGAGTCAGACACAACTTAGCCACTGGACACACACACACACGCATGTAATTCTCCATATTTTGTCTTTCCTCTTGTCATGATGGGCATTAAAGTCTTAAAATGAAGAGGATCTACAAGCTTTTTTTCCCAGGGACAACCAGGAAGGGTGGTGGCTGACTAGCCCAGTCAAGATGGCTGTTTCCTTGCTCTCTGTCCATCCCTTGCTCAACCAGTGCCTGCTTCATTTACTCTTACTCTGGCCCTCCTACATACTTGCCTTGGGCCCCAGCTAGTGATTGTTCTTATCAAAGGGGCGGTGAGGGGTGTGTCCTTCTGTTGGTTTCCCTGGTAATCAATGAGCCCATCTGACATCAACTCTCCTGTAACTGGCAATCTCCCCCTCCACCAGGAGCAAAGACTGCTGCCACGTCCTGAAGGTGTCTGCTGCACATGGTGGGGGTGTCACTCTAGGACTTTGCTTCAGACACATAAGCTCCCCATCGGTCAAACCACTGATATCTCTGTTGCCTGATGCATGTGTGCATGCTAAGTCACTTCAGTCAGGTCTGACTCTTTGCAACCTTATGGGCTGTAACCCGGCAGGCTCCTCTGTTCATGGGATTCTCTGGTCAAGAACACTGGAGTGGGTTTGCCATTCCCTTCTCCAGAGGATCTTCCTGGCGCAGGGATCGAACCCCCATCTCCTGTGTCTCCTGCATTATTAGTGGATTCTTCACCGCTGAACCACTGGGGAAGCCCTCTGTTGCCCAATCCAGGCTTTCTTCAGTCTTGAAGCTGGGCAAATGCAGGCTTTGTAGGCCTGTGAGGTGCAGTCCAACAGGTGGGCATAAAGAGACCCGCTTCCAGAACCCTTCAGGAAGGGGTGAGAAACTTGACAGCTTGGGGAGGTGGTGACAATTACCAAGAGGAGAGGTGGTGGGGCAGGGGAATCCCTGGGACCTGCCAGGGTGGAAAAGGAGAGCTTGAGAGGAGCCTGCCTGGGCCTGTGGATCTCCCCCTGAGGGGACTTAGGAGAAAGGGTTCCTCAAATACGGTGATAAATATACTCTGCACTGTAATAGGATTCCATTTGAAACTGTTACAGCCGAGGTGTTATGAGCCCATTCTTGTGTCACAGAAAGCTAGGCTGTTCCTCCGTTTGGAAAGTATTATTTTATTTTCCTTGTTCCTTAATAGCACAAAGGAAGGCTGTTTGTTCTCTTACCTTGTGCATATCTTAGAGCAACATGAAAATGCTGACTGTATGCGGATCTTGAAACAACACCAGAAACTTCCAACACGGGAAGACAATTAATTCCCACTCCTTCCCCCTTTCCTCTTGGATTCCAATGACTGGCTGTGTTTAACCCTAGTTTTGCCTACTCTTTCCCAGAAAAGTCACAGCTAACATGCGTGGATCTACTAGCAGGAGCATAGATTCAGTAGGGTGTGGGATTCCAGCTTGATTCTCCAGGGGCTGACATCTCATCAGAGAACTAGTCCTGAAGAGCATATGTTCAGTGCTAAGTTGGGGGTCTGCATGATAATTGCTTCAGTAATGCAGCTGAGACAAAAATCCCTGAGGGTTGAAACACTCAAGCTTCTTGGAGAAGGTGGGCCTCCAAGGATAGATGTAGAGAAGGAGTAAAGAGAGCAGGTGAGAAAGTCAGAAAGAGCAAAACAAATATTGTATATTAATGCATGTATGATATGCATTATGGCAGGCTAC
>NW_011494791.1:21922-22364 GCF_000754665.1 Bison bison bison
TCACTCACTCTCAGAGTCACTCAGATGTGTCTGACTCTTTGAGACCCCATGGACTGCAGCCCACCAGGCTCCTCTGTCCATGGGATTTCCCAGGCAAAAATACTGGAGTGGGTTGCCATTCCCTTCTCCAGGAGATCTTTCCAATCCAGGGATCAAACCTGAGTCTCCTGCATTGCAGGCAGATTCTTTACTATTTGAACCACCAAGGAAGCCCCATGTATACTCATAACTTGTGGGAGGCTGCTACATAGCACAGGGAGCCCAACCTGGAGCTCTGTGATGACCTAGAGGGGTGGAATGCAGGGGGAGGGAGGCTCAAGAGGGTAAGGGGATATATATATATATATATGTATCATTATGACTGATTAACATTGATGTATGGCAGAGAGCACCACAACATTGTAAGGCAATTATCCTCCAACTTAAATATATATATATATAT
>NW_011494791.1:22464-25274 GCF_000754665.1 Bison bison bison
GAGAGAGAGAGAGACAGGTAGGTGGAGGATGCAGGCGAGAGCAGCCTGTGTGGGGCATCTCTGTGGAGGAAGAGGGACCCAGTTCACTGGAGACAGCAGTCATGGCTGAAGCAATTTCTGATTCAGTGAAAGCCTAAAGTAGGATTTTCCCCAGATTAATGGAAACCCTGTGTGTTGCAAACATATCCATCAGAGCATTAGAGGGACGTAATGGATGACCTGACTCCTGAGACCTGCCAGCTGAATATGGAGTCAGGAGGGGGACCATGTTCGGAGAGGCTCAGCCTCTGTACATCTGCTTGCTCTTCTGTGTTGCTCTGCCCAGTCGGGGCCGAGATAAGGGTGCATGTGCCCCCTCCTTCTCCCTGTAAACTCAGCTCGTATTATGTCTTTCTCTCCCTCTTTCCCTTCCTCTGCCTTTTCTGCTCATGGCCAGATGTTGAGAAGTCCTTCCTCGCTGTGAGTTTTGGATGGAACGTCCACGTGTGACATCAGTCTTTTGTGCGCATGCCCAGATTAGCAGGGAGGGTAAACGATGGGAACTCTATCAATACCCACCTGTTCTCAGGATCACAAGTCTTCAGACCCAGCTCTAACACCTTTTAGCTCTTTGAACGCTGGCATTTCAACTACCTGCTCTTCAGTTTCATTTATTTGTAAAATGGGGACGTTAATACCTCCCTATCTACCTCACACAATTTCCTTGAGGCTCAAATGAAATATGGTTGTGAAAGTGCTTTGGAGACAAAGAAATGTATTTATTAGGAGTAATTCAATACTTGAGGGTTGCATGAGGGGGAAGGTGGTAAAACTGGGACGTCTCAATAAATCCCATCCCATCCTATGATTTTATAAAATTGTTTTATACTACTTTGTCATTGTAACTAGGTTGTGTCCACCTCTTTTGCAACCCTGTGGACTGTGGCCCACCAGGCTCCTCTGTCCATGGAATTCTCTGGGCAAGAATACTGGAGTGGGTTGCCATTCCTTTCTCCCAGGGATTTTCCCAACCCTGGAATTAAACCCACGTCTCCTGCTTGGCAGGTGGATCCTTTACCACTGAGCCACTAGGAAAGCCCTTTATATTCCTTAAATAAATTGAATTAGATAGCTTTTTTCTGCTGTTCTAACAACTCTCACTCTAGTGGTATCCTTTTTCCTCCCTAGATCTCCTTAAATGCAGAATCCAGGGCCTCCCTACACATTCCAGCTCACCTTGCTTGGCTTCCTCACCAGCCACTGGGCCTCCCAGCCACTGAAGCAGCAACAAAAACTCTCACACAGCATCTCCAGAGGCTCTTTGGACTTCAGTCATCACCCCAGGCCTTCCAGCAGCAGCTGATGTAAAAAATGTGAAAAGATTTTTCCAAAAACGACAAGATGCTCTACACAGAGACTTGGATGTCACTTGGCTCCTCACTTAGAAACAGCTTAGGAACCTTATTGTGAAAGTAAGTCCTGCAGTATTTCAGGAACAGGTATTCACAGCACAAACATTGACATATTTACAAACTTAGGAATGTGATGATAGATACCATGGAGTGGATAAAGGGACATATGATAGTGTCCTTGGTGAAGTTGGCTGTGTGAGACAAGGTCCGAGAAGGATATAACCAGCACATCCCCAAGGCTCCACAAGCGGTTTAGTGATGGGACGATTGACCGTGGTGTCATAGTTTGCTGGGGCTGCTGTAACAAAGTCTTAGTCCGTTTAGGCTGCTGTAACAAAAGTACAATTGATAAGTGGGCTTCCCTGATGTCTCAGAGGTAAAGAAACAGCATGCAATGTGGGAGACTTGGGTTTGATCCCTGGGTTGGGAAGATGTCCTGGAGAAGGAAATGGCAACCCACTGCAGTATTATTGCCTGGGAAATCCCATGGACAGAGGAGCATGGTGGGCTACAGCCCACAGGGTCACAAAGAGTTGGACACGACTGAGTGACTAAGCCACCACCACCATTGATGAGTGGCTTAAAAACAACAGACATTTATTTTCTGGAGGCTGGGAAGTCCAAGATTAAGATGTGAGCAGGGCTGGTTTCTTTTGAGGCCTCTCTCCTTGGCTTGCAGACGGCTACCTTCCCCACAGATTGTCTTCCTTTTCTGCTTGTCGATGTCATAATCTTCTATTACTGTGTATATGCTAAGTTGTTCAGTCGTGCCTGACTCTTTGGCACCCCATGGACTGTAGCCCACCAGGCTCCTCTGTCCATGGGATTCTTCAGGCAAGAATACTGGAATGGGTTGCCATGCCCTCCTCCAAGGTGATCTTCCAGACCCAGGGATCGAACCCACATCTCTTATGTCTCCTGCATTGGCAGGTGGGTTCTTTATCACTAGTGCCACCTGGGCCTCTTATTATATGGACACAAGGCAGATTGGATTAGGGTCCACCTGTATGACTTTGTTTAACTTTAATTACCTTTTTGAAGATACTCTCCTAAGACAGTCACATTCTGAGGTCTTGGGGGTTAGAACTTAAACATAGGAATGGTGGGCAGGGGTTACAACTCAACCCTTAACTCACACTGTGGGAAAGGTAAAGAGAATCAAGACAAATGGAGAAGCCACTGGGAACTATTGACAGCAGAAGCCTCTATCATCCTTGGGCCTGGAGAAACAAAAGAGAAAGGGTGTGCTATTCCTTGAACCCATCCAGAGCTGTGGTCATAGGAGAGGGGCCGCCCAGATTGGGTGCTATATGACAGAGGAAGGCACCCATGGTGGAGACCAGGCTCTGGCAGGAAAGGAGGGAAAAGACCCACCCCTCTCTCTCCCCACCCTTCACACTCCTCCCTTTACACTCTGAT
>NW_011494791.1:25374-44832 GCF_000754665.1 Bison bison bison
CACACCCATCAATCGTCACAGCATGGTTATATGAACTCGGTATGAGCCCTGTGTTATCGCGCGGGGCCTGCCATAACAAAATACCATAGGCTGGTGGCTTTGACAACCGAAATTTGTTTTCTCACCACTCTGGAAGCTGGAAACCTGAGACCCAGTGTTGACAGGGTGGATGTCTGCTGAGAGCTCCCTTTGGGAGCTCCTTTTCAGTGTGTGCTCACACGGTCTTTCCTGGGTGACTTTTCAGGGAGAAAAAGCGAGAGGAATGGAGGGAGGGGGAGAAAGAGCGATCTCTTGGTGTCTCTTCTTTTTTTTTCCTAAGTGCAAATCATCCTGATTTTATGATCACAGAAATACTACAAATATCCACAGTTGGTGAACACCGTTATAACAAATACAGATAGAAGGGTGGATAGAGAGCTACATAGATAGAGTGACTGTAACAGGAATAGGCTCAATATGCACATACTGTTTTTAAAGTATAGTGTTGAATTTAGTGTTACTTGAATTTTTAAAAAAATTTACTTGACCACACCAGGGCTTAGTCGCGACATGTAGGATCTAGTTTGCTGACCAGGGATCAAACCCAGGCCCCCTGCATTGGGACACAGGCTTGATACCTAAGTCAGGAAGATCCCCTGGAGGAGGAAATGGCAACGCACTCCAGTATCCTTGCCTGGAAAATCCCATGGACAGAGGAGCCTGGCAGGCTACAGTCCGTGGGGTCACAGAGAGTTGGAGATGACTGAGCGACTTAGCACACTCTCATGAATTTCCCTAAAGGCTCCACGTCCAAATACAGCCGCTCTGGGGATTAATATTTCAATATATGAGTTTTGGAGGGGACCCAAACATTCAGTCCATAACATCCCACATAGTGATATGAAATAGATGACACTTGATATCTTGATACTGATAGTCATTAAATCAAGAAAACTTCATTGCACACCTACTGTGCACCAGAATCTCTGCTAGGCTCTGAGATTATAGGTAGAAGGGAAAAAAAAAAAAAAAAAAAACTTCCTCAGTATTTAATGAGTTTATAACTTGAAGAGAGACAGAGAAGCTGTTAGAACACAGTGGTCGCTGCCATGAGAGCCTGAGCATTTGTGCTAAGTCACTCGGTCATGTTCAGCTCTTTGAGACTCCTTGGACTGTAGCCTGCCAGGCTCCTGTATCCATAGGTTTCTCCAGGCAAGAATACTGGAGTGAGTTGTCATTTCCTTCTCCAGACCCAGGGATTGAACCCATGTCTCTTGGGTCTCCTGAACTGGCAGCAAGTTCTTTTCCACTAGCACCCCTGGTGACTCAGATGGTAAAGATTTCACCTGCAATGCGGGAGACCTGGGTTCTATCCCCATGTCAGGAAGATCTCCTGGAGGAGGGCATGGGTACCAGTATTCTCGCCTGGGATTTCCATGGACAGAGGAGCCTGGCAGGCTATAGTCCATGGGGTCGCAAAAGAGTCAGGACACGACTGAGCGACTAACACTTTCACTTTCTGTTCAGTGCCTCCTGGGAAGCCCCAGAGCACCTAGATAGGACGAATAAACCACTCCCTGGGGACTGCAGAAGTGATGTGCAAGCAGAAACGGAGGATGAGGAGCATTGGAGAGTAAACACATGGTGGGACAGACAATGGGGAGCATTCAGGATTGAGGAAGATGATACACAGAACTACGGTGACCAGGATCCTGGTTTGTCCGGGGCTGTCCTGGTTTTAGCACTAAAAATCCCACATCTGGGAAAGCTTGGGGTCACTGAGCCTTATATGCTGCTGCTGCTGCTGCTAAGTTGCTTCAGTCGTGTCCAACTCTATGTGACTCCATAGAAGGCACCCCACTCAAATGAATTCAAAATGAAAAAGGAGACGTTTCAACAGACAACACAGAAAGAGAAAGGATCATAAGAGACAATTAGAAACAACTGCATGACAATAAAATGGATAACTTTGAACAAATGGACAAATTCTTAGAAAAATACAATCTTCTAAGACTGAACCAGGAAGAAATAGAAAATATGAATAAATCAAGCACCAACATCAGTCACAAGCTCTAACTATGAACAGATCAATCACAAGCACTACTAACTGTGATCAAAAGTCTCCAACAAAGAAATGCCCAGGACTTCACAGGTGAATGCTCTCAAGTGGTAGAGATGTGATAATACTTATGCTGGTCAAACTGTTCCAGAAAAATGTGGAGGGAGGAGCATTCACAAGTCATTCTGTGAGGCCACCATCACCATGAACCAAAATGAAGCAGAAATGCCACACAGAAAAGAAAATTACAGGCTAACATCACTGATGAACATCAATGCAAAAATCCTGAGGAAAATTCTAGCAAAAAACAAACAAAAACACATGAAAAGGATCATACACCAAGTTCAAGCGGGGTTTATCCCAAGGATGCAAAGATTCTTCACTATCTGCAAATCAATCAATGTGATACACTATATTAACAAATTGAAAGATAAAAACCATATGATAATCTTGATCGATGCAGAGAAAGGTTTTCACACAATTAAACACCAGTTTATGATTTAAAAAGTGCCCCATAAATGGGAATGGAAGAAACCTACCTCAACATAAGAAAGGTCGTATAGGAAAATCTCTCAGCAAACATTATTCTTAATGGTGTCAAAATTTAAACATTTCCTCTAAGATCAGGATCAAGACCATGGTGCCCACTCTTATTCCAATTAATCAATATAGTTTTGTAAGTCATAGACACAGCAATCAGAGAAGAAAACGAGAAAGAATGCATATTGGAAAAGAAGTCCATCTCTCATTGATTGCAGATGACATGTTTCTATTCACAGAAGACCCTAAAGATAGAACCAAAAAATTACTAGAGCTAATCAATGAATTTAGTAAAGCCCAGGATACAAAATTAATACACAGAAATCCTTTGCATACTTATAGCACAACAAGAAAAATCAGAAAGAGAAACTAAGGAAACAGTGCCATTCCCCACTGCAACAAGAAGAATACCATAGCTAAGAATGCTGCTGCTGCTAAGTCGCGTTAGTCGTGTCTGACTCTGTGCGACCCCATAGATGGGAACCCACCAGGCTCCCCCGTCCCTGGGATTCTCCAGGCAAGAACACTGGAGTGGGTTGCCACTTCCTTCCTTCCTCCAATGCATGAAAGTGAAACGTGAAAGTGAAGTCGCTCAGTCATGTCCGACTCTTCAGGACCCCATGGACTGTAGCCTATCAGGCTCCTTCGTCCATGAGATTTTCCAGGCAAGAGTACTGGAGTGGGTTGCCATTTTCTTCTCCAATAGCTAGGAATAAAGTTACCTAAACAGACAAAACACATGTATGCAGAAAGACAGGCTGTATGATGAAAGATAGCAAAGATGAAACAAACAGATAGAAAGATACACCATGTTCTTGAATTGAAAGAAATCAATGTTGTGAAAATGACTATACTAACGAAAGCAATCTGAAGATTCAATTCATCCCTATCAAACAACCAATGACATTTTTTAAAGAACTAGGACTAATAATTTTACAATTTATATGGGGAGAAAAAAGACCCAGAAGGTCCAAAGCAGTCGTGGAAAGAAATGTGGAGCTAGAGGAATCAACCTTTCTGACTTCAGACTATACTACCAAGACACTATGGTACAGGCACAAAAACAGAAACATAGAGCAATGGAACAAGACCCAAAGCTGAGAGATAAACCCACACTCCTATCTGCACCTTTTCTTTGACAAGGGAGGCAAGAATGTACAATGGAAAAAGGACAGAGAAGACAGCCTCTTCAGTAAGTGGTGCTGGGAAACTGGACAACTACATGTAAAAGAATGAAATTAGAACACTTCTTCACACTATAGACAAAAATAATTCGCAATGGATTAAAGACCAACAGTAAGGCCAGAAACTATAAAATTCTTAGAAGAAAACATAGGCAGAACACTCTTTGACATTTTTCACAGCAAGACCTCCGAGAATGACTGAAATAAAAACAAAACAAACAAAAAAAAAATGGCATCTAGAGAAACTTCAAAGTATTTAAGCAACAAAGAAAACTATAAACAAGATGAAAAGACAACCCTCAGAATAGGAGAAAATAATTGTAAATGAAGCAATTGACAAAGGATTATCTACAAAGTACACAAGTAGATCATCGAGTCTAATATCAGATAAAAAGCAACCAACTGAAAAGTGAGCAGAATTTCACCAATGAACAAATTTCTCCAAAGAAGACATTAAGAAGGCCACCAAACACATGCAAAGATGCTCCACATTGCTCATTATTATGGAAATGCTAATCAAAACTACATGAGGTATCACCTCACACCAGTCAGAATGGCCATCATCAACAATTCTACAAATAATAAATACTGGACAGGACATGGAAGAAAGGGAACCCTCTTGCACTGTTGGTAGACATGTAAATGGATACAGCCACTATGGAGAAGGAATGTATGTTTCTTAAAAAAGTAGGAATAAAACTACCGTATGATGCAACAATCCCCTACTGGCCAAATACCCTGAGAAAACCATACCTCTAAAAAGACATATATACCCCAATGTCCACTGCAGCACTATTTAAAATAGCCAGGGCATGGAAGCAACCTAATGTCTATCAAGCGAACAATGGATAAAGAAGTCGTGGAACATATACACAGTGGAATATTACTCAGCCACAAAAAGGAATGATACAAGTCAGTTTAACTGAGGTGGATGAACCTAGAAACTGTGATACAGAGTGAAGTAAGTCAGAAAGAGGAAAACAAATATGGTATATTAATGCATACACATGGAATCTTGTAAAGTAGTACTGGTGAATATTTGAAGGGAAGAAATAGATACACAGATGTAGAGGAAGGACTTGTGAACTCAGCTTGAGAAGGAGAGGGTGGGACAAATTGAGAGAGTAGCATTGAAACATCGCCACTACCATATGTAAAATAGCTAGCTAGTGAGAAGTTGCTATAAAACATGGGGAGCCCAGCATGGTGCTCTGTGATGACCTAGAGGGTGGGACGGTGGGAAGTGGGAGGCAGGCTCACCAAAAAGTGGATAATATACTTATGGCCTATTCGCGTTGTTGTATGAGAAAAACCAACCAAACATTGTAAAGCAGATATCCTTCAATTAAAAATAAGTAAATACAATCTGAAAACTATCATTCAACACATCTGTACTGTCATCTAAAGCTATATGTGATCATTTACTATCCCTAGCTATTTTTCCACTCTAAGTGCTTATAAATGTCATTAAAAGTTTTGAAAATATGATTTTAATAGCTACACAGTATTGCTTAATATCTCATACATAAAGAATAAAATTTCAGTCTCAACATAGAAACATAATACCAAAAAAGATTTCCATTTTAAACTAAAGCTTACATTTTAATTCAGTTCAATGAGAATTCCTCTGAAGAGCTAAAATTCTTATGAAAAGTAAATTATGTGGAGTCCTTCTTGCTTTCATCTGTTGTGCCTTATTCTCATTTACTTCTAAGGACCCTTGGACTTTTGACATTTTTGCCTTAGACTGTAATTTTTGACTGAGATAAAATCTTAAATTTAGATATTAAGAATGTCAAGAATCACTCTTGTAAGTGTGAGTCACTCAGTCATGTCCAGTTATTCGTGACCCATGGACTGTAGCCCACCAGATCCTCTGTCCACAGAATTTTCCAGGCAAGAATATTGGAGTGTGTAGCCATTCCTTTCTCGAGGGGATCTTCCTGACCCAGGGGTCAAACCCTGATCTCCCGCACTGCAGGCAGATTCTTTACCATATGAACCACCAGAGAACCCTGACCCTTGTACACAAGTGTAAAAATCCTCAAAAGAATATTAGCAAACCAAATTGAAGATACATTAAAAAGAATCATACACTATGATCAAATGGAATTTATTCTGTGCCTGCAAGCATGATTTATTATCTGCACATCAATCACTGTGATACACAATATGAGCAAAATTAAGAATGAAATCATGTGATCTTCTCAATAATTGCAGAAAAAGCTTTCGACAAAGTGTAACATCAATTTTGGTAGAATCTCTCAATACAGTGGTTGAACATGGAACATCCTAAAGGGTATATAAGACAAACCCACAGGTAACATCCAACTCAGAGGTAAAGAGGCAAAAGATTTTCCTAAAAGATCAGGAATAGTACAAGGATGCCCACTCTCGCCAATCTTGTTCAACATAATAGTGGAAGTTTCCTACCCAGAATAACTAGGCAAGAAAAGGAAATAAAAGGCATCCCCATTGGAACAAATGAAGTTACACTGCCACTATTCGATTATGACAGGATTTATATGAAACCCTAAAAACTCCACCAAGTAACAAGTATTAAAACTAATAAACTCAGCAGTGTAGCAGGATATGAACCATCAGAGAGAGAACAGAACAAACAGTACCATATACAAATACATCAAAAAAAAAAAAAAAAGAAAGAAAGAAATTTAACCAAGGAGCAGAAACACCTATACAGTCACAGACTCCAAGACATAGAGTCTGGGTTCAAATCCCACCTTACACTGACCTGCAGAGTGACCCAGGGCAAATTACACAATGATCTGAGGCTCAACATATTCAATAGTAAATGGACAGAAACCCAGTTATCTCCTCCCAGGGCTGTGAAACTCCAAGGAAATGCTTATTTAGGCCCGGGCATTGGAGTATCTCCAGGAGCCTCACCTTGTATGAAACTCCTCTAGAACTGGGCTCTCCTGATCCTGTGGGTGAGGGTCAAGTGTAGAGCCTGGGAGCCAAATGGGACTGGACAAGGACGAGGACAAAAAACTACTAGTTCTGTGTCAGGGAGGGAAGCCACCTCCTTTCCAAATCTCAGAGTGGGGCCTACACCGAGGGCCCGGGGGTTGCACAATTAGATGTGAACCCCGAACCCCCCACAGCAGGGATGGAGTCTTCCTGGCAAGAACCTTCTCTCTGGCCCAGGCTCCAGTGTGATGTGGTGCTGCTCCCTGAGTTCTCCATGTCTCCACCAAGCAAAGAGCTCTCGGGACTTGGAGGCCTATTAAACCACAGGTGCCTGAGAGTCAGAATGACACAAGGACTGACAACATTGAAAATTAGCTATATTAAAAAAAAAGACAGAAGTACAGATAAGGCAGGGGATGAGAAGCAGAAGGATTGACTACTTCTCAAGCCTTTAGCAGAAATATCTCCACACCAGCTCAGCAGAGCCCACAGGAAGAAAATATAATGGAAAAGCAGGCTATGGGTATATCTTTACACTGCTGGACCCAGGGACCCAAGTCCCAATCCACCAACATCGTTTTGCATATACAGACATCAAGAGGAAGAAACACAAGCCTTGCCTTAGGAAGTCTCAGCCAGACTTAATATTGGGGTTGCTGCGCATGGTTACATGGTCAGTATGGACTCAGCCCCTCCTCTGTGCTCACATCCTCTGTCCTCACAGAAACATACACGGTTCACTACAGAGAACCCTCTGAGGGTACTTGCGTATACTAGAAACAGGCAATGGTGAAGTGCAAAGAGAAGACACAGAAATGGAAACATGCCTCTGGGGTGCTGTACAAATTTCCAAAGGTCTGAAGTTCTTGATACTTGGCATTTTTAAAAAAAGCTTCTTAATGTGTAAATGCAGAAAGGACATTTCCAGGAGAAAGGACAAAGGAATTGTCCCATTTGGACAATTTGGTATCCATGGGGGAAGGTAAGTTGGATCCCTACCTCACAAAATACCACCAAACCAATTAGACACATACTGCTGCTGCTGCTAAGTCGCTTCAGTCGTGTCCAACTCTGTGCGACCCCATAGACGGCAGCCCATCAGGCTCCCCTGTCCCTGGGATTCTCCAGGCAAGAACAATGGAGTAGGTTGCCATTTCCTTCTCCAACGCATGAATGTGAAAAGTGAAAGTGAAGTCGCTCAGTCGTGTCTGACTCTTAGTGACCCCATGGACTGCAGCCTACCGGGCTCCTTTTCCCATGGGATTTTCCAGACAAGCGTACTGGAGTGGGGTGCCATTGCCTTCTCCGAGACACATACTAAAAACCAACAATTGAAGGAAAAACTTTACAAAATTTCGAACCATTTTTGATGAGGGAATATCTTCTCTTTAAATTGAGGTATTGTTGATTTACAATAATTTGTTTAAGGTGTACAGCAAAGTGATTCAGTGATTCAGCCTCTCAGGTACTTCCTTGGACAAAATTAATTCCCTTTGGGAGGCCCCTAGGCCATGCCCTCTACTCAGAACAGCTAAGAATCCTGAATAGGCAAAGCAGCATGTGGTGGTGCTAAGTGGGGGTTTTTAGACTGAATAAATTATTCTAACATGATACAAGAAACAAGCCCAGAGTTTAAGAGGATCTCTAAACCTATCTTCTTGCTCCCTTGAATGTCGGTGCTTGAAAAAGCGCTTGGGAAGGGATAAGGTGTGTCATGAATATTTGGTTTGCAGAGGGGACAAAGCGGTGTGTAGAGAGGATGTGCAGGCATGTCCCAGGACACTGAGCACATGGACACAGTGACCCGACTCTCAGCCCTGCTCTGGGGTCATTGCACTGTCTCCACCCCTGACAGAGGGTGAGCAGCCCACACGTGTCCTGGAGAGTATGGTCACATGACCTGGACCTGGCCAATTGGTGTGTTCCATCCTCCCTGTGAGTGGCTCAGGACTGGGGCGGTGACCAATCGGGGCCCAGGGCAGGGCCTCACCGCTGGAATCAAGGGAAGAGGAGGGCTGGTTCTGCCGGAATGGGTGGGGCCGTGTGAGGTCAGGCCACAGCAGTGGGAAGGGCATGAGGTCAGCCTGGGGCAGTTGGTGGTCTTCCTGCGCCTGTCAGGGCAGAGCTGCCGGCCTGAGAAGGAGGGCGCAGCTGAGCCCAGGGGTTGAGAGTGCCGGTTCCTGCTGTGGTCCGGGAGCTCCACCTGAGACGGGAGGGAAGCGTCTGCCCGTGAGTCCTCTCCTGCTTGTCTGTCAGCTTGTTTGAACCACGCTGGGTTTTCTGTCCAGCTGGCTAAGTGGAGACCCTGGAAATGCACCTGTGTGGGTTTTGGCTGGCTTCAGGGAAGAAATGCCAGATGACACTGGGCGACTCCAGTTTAATCTGGATTCAGGTCATATCTCTTGAAAGTGAAGTGAAAGACCCTCAGTCGTGTCCAACTCTTGGTGACCCCATGGGCTATACAGTCCTTGGAATGCTTCAGGCCAGAATACTGGAGTGGGTAGCCTTTCCCTTCTCCAGGGGATCTTCCCAGTCCAGGGATTGAACCCAGGTTTCCTGCATTGCAGGCTGATTCTTTACCAGCTGAGCCACAAGAGAAGCCCAAGAATACTGCAGTGGGTAGCCTGTCCCTTCTGTAGCAGATCAACATTCCCGACCCAGGAATCAAACTGGGGTCTCCTGCATGGCAGGAGGATTCTTTACCAGCTGAGCTATCAGGGAAGCCCAGTATCTCTTCAGGCCAGCTATTCATTGATATCTCTTAAGGCCAGCTATTCATTGATATCTCTTAAGTCCAGCTATTCATTGTAGGATTACCCTAATTAGTCTTCATGGGATTAAGGTAGCAACCTGCTAAGGTAGCAATCGATGTCCTTTTCCTAGAGGACAAAACCAGGGCTCAAAAAGGGGGTATCACAGCTACAGCAAGAAAGTGTGTACCTAGACAAAACCCCCAGATCCTGCTGTTACAACTCAGGGAAGCCATATGGTGTGGCTTGTCTATGTGACAAGGGCTAAGGCACCCAGCCCACACTGGATACTGTGGGGACCTGACTTGGTAACTGCCTTCTGGCAGCTCTGAGACTCAAAAAAGCAATTTTTAATGGAGAGAGGAAGGACACGTCCCTCTATCCACCCCACCACACCCTCTGGGTACTCCCACACCCTGCCCTTTTTCTCTTGCTTTGTGAGGGAATAAGCATCACACTCATGTGACCACACTGGCTGTCCACTGTTCATGAGCTACCACCTGGAGCTGCTACCAGAGAGGCCAAGAGCCTTTGCCCCTGAGTACCTCTCTTTCCTTTGCACCATGGGGGCCCTCCTCCACATCTGCACACCAGAGGCCTTTTCTGAGACATGCAGGGACCCTCCTTCAGTTTGCAACAGGTTGCATCCATCGCTGTCCTTTCAGTGCTTCCCTTGACACTCAGTTCCTGAGCTTCTTTGTCTGCATTGCGGCCCACCTGGCTGCCACAGGAGGGACAGAGCTAACCTTGAATCCAAAGCTCAGGTCTGACAGGCAGGAATCTGTGTATAAAGGACCTAATTAAGCACTCTGTAGAGGCTGTAGTGGACTCCCGGGATCTGTAAGTAGGGCTTGAGCCAAAGTGATTCCACAGCTGTTTTAATGCCTGGGGAGGGTCTGGCTATAGTGGGGGTGGGGTGAGTCTCCTGAGGTTCTGAAGGCCCACTGTGTGCAGGTTCATGGTGCACAGAGAAGAGAAGGTGGAGTTCTTCCCTGGAGGTGGTCACAGCTCGTGGATGAGCCAGCCAGGCAGGCAGGGCATGATAGCACCTGAGCTGTCTTCATGAGTGAATGGTGTGGGGGCAGAGGAAGAGAACCAGGTCTGCTCCCTTATTGGAGCCCAGGGCAGGTTGTCACCAGACTAAACACTTACTAGGGTGATGACCGTCACGGCTGTCTGCAAAGGGTTTACATTGGTGTGTGTCTTCATCAAGCGGTCAGGCCTTCTCTAAGCTACACTGGCCATGGGCATTGCCTCTCCTTGGAATTTGACATGTTTCGTCTCTCCCTTACTGAACATTCATTTCCAAGAGGGTTTTTGGGCCACAAAGATGTTGGGTTTTTCTCTAGCTTTGTCTCATAAGGAACACTTTTCTGCTTGTTGGTGTGGTTTGTTTTCCCAGCTCTCTTTCTTGGCTTATTTTCTGAATTTGTTTCTGACAGAGGAGGAGCTCAGAATTTGCCTTCTGGCTGAGATGTGACACTTACAACAGCAATGCCTACCTGGATATTATGACCAGATTTGCTGAAAGGGCTTTGTTTTGCAGAAGACATCTTGAAAGTACCTACACTGTCCTTTCAGATACCCAAAGGTTATTTGAAGTAAAAAAAAAAAAAAAACAAGAATTCTCAAGTTTAGTGTTACAATATGTGGGGAGTCAGAAAAATCCCCTGGAGAAGGGAAACACTTCCCACTCCAGTATTCTGGCCTAGAGAATTCCATGGAGTGTATAGTCCATGGAGTCATAAAGAATCAGACAAAATCTGATGACTGAACAACAACGAAGCTTCACCATTTGTCAAACAGAGCTAACAACAATATTTACACGACTGTGTGCATATTCAGTGGCTCATAGGTGTCCAATTCTTTGCAGCCCTGTGAACTGTAGCCCCTAAGATCCTCTATCCATGGATTTTTTCAGGCAAGAATACTGAAATGGGTTGCCATTTCCTCCTCCAGGGGATCTTCCCAACCCAGGGATTGAACCCAGGTCTCCTGCATCTCCTACATTGGCTGGCAGGTTCTTTTCTGCTGAACCAGCTGGGAAACAAGTCATGACATCACTGGGTTATCCTAAAGTACTTAACTTAGAGTCTACTGCTGCTGCTGCTGCTGCTAAGTCGCTTCAGTCGTGTCCGACTCTACATGACCCCAGAGAAGCAGCCCACCAGGCTCCCCCGTCCCTGGGATTTTCCAGGCAAGACCACTGGAGTGGGTTGCCATTTCCTTCTCCAACTTAGAGTCTGGCACTCGGGAAATTCTCACTGGTGATGTGAATATTCAGTCATATATCATTGTTGCTCATATGATAATGGAATGGCCGTGCTCACAAAGGAGAAAGAAGAGCCTTTCCAAGTTCAATTAAATCCTTCACCACACATGTCTTTTAAAAACCTTCTTGACTTTGAAATGAACATCAAACATAAAGATATTGGTTATGGCCACCAGAAAAGATCGAGTTGTACCAATAAGTGACGAGGATTCTTCTCCCGGTTTCAACATGCATGTGCTGTTTCCCGGGCACCACCCAACACTATCTGAGGGTAGTGCCAGACCCCACAGGTTAAAGGCCCAGCCCTACAAGACCCTCCCCCCACTCCAGCCATCATTTGCAAGCCCAGATTGTCACCTGCGCTCTGACCTACTGGCTACCATTCAGAGGTTCTAATGACTTTGGGTTCTGTTAATTTGTAGAGTGGCTCACAGAACTCAGAGAAACATATTGCTTGCTAGATCACAGATTTATTGTAAAAGGTAATAAACTCAGGAACAGCAGATGGAAGGGGATGCACAGGACTGGGCGTGTGCGGGGAGGCACAGAACTTCATGCTCTCCAAGCCCCGCTTTCCCCAAATCTGCATGTGTTCATCAGCCCAGAAGCTGCCCAGACCCTGTTTGGGGGTTTTTATGGAGGATTTATCACAAAAGCACAATTTATTAAATCACTGGCTCTTGGTGATTGCTTCAACTGGAAGCCCTTCTCACTTTCTCAGACATGGTGGGGGTGGGGAGAGACCAGACGTTCCAACCCTCTAACTATGGGGTTAGTTCCACTGGCAAGCTTCCCCCCGCTTTGGAAAGGGGGCACGTTGGTCACCTAGGCAGACAGACCCAGCCTGGAACCAGCCTTCCAGTTCACACCCATGTGGGACCCCAGTGCCAATAGGAAGAGCAGGCAGGCCCCAGGGATGCCAAGAATGCACCTGGTCATTAGGGACTGACCAGGCATCACGTGCCTTGAACACATTCGAGGAGAACACGACCCCTCCCACAGAGAAGCCCTGGCATCAGAGGCCCTCCGAGTGGTGGTATCCTTGGAGCTGAGGAAGCCAAGAGCACAGAGAGAGGGAGGTTGACCAGGCCCCTGTGGTGGTCAGAAGTCCATCCCAGGCCTCCCACTGGGTCTCCAGGGCTTCCTGGCCCGGCGGTGCTCGGCAGCCGTCCTGTGTGTCCCTGCCATGCACACACGCTCCCCACAGCTCCTGATGGACCGTGATGTGGATCCTCCACACAGGATGCCGTGGAGGCCCCCTACCACCCTTGGGCCTGAGCACTCGGCACACCCTAATTCCCTGATGGCAGTGACGGGGCCCTCTGGGGTGGGCGGCAGCTGTGGGATCGGGGTGGGCTGGGGAGGTGTGCTGCCTGGGAGCCTTCTGGGGGCAGCTAGGGACCCCACGCTCAGCCTCACTGAGGCCAACCTTCCAGCAACCTCGGATCCCGCCCCCCAGCGGAAACGGTGACCTTGATGTACAACACATAGGCTCAGGCAGCCTGGGAATGAAGAGGGGCCCTTGGCATCCTCGACCACCAGGAATCCCCCACAGGGATGGTTTTGCTTGTTCTGTGATTCGCGTCTTCCTTCTAAAAGGAAAGTGCCAGGAGCGACTGTGGTGGGGTCTGTGTTCCTGTGAGTTGAGCCGGGAGCAGAGGTTTAACCCCGTCCAGTCTGTGCTGGGCAAGCCTCCGCATCCCCTCCCCCACCTTGGATGGCACAGTCCTGGCCACTCTTCTGGGCCTTCTTGGCTCTTTAGCAGCTTTAAGGTGTGACATTTGTTTTCTTAATTCTTGTTTTTGTCCAGCATTTGATGGCAGTCCATTGCAAGGGCCCTAACCCTGTCCCCTCCCTGAGCCCCTTGGCCTTCCCCATGCCCACACCAAGGCTCGAGGCCCCTGCGGTCCTGTAGCCTCCAGACTCCCCACCCAAGGGGCCAGTCCGGACAGAAGCCACCACTCTGGGGCGTCTGGCTGGGGGAGGTGACTGGCGTCTCTTGGTTTCTTCCCGCAGGGAGAAGACTGCTATCAGGCTGGGCACTGCTTATTGACCACCGTCGAGAGAAATCTCCACGGACTTGGAGGAATATATTTTGGGTTTCTGTGTGCTGCTGAGCAGAGTGCACAGAAATAAACCTGGGCTGTAACAGGAAAGATGGGGTTGGCCGTATGGGTCCATCCATGGTCACTCCTAGTGCCCCATGTGGTCAACTCCACGCCCAGGAGTCCCCAGGCTAGAGGCATTGTTGCCTCTTGGGTCTCAATGCCCCAGGGCTCCTGGGGTAGGGGAAGCGGCTTCCAGCTTCTTTGCAAAGAGAGTCTGTGCAGGGGTGGTCTTAGCGGCCTTAAGGTTGTGTAGAGGCAGCATACCCCCAGCCACGGGGTTGGGCAGGGGTGCTGAGAGCACCAAGAACTCCCCCCAACTGTGAAGCAAGTCACGTATGGCAAAGATTCACAGAGGAGCATAAGGTGGGCTGAGTCACTCACCAGAGACAACACAGCAACAGACCGGGACTCTGACCCAGGTCGCTTAAACCATGGCTCCCTCCTGTGACCATCTGACCTGACTCTTGAGGGCAGCAGAAAGATCTAGGCTCCCTTGGCCTGAGCCCTGGGGCCTGCCTCCCTCGTCCGTGCTGGGATGTGTCCATTCCCAAACTATGCACTGTGTGCCCCAGCCCTGGGCCTTCATGTGTGGCTCCAGGCTCCCTGCAGGTGAACCCCACACTCTCCAGCACACCTCTGAGCCCTGCCCATCTGGTCCCTGTGTCCAAGTGTCCTGATCCTAAGTGTGTTCTTGAGGCAGCCCCAGGACTGAGGTCCTGGAGCCCTGCTTCTTTGAAGCTCCCTGCACCAAGCCCAGTGAGGCTCTGCCCTGTGGCCTCATGACAAGTGTGGTGGGCTGAGTGGTGGCCCCAAAAGCCATCCATCCTTTGAAGCCTACAAAGGTGACCTTATTCCGATGAAAGGTCTCGGCAGAAGGAAGTAAGTTCCTGACCTCTGCACCAGATCACCCGGGATGCATGTGGACCCTAAACCCAATGACGGGTGTCCTTGGACGAGAAGAGGAGGTGATCTGAGGCACAGAGCCACCCAGGGGAGAAGGTTTGTGCAGATGGATGCAGAGGTTGGGGTGATGTGGCCACAAGCCCAGGGAGGCCTGGGGCCCCCCAAGGGCTGGACCAGGCCGGAGGGACCCTCCCCTGGAGCTTCTGGAAGGAGCTCAGCCCTGCTCACACCTTGATCACAGGTTTCTGACTCCAAAATTGGGGGAGAATGAATTTGTGTTAAAGCTGTCCGGTCTGTAGTCAGTGTCTGCAGCTGCCCCTGGACACTGAGAGTGAACTTGCCAGCTCCAAGGTGAGAACAGTGGCAGGACCCACCTCCAACCCTGACACACAATCTTGTCATGAGGTTAAATGAGTTAATACACACAGATGCCTGAATCAGAGACTGACACTTGGATCTCAGCCCCCTTCACTTCCTCCTCCTCGTCATCATCACCATCATTGTTAGGGGCCCTCATCCACTCGTTCAGTGGACACTCAGTGCTCCTGCATGGCCCCGATGTGGGCAGTGAGGCTGGTGAGCTGGGAGGCTCCGCACAGGACTCACCCTGCCTGCTGGGGCTGCATGGACAAGGCCTGTGTAGTGACACAGAGGCCCCAGGAGAGGCTGGATCCTCTGGTCATGGGAGGCACGGTGCCTCAGCATCAGAGGTGGAGGGATGAGGGGGGTGCATCCCTTCACTTAAAGTGGGGGAAGAACCCCACGTGGCACCCTGTGTCTGGGAGCCTCCCTTTGCCCTGGCGGGCTGCGGGCAGAGCCATGGATGACCAGGAGTCTGCATCTTACTAGGGGCGAGGCTGGCGCTGAGTGAATCCTCAGTGAGGTTGTTTTCTTAAAAACCATGTTAAGTGACTTCAGTACTTTGGCCACCTCATGCGGAGTTGACCCATTGGAAAACATTCTGATGCTGGGAATCCACTGGACTCGATGGGTGTGAGTCTGAGTGAACTCCAGGAGTTGGTGATGGACAGGTGCTGCGATTCATGGGGTCACAAAGAGTGGGACACGACTGAGCGACTGAACTGAACTGACTTCAGCTCCATTGTTTTTTGCCAAAAACCTACAATAATCCCCAAAACTTTGTACACTCCAAGGGTGGTGACTGGACGTGGAGCCCAGCACAGACCCAAGTCATTCCTGCCCTGAATCCCACGGGCCGGCCACACCATTCCCCTTCCATGGCCTGGCTTTCTTCTGCCAGTCTTCCCAGAATGGTGTAAAGGCAACTGTGGCCTCAAGTTCAGGGCTCCAGCGTGGGCTCCAAGCCCCTGGGGGTCCCCTTGGGAAGTCTGGTGGACCATAGTCCCCACTGCTGTCGGGCAACTCTGTCTTGGGGAATGTCATGTTTCTTTGCTTTCTGTTGTGATGGGGCACCCCAGTTATCTCAGGGCGATTGGGAAGTCTGCTGGTGTTACATGTTCCCGCCTTAGATGGGGAAACATTATTGCTGCATTGATGCTGCTCCCTCGATACTGGGAATCTGTTAAGCACAAATGAAAAGAGGAACAGAGAAAAACAGATAAATGGAGAGTTTCTGGGTTGCTTCAGGTCTCATCTGTGATTAAGAGTGTGTACAGCCTGCACATGAACCCGGGTTCCCACACCTGCCAGCTACCAGGTGCCAGGCCCTGATTTTAGACCCCCAGCTTCACTAAGGAGTAATTGACAGATACAGTTTGTATGTATTTCAAGTCTACATTGTGATGACTTGATGCCCATAGACTTCATGGAATGATTGCCCAACATACGCATTGCCTCACACGGTTAACTCTGTGTGTGTGTGTGTGTCTTTTATGTTGTTCTTATAATCCATGAACACAATATAGATAGCTCTTCATTTTTTTAGATCTTTAATTTATCTTAGAAGTCTGTGGTTTGCTGTAAGTCTTGCACACATTTAATTAGATATCTTGATATTTTCAGTGCCATTATAAATTCTTAATAGAGATAGAATTGACTTTTCTATATTCACTTGCTAAATCCATTTATTTCAAATCATTCTAATTGTATTTTTTTATGTATACACCATTATGTCTGCAAATAAGTGCTTTTTTTCCCCCTTTGCAACTGTGATAACCCCTTTCTTTTTCTTGCCTTATTGTATGGACTAGGATCTCCAGTACAGAGTACAGTGGTGAACAGAAGTAGTGAGAATAAGTATCCTTGTCTCTTTCCCATTATCAGAGGAAAAACTTTCAGTATTTCAACATCACATATGATATTAGCTTTTTTTATAGATATTTTTATCAAAATATGTAAATTCTTCTCTGTTAGTTTACTAAGAGTTTTTTCTTAGTCATGAACTAAAGTTATTACATTAAATTTTCTTGAGTTTATTTTCTGCAGATTTTGAAACGGGTGATTTTTCTTTTATGTGGTGATTTAACTTTTAAAAAATTTTGTGATTCTAAAACAACCCCAACCTGATCTCGATGTATTCTCCTTCTGTTGGACTTTATTTGTTAGTGTTTTATTTAGGATTATTTCATCTATACTCAGAGTCTGTAATTTTACTTTCTTGTACTTCTTCCTTGTTGGTTTTTGTATCAAGGTTATGCTAGTCTTATAAAACAAAGTTGGAGAGTGTTCCTTGTTTACCCCGAGAGTTCCTGTGAGGTTATTGTTTTCTTCCCTAGATTTTTGGAAAAACTGATTGGTAAAACCAGTCGGTTTCATTGTGAGGAGGCTTTTAATTTCAGATTTAATTTTTTTCATGCAAATAAAATTTTCTGATTTTGTATGTCTTCTTGTGGTCTATTTAAGTAAAGCATTTCCCCCCTGCTAGGAATTTATTGAGGCCAGCAGACTCTCCAATTAGTAAGTGAACTGTGGTTCATAATATCTTTCTTATCTGCAAGATGTGTTGTCTCCCCTTTTAAAAATCCTTGATACTGGTGATTAGTGCTGTCTCTTTTTCTTAATCAGTCTCTCTAGGGGTTTATCAGTTTTATCAGTCCTTTCAAAGAGCGAACTTTTGGCTTTGTTTTGAAAAAGTTCCATATTTGCTTTCTGTTTCCTTATTTTCTGCTCCTTCCTCCCCCCACCCCCCTATCTGCCTTGTGTTTCGTTTGATATGCTTTTCTTCTGGTTTCTTAGGGTAGAAGCTCAATTGATTTTTAGCCTTCCTTCTTTTCCAGTCTATGTGTTTAAGGCTTTGATTTACCCTCTAAACACAGTTCACTGTGTCCCACAAGTTTGAATAAGCCAGATTTTCATTATCTTTTATGGAAATGTATTTTCTAGTTTTCATTGTGTTTTTAAAAATTATTATTCATGACATTGTTCAAGAAATATGTCATTTAACTTCCCAATGTTTGGGGAGGTTTTTAAAGTGACACTTTTTTTTTTTTTTAATTTCTAGCTTAATTCTATGAAAAGCCCCGTCTTAGTCTTTTTGGGCTACTATTATAAATACCGTAGACTAGCTGATAAACAACAGAAAGATGTTTCTTGTAGTCCTAGAGGCTGGGGAGTCCCAAGATCACCTGCAGGTGCCACATCTGGTGAAGCCTGTTTCCTGGTTCCTAGACTGCCTGTTGCTTCTCTCTGTCCTCACAGCACAGGAGCCCATCCCTCCTGACCTGAGCCCTCCCAGACTCCCTGCCTCCTAGATCATCACCACATGCGGGGTGAAGTTTGAGGGCACATAAACCATCAGCCCATTGCAATCCCTAAGTATACCCTGCATTATTTCAGTCCTTTGAAATAATTTGAGCTTTCTTAATGGCCCAATATATATTCATTTTGTTATATGTTCCTTGAGCTCTTGAAAATAATATGTATCAGTGGGAATGCAGTGTTCTGTGTGTATCAGTTAGATCAGGTTTGTCAATCATGTAATTCAGATTCTGATAGCCACGTTGAGTAAAGCAGAAGTAGGTGAAATTACCTGCAATATATTTTATTTTTACACACCCAAAATATTATCATTTCAATGTGTAATCAACATGATAAAAACCTAATGAAATATTTTACGTTCTTTTTTTCATGCTAAGTCTTTAAAATCCAGTGTGTTTCATGCTTGCAGCAATTCTCATTGTAGAGCCAGCCGCATTTCAGATACTTCATGGCTGCAGGTGACTTCGTACCAGGGAGCGCAGTTCCATGAGAAATGTGTCTTTAACGTCTCCTACTGGGATTATGAACTTGGCTGTTACTCCTTTTCTATTTCTGTCAGTTTTTATGTATTGATATTTTGAGGTTATGTTATTAGGTACATTCAAATTTATTTATTTTATTTTATTTTTAAACTTTACAATATTGTATTAGTTTTGCCAAATATCGAAATGAATCCACCACAGGTATACCCGCGTTCCCCATCCTGAACCCTCCTCCCTCCTCCCTCCCCTACCCTCCCTCTGGGTCGTGCCAGTGCACCAACCCAAAGCATCCAGTACCCTGCATCAAATCTGGACTGGCGACTCGTTTCATACATGACGTTATACATGTTTCAATGCTATTATCCCAAATCTTCCCACCCTCTCCCTCTCCCACAGAGTCCATAAGACTGATCTATACATCGGTGTCTCTTTTGCTGTCTCGTACACAGGGTTATTGTTACCATCTTTCTAAATTCCATATATATGCATTAGTATACTGTATTGGTGTTTTTCTTTCTGGCTTACTTCACTCTGTATAATAGGTTCCAGTTTCATCCACCTCATTAGAACCT
>NW_011494791.1:45227-45987 GCF_000754665.1 Bison bison bison
AAAAAGAAATAAAAGGAATCCAAATTGGAAAAGAAGAAGTAAAACTCTCACTATTTGCAGATGACATGATCCTTTACATAGAAAACCCTAAAGACTCCACCGGAAAATTACTAGAGCTAATCAATGATTATAGTTAAGTTTCAGGATATAAAATCAACACAGAGAAATCCCTTGCATTCCTATACACTAATAATGAGAAAACTGAAAGAGAAATTAAGGAAACAATTCCATTCACCATTGCAACGGAGAGAATAAAATACTTAGGACTATATCTATCTAAAGAAACTAAAGACCTATATATAGAAAACTATAAAACACTGGTGAAAGAAATCAAAGAGGACACTAATAGATGGAGAAATATACCATGTTCATGGATTGGAAGAATCAATATAGTGAAAATGAGTATACTACCCAAAGCAATTTATAGATTCAATGTAATCCCTATCAAGCTACCAACGGTATTCTTCACAGAGCTAGAACAAATAATTTCACAATTTGTATGGAAATACAATAAACCTCAAATAGCCAAAGCAATCTTGAGAAAGAAGAATGGAACTGGAGGAATCAACCTACCCGACTTCAGGCTCTATTACAAAGCCACAGTTATCAAGACAGTATGGTACTGGCACAAAGACAGAAATATAGATCAATGGAACAAAATAGAAAGCCCAGAGATAAATCCACGCACATATGGACACCTTATCTTTGACAAAGGAGGCAAGAATATACAATGGATTAAAGACAATCTCTTTAACAAGTG
>NW_011494791.1:46087-47476 GCF_000754665.1 Bison bison bison
ACCCACCTCCCAGAATATTGGAAATAAAAGCAAAAATAAACAAATGGGACCTAATTAAACTTAAAAGCTTCTGCACAACTAAGGAAACTATTAGCAAGGTGAAAAGGCAGGCTTCAGAATGGGAGAAAATAATAGCAAATGAAGCAATGGACAAACAACTAATCTCAAAAATATACAAGCAACTCCTACAGCTCAACTCCAGAAAAATAAATGACCCAATCAAAAAATGGGCCAAAGAACTAAACAGACATTTCTCCAAAGAAGACATACAGATGGCTAACAAACACATGAAAAGGTACATTCAAATTTAGAATCCTCATCTTGCTAGACTGAACTTGTATCAGTATGAGATGCTCCTTTTTATCACTAGTAATGCTTCTTTCCTTAGACACTATTTGACAGTGATACTGCCACATCAGTTTTCTGTCCTTGTTTGCCTGGATATCTTTTACTTACACCTGTCTAAAAGATCTTCCATCTTAACATGTATCTCTGTGAATAGTGTATAGTTTTCATTGTAATCAGTTTGACACTTTATCTTTTAATGAGAGTATTTGCTCTGTTTATAATGTTGATTTTTCAGTGGGTAGACACCATGTTGCTGTTTGTTTTCTGTTTGTCCCACCTATTCTGTGTCTTTTTCTCTTGCCTTCTTTTAGAAGTATGAAGTGTTTTTCTAGTTCTGTGCTCCTCTATCAGGTTGTTGGGTGTACATTTGCAGATACAGTGTGTGTTTTACATTCAAGTCTAACAGTACTTTTACTGCCTCCCTGACATGATTGTTTCCTCCTTGTCACTGTTATCCTTTAAAATTTTAGATATATTTTTTGGCATTAACATCATTGTTTTGTAGAGTTAATATTTACCCTCATAGTTACCTCATTGTTGGTCTTTACTTGTTTTTTATATTTCCGTCAAAGACTACTTTTCTTTTTCCCAAAGCACTGCCTTAATATTTTTTTAGTTCATATCTGTGGCTCATTTCCGTTTTCCCTAAAAGTCTTTATTTTGCTTTCACTTTCGAAGAGTGTTTTTGTTGGGTATAGAAATCCAGGTTGGTGGTTGTTTGTTTTTCAGCATTTTACAGATGCCAGTCCATTATCTTCTGACTTCCTTGTTCGTGAAAAGTCAGCTCACAGTGTTGCTGTGCCATTAAAAGCCACACCTTTTTTCCTCTGAGCACTTGAACATTTTCTTCTTGCCCTAGGCACCAGCAGAGCTGCTGGTGAAAATCAATGTGTGGTTTTCATTTTTGAGTCAGTGGTCTGATTCTTTTTTTTTTTTTTTTAATTTTTTTATGTTAATAAACTTCTGTTTGATTTTGTCCTGCTATTCTGTCATTTCTTACAGAGATCCTCAGCTAAGAACTCAGAAGGGTAAAGGGAAATA
>NW_011494791.1:47861-48854 GCF_000754665.1 Bison bison bison
TTTTGTTTGGTTTGGTGGGCATTTATCCTGTTCCTTTATCTGCTGGGTATTTCTCTGTCTCTTCATCTTGTTTAAATTGCTGAGTTTGGGAGTCCTTTCTGTATTCTGGCAGTTTGTGGAGTTCTCTTTATTGTGGCGTTTCCTCGCTGTGTGTGGGTTTGTACAGGTGGCTTGTCAAGGTTTCCTGGTTAGGGAAGCTTGTGTCGGTGTTCTGGTGGGTGGAGCTGTATTTCTTCTCTTTGTTCAGTCGCGCTGTGGGGAGGGAGGGAGGGATGCTGCAAACAAATGACACTGGCGTGCGCTCGCAGTGCCTCAGCCACACTGGGTCTGCCCCCGCTCATGGCGCGTGTAGCCTCCCTGCCCACACTGCTCGGGCTCTAGGTTGTTCCGCCGGGAACAATCCGAGGCTGGCCCTGGGTTGCATGCACCTCCCAGGTCCAAGCCGCTCAGGTTCAGGCACTCAGGTAGTCCTCAGAGGCGCAGACTCAGTTGGGCCTGCGTTTTGTGCTCTTCCCAGGCCCGAGAAGCTCAGGTGATGAGGTGTTTGGCGAGCGCCAATGCTGCGACTTATCGCCTCCCCGCCACTCGGTTATCTGGGTGTAAAACCGGCGCACCTTCTCAGGCAGATGTTGACCGTCCAGACCCCCAATAAGTTTTAGTTAGCAAAGAAGCCAGTTTTATAGACAATGTCTCTCTGGGGCTGGGATTGCCCCCTTCCGGCTCTGGCTGCCTGTCACCGGAGGGGGAAGGTCTGCAGCCGGCTATCTCTGTTTAGTCCTTTGTTCCATGCGCGCACGAGCTGGCGGTGTCTTAGGTTAGGGCTGGCTTTTCGCATGGTAGATATCCCACAGTCTGGTTTGCTAGCCCAAATTATTTCGCTCAGATAGTGCTCAGGGTATTCAGGCCAGATTCTTACTCTCAGCGATGCAGCCCGCACCGCGCCTCCCTGCCCAGCCCCCGCTTGCTAATGGCAGATGCAGGCGTCTGCGCTGC
>NW_011494791.1:48954-49506 GCF_000754665.1 Bison bison bison
AATCTGGGCTGTAGGTTATTTTCTTTCATCATTTTAAGTATGTCATGCCATTCCCTCCTGGCTTGAAGAGTTTCTATTGAAAGATCAGCTGTTATCCTTATGGGAATTCCCTTGTGTGTTATTTGTTGTTTTTCCCTTGCTGATTTTAATATTTGTTCTTTGTGTTTGATCTTTGTTAATTTGATTAATATGTGTCTTGGGGTGTTTCTCCTTGGGTTTATCCTGTTTGGGACTCTCTGGGTTTCTTGGACTTGGGTGATTATTTCCTTCCCCATTTTAGGGAAGTTTTCCACTATTATCTCCTCAAGTATTTTCTCATGGTCTTTCTTTTTGTCTTCTTCTTCTGGAACCCCTATGATTCGAATGTTGTAGCGTTTAATATTGTCCTGGAGGTCTCTGAGATTGTCCTCATTTCTTTTAATTCGTTTTTCTTTTATCCTCTCTGATTCATTTATTTCTACCATTCTATCTTCTAATTCACTAATCCTATCTTCTGCCTCTGTTATTCTACTATTTGTTGCCTCCAGAGTGTTTTTAATTTCATTTATTGCA
>NW_011494791.1:50026-54699 GCF_000754665.1 Bison bison bison
CGCTCAGATAGTGCTCAGGGTATTCAGGCCAGATTCTTACTCTCAGCGATGCAGCCCGCACCGCGCCTCCCTGCCCAGCCCCCGCTTGCTAATGGCAGATGCAGGCGTCTGCGCTGCTTCTCCGCTGGGGGAGTTACCGTAGGGCTCGCAATCTGCGAGTTTTAATTGTTTATTTATTTTTTCTCCCTGTTATGTTGCCCTCTGTGCTTCCAAAGCTCGGCACGGATTCGGCAGTGAGAAGGTTTCCTGGTGTTTGGAAACTTCTCTCTTTTTAAGACTCCCTTCCCAGGACGGAACTCCGTCCCTCCCTCTTTTGTCTCTTTTATTGTCTTTAATATTTTTTCCTACCTCCTTTCGAAGAGTTGGGTTGCTTTTCTGAGTGCCTGATGTCCTCTGCCGGCATTCAGAAGTTGTTTTGTGGAATTTACTCGACATTTAAATGCTCTTTTGATGAATTTGTGGGGGAGAAAGTGTTTTCCCCGTCCTACTCTTCCGCCATCTTGGCGCCTCCCCAGTGGTCTGATTCTTGAACCAACTCTTGCCACTGTCCCTGTCAGTCAGTTCAATCACTCAGTGTCTGACCTGTTGCAACCCCATGGACTGCACCACGCCAGGCTTCTCTGTCCATCACCAACTCCTGGAGCCTGCTCAAGCTCATGTCCATCTAGTTGGTGATGCCATCCAACCATCTCATCTTCTGGCGTCCCCTTCTCCTCCTGCCATCAGTGTTCCCCACCATCAGATTCTTTTCCAGTGAGTCAGTTCTTCGCACCAGGTGGCTAAAGTATTGGAGCTTCAGCATCAGTCTTTCCAATGAATATTCAGGACTGATTTGCTTTAGGAATGACTGGTTGGATCTCCTTGCAGTCCATGGGGCTCTCAAGAGTCTTCTCCAACACCACAGTTCAGAGGCATAGATTCTTTGACATTCAGCCTTCTTCATGGGCCATCTTTCACATTCATACATGACTACTGGCTTTGACTAAATGAACTAGTACTAAATGAGCTACTACGTAGCTTTGACTAAATAAACGTTTGTTGGCAAAGTAATGTCTTTGCTTTTTAATATGCTGTCTAGGTTTGTCGTAGCTTTACTTCCAAGGAGCAAGTGTCTTTTAATTTCACCATCTGCAATAATTTTGGAGCCCAAGAAAATAAAAGTCTGTCACTGTTTCCATTGTTTCCCCATTTACTTGCCATGAAGCGATGTGGCCAGATGCCATGATCTTCATGTTTTGAATGTTGAGTTTTATGCCAGCTTTTTCACTCTCCTCTTTCACTTTCATTAAGAGGCTCTTTAGTTTCAACCCCTGGAGGCATTTCTTTTTCCCCTTTCTGTCTCTTCTCCACCATGAGGGTCCCCAATTATAGTTTTTAACAACATAGTTTAACAATAGGCTCCTTAGATATATTCTATACTTTTTTCCATCTTATATATTATTTATTTATTTATTATTTTATTTTATTTTTTAACTTTGCAATATTGTATTGTTTTTTGCCATATGTCAACATGAATCTGCCACAGGTATACACCTGTACCCCATCCTGAGCCCTCCTCCCTCCTCCCTCCCCATACCATCCCTCTGGGTCATCCCAGTGCACCAGCCCCAAGCATCCAGTATCATGTATCAAACCTGGACTGGTGACTCATTTCATATATGATATTATACATGTTTCAATGCCATTCTCCCAAATCACCCCACCCTCTCCCTCTCCCACAGAGTCCAAAAGACTGTTCTATACATCAGTGTCTCTTTTGCTGTCTCGTACACAGGGTTATTGTTACCATCTTTCTAAATTCCATATATATGCGTTAGTATAGAAAAACATCTATTTCTGCTTTATTCGCTGTGCCAACGCCTTTGACTGCGTGGATCACAATAAACTGTGGGAAATTCTGAAAGAGATGGGAATACCAGACCACCTGATCTGCCTCTTGAGAAATTTGTATGCAGGTTAGGAAGCAACAGTTAGAACTGGACATTGAACAACAGACTGGTTCCAAATAGGAAAAGGAGTACATCAAGGCTGTATATTGTCACCCTGTTTATTTAACTTATATGCAGAGTTAAATGAGAAATGCTGGACTGGAAGAAGCACAAGCTGGAATCAAGATTGCCAGGAGAAATATCAATAAACTCAGATATGCAGATGACACCACCCTTATGGCAGAAATTGAAGAGGAACTAAAAAGCCTGTTGATGAAAGTGAAAGAGGAGAGTGAAAAAGTTGGCTTCAAGCTCAACGTTCAGAAAACGAAGATCATGTCATCCGGTCCCACCACTTCATGGGAAATAGATGCGGAAACAGTGGAAACAGTGTCAGACTGTATTTTTCTGGGCTCCAAAATCACTACACATGGTGACTGCACCCATGAAATTAAAAGACGCTTACTCCTTGGAAGGAAAGATATGATCAACCTAGAGAGCATAGTCAAAAGCAGAGACATTGCCAACAAAGGCCCGTCTAGTCAAGGCTATGGTTTTTCCCCTGGTCATGTATGGATGTGAGAGTTGGACTGTGAAGAACGCTGAGCGCCAAAGAATTGATGCTCTTGAAATGTGGTGTTGGAGAAGACTCTTGAGAGTCCCTTGGACTGCAAGGAGATCCAACCAGTCCATTCTGAAGGAGATCAGCCCTGGGATTTCTTTGGAAGGAATGATACTAAAGCTGACACTCCATTACCTTGGCCACCTCATGCGAAGAGTTGACTCATTGGAAAAGACTCTGATGCTGGGAGGGACTGGGGGCAGGAGGAGAAGGGGACGACAGAGGATGAGATGGCTGGATGGCATCACTGACTCGATGAATGTGTGTCTCAGTGAACTCCGGGAGTTGGTGATGGACAGGGAGGCCTGGGGTGCTGCGATTCATGGGGTCGCAAAGAGTCGGACACGACTGAGCGATTGAATTGAACTGAACTGAACTGATACTGTATTGGTGTTTTTCTTTCTGGGTTACTTTATCTGTATTATAGGCTCCAGTTTCATACACCTCATTAGAACTGATTCAAATGTATTCTTTTTAATGGCTGAGTAATACTCCATTGTGTATATGTACCACAGCTTTCTTATCCATTCATCTGCTGATTGACATCAAGGTTGCTTCTATGTTCTGACTATGATAAACAGTGCTGCGATGGACATTGGGGTACACGTGTCTCTTTCAATTCTGGTTTCCTCGGTGTGTATGCCCAGCAGTGGGATTGCTGGATCATAAGGCAGTTCTATTTCCAGTTTTTTAAGGAATCTCCACACTGTTCTCCATAGTGGCTGTACTAGTTTGCATTCCCAACAACAGTGTAAGAGGGTTCCATTTTCTCCACTCCCATTCCAGCATTTATTGCTTGTAGACTTTTGGATCGCAGCCATTCTGACTGGTGTGAAATGTGGTTTTGATTTGCCTTTCTCTGATAATGAGTGATGTTGAGCATCTTTTCATGTGCTTGTTAGCCATCTGTATGTCTTCTTTGGAGAAATGTCTATTTAGTTCTTTGGCCCATATTTTGATTGGGTCATTTATTTTTCTGGAGTTGAGCTGTAGGAGTTGCTTGTATATTTTTGAGATTAGTTGTTTGTCAGTTGCTTCATTTGCTATTATTTTCTCCCATTCTGAGGGCTGTCTTTCACTGATCCCCTCTTCACCCACGTCCAATCTGATGTTAAGCTCAGAGACGGAGTTCTTAAATTCAGTCACTGTTATTGTAAAGTTCTAGAATTGGTTTTGATTCTCAGAAATTTTTCCTTTTGTCAAGTATATTTTTGAACATGTGATGTTTGCATCTGATACCTCTAGCATACCTCTGATATGCTGATATGAATCTGATACCTCTGGATCTGTTTCAGTTCTTTTTCTCTTGGTCCTGTTTGTTGTTACATGCCTTTCTGATGTTTTGGTTGCATATTGAATGTTATGTTTAGAAAACCCTAGAGGTTCTGGTGATGCTGTCTTCTCCAGAGTTTCCTCTGATGCAGACTTCCAGTGGGGACAAAGCTGTCTGTTCACTCACGGCCTGAGTGACTTGAGGCTGGGGTGGGTGTGAGGGTCTTTGTAAGCTCAGTCTCAGCAGCATTCACCCACCTTTCCCCTCGACCCCAGGGAGGAGCCCTCCAGCATCTCTGTGTGGAAACCTAGGGTGCCTCCCAGGGCCCACCCTTCTCGGCAGGTCCTAAAGCCCACCATCTGTCTCCTGAGCACCACAAGGTGATTGATACTCAGTGCTCAGACGGTTTGGGCAGTGTTGGGTACGTTTTCTGTGCCTCCCTTTTCTTGGGGAGCTTGGTCTCTAACATCTGGACTGACTTGTCAGGCCTGCGCTCAAATTTTTGTCTTCCTAGCGCAAGGAACCATCCAAAGCTGTGTTAGCCAGTCCCCTCTGCTTGAGTTTTTCCCTGCCTTTTCTTCACAGAGTCAGCTTTGTTCAAATGTCCCGAGGGAAGGAGTGGCCCTCTCAGTCTCCAGCCCCCTCACTGGGCTTCCCTTTTCTTTGAAATCTTGGATTGTGGCTGCCTAGAGTTGGACTGTGAAGAAGGCTGAGCACCGAAGAATTGATGTTTTTGAACTGTGGTGTTGGAGAAGACTCTTGAGAGTCCCTTGGACTGCAAGGAGATCCAACCAGTGCATTCTGAAGGAGATCAGCCCCGGGATTTCTTTGGAGGAATGATGCTAAAGCT
>NW_011494791.1:55122-55672 GCF_000754665.1 Bison bison bison
AGATGGTTGGATGGCATCACTGACTCGATGGACGTGAGTCTGGGTGAACTCCGGGAGTTGGTGATGGACAGGGAGGCCTGGGGTGCTGCGATTCATAGGATCACAAAGAGTCAGACACTACTGAGTGACTGAACTGAACTGAACTGAAGGACCTCTTTTTGGAGAAGGCAATGGCAACCTACTCCAGTACTCTTGCCTGGAAAATGCCATGGATGGAGGAGGCTGGTAGGCTGCAGTCCATGGGGTCTCTAAGAGTCGGACATGATAGAGTGACTTCACTTTCACTTTTCACTTTCATGCATTGGAGAAGGAAATGGCAACCCACTCCACTATTCTTGCCTGGTGAATCCCAGGGACAGGGGAGCATTGTGGGTTGCCGTCTATGGGGTCACACAGAGTAGGACATCACTGAAGCGACTTAGCAGCAGCAGCAGCAGGAAGGACCTCTTTTAAACTGTATTTAGCTTTTCTACCGCAATGGCACCCCACTCCAGTACTCCTGCCTGGAAAATCCCATGGATGGAGGAGCCTGGTAGGCTGCAGTCCATGG
>NW_011494791.1:55772-60351 GCF_000754665.1 Bison bison bison
CTGAGTGATTTCACTTTCACTTTTCACTTTCATGCATTGGAGAAGGAAATGGCAACCCACTCCAGTGTTTTTGCCTGGAGAATCCCAGGGACCGGGGAGCCTGGTGGGCTGCCATCTATGGGGTCACACAGAGTCAGACACGACTGAAGCGACTTAGCAGCAGCAGCTCTTGGTAGGCTGACCTACTAGTTGCTTACATCTGTAGCTGGAGGTGGGGAAGACCTGGGTGTCTTCTGTCTTCTGAAGCCACATGTAACAGTCACAGTAATTATATTGATCATCTTTACTTGATACTGGGGAAAATAAGAACCAAGGGTCCTTGCTTAGTACCCACGGTTGTGTTTCTAATCAGAATCCCCAGCTTCCGTGGGCTGTTTCAGTGCCACTTGAACTTGAGAAGAAGGTGGAGCAAGTGGCCCACGTGGCCTGGAGACAGAGGAGCCGGTCTGCCCTCTTCCCCTGCCCCTGCCGGCCCACTGGAGGCCTTGTGATGATGGGCTGCTGGTGGTGGAGGAGAAGGCTGAAGAGGAAGGGGTTACGTGACCTGTATTCTGTGACATGGTCACATGTGGTTTTCTTTTTCAGTTTGAAAAAATTACTGCTTTTAGTCTTCCCTCCAGTTTCACTTTAAGGTTGAAAATGAAGATTTTATTCTTAAAATTGAGCACAGTGATTTTACAGTCTTTTTGAAAGCAACAGTTGAGGTTTTAAAAAGACATCTCAGAGAACTCCAGTAGAGAAAGCCAAAAAAAGAGAACATGTTCAGGGTGAACTGCGGGCAGGACCCCAAACTGTACTCTGTCTCTCCCAGAGTCTGTAATTGCTGAGATGGGTGGATACAGGACCCCAAGCACCCTGGGGACCAAGGTCCTCAAGTGACAGCAGAGGTCCGGGCTAAGCCAGGAGCAGTGTGTCCTGTGCCCTGGCGAGTGGAGAGCCACAAGGGTGGGAATGGGGCCAGGAGAGGGGTGGGAGACTCGGGGGTGGAGGGCGGGGCAGCACCTGACGGGGTCTGGGAGGTGCTGGCTGTCGCAGCTTGAGGCAGGGACACCCCTAAACCTCTACTGTGCAGCCCCCACAGGGCAGAGTCGTCTGATAGCCCAGGGTCGAAGTTAATAGGGCATATTCGCAGCAGGTTGAATGAACCCCTGTACCCACTGTGGGTTCATTTGAAGTGACTGGAGGAGGTTGGTCAAGCCTTTGCTGAGCTCGAGTAAGGGAGTCAGTCAGGGAGCACCGAGCTCAGGGTGAGAGTGAGGGGCAGGTAGTGCAGTGAGTCCTCCTCAGCTGGGTGGGTTCTGTGGACACCCTTGAGTTCAGGGGTGCCCTTTCAGTAGCCTTACTGGAGGCTTGTTTGGGTGGTGGAGGGGGCAGAAGCCCACTTAGAAGGTGTGCTCATTCTTAGCAGTGGTGGTTTCTGAAGCAGTTTAAATTGGTTCAACTGTTAACCAGTAACTTGCAGGGTCATGTTTGACAGGGGGCCTGAACTGTGGGTGCAGCCTTCCTTCTCCTGCACCCCACACTCACCTACTGTCTTTTTGGCAGCCCCTTCCCCTCTCTGCAACCTTGACGATGGGCCTGAGCCCAGCCTCCTATTACCACAGAGCCCCTTGTGACTGAATAGGTTCAGGCTCCTGGGAGACGTACCAGAGGCAGAGCCTTTGTGCCATTTCTTCTTGAGACAGTGGTGCTGGTGGTCATAGTGTGAGAGCAGTGGTTATAGTGTGAGAGCAGTGTGTGTGAGAGAGCAGTGGTCATAGTGTGAATAGCAGTGGTCTTGGTATGACATTGGTGGTGGTAGCTTGGGTGCTTAAGTATGTGACCATAAAACAGCCCCCATCCATGAGGATGGGTCACAGAAGGGCCCACCTGTGGGCATTATTCCAGTGCTGCAACCCCAAGACAAAGGCCAAGATGAGGAAGAACTTGGCCTCGGCCCCCAAGTCCTGGAAACAGAGTAGCCTGAGTTGAGAGCAGACGGGGGCTGGGCCTGGCAGATTGGCCCTCACTCGGCGAAGTGTTGGGGTTGTGTTTCATTTTGTTAGCATGGTTGTGTGCCCTGCTGGCCAGGGCATTTTGGCCTTAGTGGGCAGGATCGACCCCAGCAGTTTTGCCTTGTAAGAGGTTATGCAGGTCCTGCATGGAGGATGGGTGGAGGCCCCAAAAGAAGGGAAACAGTGGCTGGAAGAGTCACTGGGGCACGTGGATTGACCTATAGAGTCAGTCATTGAAGGAGAAAGTCTAAGCCCCTTAACGTCTCCCTTCTTCCAAAGAAGGGATACACTGGCTGGAGGAGTCTCTGGGGCATGTGGATCGAGCTAGAGAGTCAGTCCTTGAAGCAGAAATGCTAAGCCCCTTAATGTCTCCCATCTTACAAAGCACAGACCAGTGTGTCCAGAATTTTAATGACAGGTACCTACTGCTTACGTCACCCTCATAGCTTCACACGTCTACTACATGCCTCTTACAAGTGTTGGGCACTGTTCTCGGTGCTGAATACTCAGTATGTAGTAGGGGATACGTAGCCCAGGATTTTTGTATTTCTGCCAGGAAAAACAGAAGAATGAAAGAGTCCGTGTGGTTCAGTTTGAGCAAGTTCACCGCGTGGACGGCTCTGTGTGAACGCAAATTGTGGTAAAATACATATAACACGAATTTAACATTTTAACCAGTTTATTGAATGACTGGGTGACCTCAGTGGAGTCAGGCTAACAGATGGCCTTGGGGTGCCATCAGCCTTTTTCCCAGAGGAACACTCCAAAGCCTGGTGGCCTTGTAGATCTTACCCTTTCCTTCAATCTCCCCAGTGGTTCTAGGTCACTTGTCTGTGTGTCATTTAATAATCTCTTTATCCACTTTGTTGCTAGGATTTCAACCAGTAATACTGAAGAAGCTGAAGTTGAACGGTTCTATGAAGACCTACAAGAGCTTTTAGAACTAACACCCAAAAAAGATGTCCTTTTCATTATAGGGGACTGGAATGAAAAAGTAGGAAGTCAAGAAACACCTGGAGTGACAGGCAAACTTGGCCTTGGAATACGAAATAAAGCAGGGCAAAGACTAATAGAGATTTGCCAAGAAATAGCACTGGTCATAACAAACACCCTCTTCCAAGAACACAAGAGAAGACTATACAGGGACATCACCAGATGGTCAACAGCGAAATCAGATTGATTATATTCTTTGCAGCCAAAGATGGAGAAGCTCTATACAGTCAGCAAAAACAAGACCAGGAGCTGATTGTGGCTCAGATCATGAACTCCTTATTGCCAAATTCAGACTTAAATTGAAGAAAGTAGGGAAAACCACTAGACCATTCAGGTATGAGTGATCAGATCAGATCAGTCGCTTAGTCGTGTCTGACTCTTTGTGACCCCATGAATCGCAGTACCCCAAGCCTCCCTGTCCATCACCAACTCCCGGAGTTCACCCAGACTCACATCCATCGAGTCAGTGATGCTATCCAACCATCTCATCCTCTGTTGTCCCCTTCTCCTCCTTCCCCCAATCCCTCCCAGCATCAGAGTCTTTTCCAATGAGTCAACTCTTCGCATGAGGTGGCCAAAGTACTGGAGTTTCAGCTTTAGCATCATTCCTTCCAAAGAAATCCCAGGGCTGATCTCCTTCAGAATGCACTGGTGGAATCTCCTTGCAGTCCAAGGGACTCTCAAGAGTCCTCTCCAACACCACAGTTCAAAAGCATCAATTCTTCGGTGCTCAGCATTCTTCACAGTCCAACTCTCACATCCATACATGACCACAGGAAAAACCATAGGCTTGACTAGACGGACCTTTCTTGGCAAAGTAATGTCTCTGCTTTTGAATATGCTATATAGGTTGGTCAAAACCTTCCTTCCAAGGAGTAAGCGTCTTTTAATTTCATGGCTGCAGTCACCATCTGCAGTGATTTTGGAGCCCAGAAAAATACAGTCTGACACTGTTTCCACTGTTTCCGCATCTATTTCCCATGAAGTGGTGGGACCAGATGACATGATCTTTGTTTTCTGAATGTTGAGCTTTAAGCCAACTTTTTCACCCTCCACTTCCACTTTCATCAACAGACTTTTTACTTCCTCTTCACTTTCTGCCATAATGGTGGTGTCATCTGCATATCTGAGGTGATTGATATTTCTCCCGGCAAACTTGATTCCAAATTGTGTTTCTTTCAGTCCAGCATTTCTCATGATGTACTCTGCATATAAGTTAAATAAAAAGGGTGACAATATACAGCCTTGACGAACTGCTTTTCCTATTTGTAACCAGTCTGTTGTTCCATGTCCAGTTCTAACTGTTGCTTCCTGACCTGCATACAAATTTCTCAAGAGGCAGGTCAGGTGGTCTGGTATTCCCATCTCTTTCAGAATTTCCCACAGTTTATTGTGATCCACACAGTCAAAGGCTTTGGCATAGTCAATAAAGCAGAAATAGATGTTTTTCTGGAACTCTCTTGCTTCTTCTATGATCCAGTGGATGTTGGCAATTTGATCTCTGGTTCCTCTGCCTTTTCTAAAACCAGCTTGAACATCAGGAGGTTCATGGTTCACATATTGCTGAAGCCTGGCTTGGAGAATTTTGAGCA
>NW_011494791.1:60993-61563 GCF_000754665.1 Bison bison bison
AGAAGAGATAAGAAAGCCTTCTTCAGCGATCAATGCAAAGAAACAGAGGAAAACAACAGAATGGGAAAGACTAGGGATCTCTTCAAGAAAATTAGAGATACCAAGGGAACATTTCATGCAAAGATGGTTTCAATAAAGGACAGAAATGGTATGGACCTACCAGTCGCAGAAGATATTAAGAAGAGGTAGCAAGAATACACAGAACTGTACAAAAAAAATTCTTCATGACCCAGATAATCACGATGGTGTGATCATTGACCTAGAGCCAGGCATCCTGGAATGTGAAGTCAAGTGGGCCTTAGTAAGCATCACTACAAACAAAGCTAGTGGAGGTGATGGCATTCCAGTTGAGTTATTTCAAATCCTGAAAGATGATGCTGTGAAAGTGCTGCACTCAATATGCCAGCAAATTTGGAAAACTCAGCAGTGGCCACAGGACTGGAAAAGGTCAGTTTTCATTCCAATCCCAAAGAAAGGCAATGCCAAAGAATGCTCAAACTACTGCACAATTGCACTCATCTCACACACTAGTAAAGTAATGCTCCAAAATTCTCCAAACCATGAACTTCC
>NW_011494791.1:62049-64649 GCF_000754665.1 Bison bison bison
TCAGATATGCAGATGACACCACCCTTATGGCAGAAAGTGAAGAGGAACTAAAAAGCCTGTTGATGAAAGTGAAAGAGGAGAGTGAAAAAGTTGGCTTCAAGCTCAACATTCAGAAAACGAAGATCATGTCATCCGGTCCCACCACTTCATGGGAAATAGATGTGGAAACAGTGTCAGACTTTATTTTTTTGGGCTCCAAAATCACTGCAGATGGTGACTGCAGCCATGAAATTAAAAGACGCTTACTCCTTAGAAGGAAAATTATGACCAACCTATATAGCATATTCAAAAGCAGAGACATTACTTTGCCAAGAAAGGTCCGTCTAGTCAAGCCTATGGTTTTTCCTGTGGTCATGTATGGATGTGAGAGTTGGACTGTGAAGAAAGCTGAGCACCGAAGAATTGATGCTTTTGAACTGTGGTGTTGGAGAGGACTCTTGAGAGTCCCTTGGACTGCAAGGAGATTCCACCAGTGCATTCTGAAGGAGATCAGCCCTGGGATTTCTTTGGAAGGAATGATGCTAAAGCTGAAACTCCAGTACTTTGGCCAACTCATGCGAAGAATTGACTCATTGGAAAAGACTCTGATGCTGGGAGGGATTGGGGGCAGGAGGAGAAGGGGATGACAGAGGATAAGATGGCTGGATGGTGTCACTGACTCAATGGACGTGAGTCTGAGTGAACTCTGGGAGTTGGTGATGGATAGGGAGGCCTGGGGTACTGCGATTCATGGGGTCGCAGAGTCGGACACTACTGAGTGTCTGAACTGAACTGAACGTTTAGGAACGTTTCTCAGATTTCCCTGGGTCTTGAGAAGACAGGCTTGGATTCCAGGTTCTCCCCTCTTCCGTGCCTGCCAGGTCGAGGTGAAGGCTGCATGCCGGTCTGAGTTGTGGTGGTCTTGGGTTCAGCAGACCCCCTCTTCTCCAGAAAGGCAAGGAGATCCTTTGTGTGGAGCCTGGAGAGACTCGACAGAGTCAGTCTTCAGCGTCTCACTCTCTTTTTAATTTATTTTTGCATTTACTTACTTACTCATTTAACTGTTTTCTAGGAGTTTAAAGCCCTTACTAAACAACTAAATGTATGCAGGGGAAAAAGAAGAAGAAATCGCTGAGCTGAACGTGGAAAGAAACAACACCAGGGTCAGTAGGGGGATTCTCACGTGTTGACATTTTCCCCGCAGGAGTCACCACTGGGCTCCGTGTTGCTGTCTTTGAACTCTGTCTGGTTTTCACGTCATTTTTCACATCTTGCCACTGAACAGACTGAGGTGGATCATTTCGGGGTTCTCATACCTTGCTTCAAATTTATGATGAGAGCTAATGTAATTTTAGTACATTTGAGGGGGGAGTTCTCTTAACTTACATTTTTGTCCACGCTACACTTTGTGTGGGATCTTAGTTCCCCAACCAGGGATTAAAACCTATGTCCCCTGGAGAAGTATGGAGTCTTAACTCCTGGGCTACTGGGGGAGTCCACTCTAACTTTAAACTTAACTGGCGGGATTCTGACATGCCTTAGCATGGTTTCAGCTTTAGCGTGAGGCTGAGAGGAGTTATCGGCCCTGAATTCAAGTATGAGGTTGAAGGTGCTCCTTTGGGCCTGCCCTGCAGCTGCTGCTAGAGCACCTGGAGTGCCTGGTTTCCTGGTATGTGCCGTCCCTCCAGATGACGGCAGGCAAGCAGCAGGTGCAGTCCCCAGCCAGCACGACCAACGAGGTGGAGGTGCTCAGGGTGCTGAAATCTCTGTTAGAGCACCACAAGGCCCTGGATGAGAAGGTACCAGCCACCCAGCCGTCCTGGATTTGTACACTTGCTGCATTGTATTGATGCCATGTGTGCCATGATGCACGTATTCATGTAACTAGTTGACTTTGAGCTTCTTGAATTTTTGTAAATACATTTTTCTGTAAGAAGTCAGAATTGTATATGGTTAAAAAGTGTTGCCTACATACATGCTCAGTCATGTCCGAATCTTTGTGACCCTGTGGACTGTAGCCCACCACGCTCCTCTCTTCATGGGACTTCCCAGGCAAGAATACTGGAGTGGGTGGCCATCTTCTACTTCAGGGGATCTTCCTGACCCAGGGATTGAACCTGCCCTCTTGCACTGGCAGGCAGATTCTTTACCACTGAGCCACCCAGTTAAAAAGTATTAGTTTGTATAAATGATCCAAGATTTATTATATTCTGTATATCAATTTGCAGTTAAAACTGGGTAATAGAATTAATTCAGGATAACATTTTGTTCTCTCAAACTTAGAATTTAAAGCTGTTAACAAGCAGATTTTCTTGATGTTAAGATCAATGAGAGACATTAAAGTATTCTGTTACAGTAGCCATGTTTTAGGGTGAGTATACACTAAGAAATGTACTAACGTATATACACACATCAACACACAGTGACTCAGCCCCTTTTATTTGAGTTGAGAGCACGATTACAAGTAACACTTGAAAGGTGTAGTTTGTTAGAATAAGAATTAGGTGCCACACATAAAAAAGTAAGTTTGATCAGTCATCGTGTAATTTCAGTTAAGGGTTTGTCATTTACATCCTTTCATTTTAAAAAAGAATGGAGGCTGTAGTGGTGGGCATCAGATG
>NW_011494791.1:64782-82296 GCF_000754665.1 Bison bison bison
GTCCATGGGGTCGCTAAGAGTCCCGCACGACTGAGCGACTTCACTTTCACTTTTCACTTTCATGCATTGGAGAAGGAAATGGCAACCCACTCCAGTGTTCTTGCCTGGAGGATCCCAGGGACAGAGGAGCCTGATGGGCTGCCGTCTCTGGAGTCACACAGAGTCAGACACGACTGAAGCGACTTAGCAGCAGCAACAAACTAGACTTGTGGCTCTGAGCTGCAGGATCTACTCCCTTTGTCCAGTAGAAGACAAATTCTGACTCTAATCACCTGGTTGTATTCGGGATGGATAGCATCACCATGTATTTTCTTTTTATGTTGTGTTATCAGTTGACAGTTGAGTTTTCCCAAATGGAGTTTTGTTGTCTTTACTTATTTCTTTACTCTGATTCAACTTTTTGGTTTTAGCAGATGATTCTTAAAGAGCAGAATAACCAGGAAAAAATAATAATGGACAGGGTGCTTAATGTAAATCACGAGCAAGAAAACATGCCAAGCACCAAGGGAAAGGCAAGTCTCAGTCTCGCTCTCTGTCTGGTTCTCGTCTTACCATCCAGTCTGTGCGGGGCTGTTGGGACCTCTCACCAATGCACCACGTAGGTCTGAGTGTCCGTGAGGGTCGTGTGAGCTCCCAGAGCGCAGAAGGCAGTTTTGACCCCACCAATTTCCCTTAAGTGCTGCGTTCCCTCCCTCCCAAAACAAGGCTGTCTAAGGCTTCCTTTGCCCCTTAGAGACCCTCTGATAGCTCTCTAAGCCACAAGGAAGACCTGGCTAAGGTGATCGAGCTCCAGGAAGTCATAGACTGGCAGTCACGGGAGCAGAGCCAGATGAAGGAGAGCCTGGCAGCCCTCTCTGCCCACGTGACAGAGCTGGAGGCGGACCTGGACACAGCCATGAAGGACCTCCTCAAGTCTGAGGATGTGAACACGAGACTGCAGCGGGATGTCTGCAAAGTGAGTGATGGTGGCCGTGTCTGTTGTCCTGAGGTGGAATGTGGGTCCCTTGTTCTCCCGGTGATCTCAGCCTTGGAATGGCTGCGTGAGTAAGAGCAGAGCTCTGGCAAGACCGCGACTGGCTGCTCCCCGCCTCTGCATCGAGGTCTCTGGGGTCCGTTGGCATTGGACCAACATGAGGGCAGCCCTAGCGCTGTGCTGCTCCTTGGTGTGGACTCCTCATTTCTACAAGTTCTAGGGGGCCCAGTGTGTTCCTTTTTAAAAATTCATTCATCCATTCATTCATTTATTGGAGTATAGTTGTTTTACACTGCTGTGTCAATTTGTGTCAATATATATATTCTGTGTCAATATATATATATGCATATATATACACATATATATGTATATCCCTCTTATTTAGATTTCCTACCCATTTACTTCACCACAGAGCACTGAGTAGACTTCTCTCTGCTGTACACTAGGTCCTTACTTGTTGTTGACTTTATGCATAGTATCAGTAGTGTATATATGTCAACCCCAGTCTCCGAGTTCATCCCCCCACCTGCCTGTTGAATGTGTCCCTGATGACGCTGAAGTTTCCTTCTGATTCACTTCTGCAAGTCTGATGACGTCTGTGGAGCCCATTCTCTCAGAGAGATGGAAGCATACTGTGTGGGTTCTGCTGAGGCAGCTTGCCTGGCCATTTTCTCTAGTTTTCTGAGGTTCCACTCCTTGAAGGGATGTGTGACAGTGACACTGGCGATCAGACAAGTCGAGCGGCATTTGCTCACCCTCAGATCCTCAGACCCGAGCTGTGTGATCATGTAGAATTATGATGTTTCTGGCGGTCATGTCTGCGGGTGTCATGAGTTATGAGAAAGTCCCTAGCGGTCACTATGAAAACAGAAGAGTGCTGGGGGATCAGGCCTCATCCTGTAAGCCTCACCTCTCCTTTGTGTGCAGACAGACAGCGCCCACCCTGCCCACCCCTCCCCTGTGCGACCGTCTCAGAGAGAACCCCTCCAACATGTGGTACAGCAGGTGTACTTGTTTAGTAGCTTGGTGTGAGTAATTCTGTGTGAGAACTCAAAACAGAAATATTTGCACATGTTTGTATAACCTATTCACACTACTCTTTGGCAACAGGAGGAGATGACAGAGTTTAATACGTAGAAAATTCTGGAAAAAAGCGTTTTTAAGACCTTTCACTTTTAATGTTAGGACTTTGCCCACATTGGTTACTTAGTGACCAGGGAGGGACCTGAAATGGATTTTGAGCTGACCGACAGGAGTCGCACCAGCAGTAAGTTCTGGTCCTGGTTTGAGCATTTCATACATGCGGTGTAACTCTGCTTTAGGAGAATTAGTCTTGAGAAGCCTGCTTCCAGTTGTGTTAAACTTTGACTTCTGTTTCCACTCACTAATATTCTTACTTAATTTTGAGGAAATTGCATGAGATTTTTCCAACTTTTATACATAAACACACACAAACATCACACTCTTTCATACACACACAGAAGAGACCATGTAAGCCACATACAATCCAGGAAGAGAGCTCCTACAAAGAACCAAATTGGTTAGGACCAGTGCTTTCTCTTGGCAGAACTCTATTAGCATTTGCCCTGCTTCACTGTGTACTCCAAGGCCAAGTTTGCCTGTTACTCCACGTGTTTCTTGACTTCCTACTTTTGCATTTGTGTATATATGAATTATTTTTACTAGTTTTAGATCTAAGAAATAATTACTGTAACATAAACAGATGCATATTTAACATTATAAGAACCTTCTAACTTTCTGAACTTACGGTAACATTTTACATTACCAAAAGCCATGTATGAGAATTCTATTTTCCCCATCTCCTTGTCAATATTTGATATAGACATGTTAAAAATAGCTTATAAATGGAATTGAGATAAAATAATGTCATTGTTAGTTGAATTTTCATTTACTTGTTGGCTAGTGAAAGTGGACACTTTTCTATGTACTTGGTTATTCATATACCCACATCTTACAGTTCTAATATTTGCCCATTTTAATTGTTTTCTTCTTTTTATTGATTTTTTTAATACAAAAATTTGCTAGATAAATCTACTTTTTCAGATTTTTTCCCCCTAGACTCTCTTGTTTCTGATGTTTCTTTTTAATTCTGTCTCAAGTTGCTACAGTGATACAAAGAAGAGTTGTGCGATCTGTAGTAATGGTGGAAAACCCTCTCCCTCCAAAAAGTTCCAGACAAAGCAGTTTGGAATGCAGGAGATTAAGTGGGTATGAGAGGCCATAAAACTGATAAAATTGCAAGCTAAGGCACATAAAGGAACATTCTGAAGACAGGAAAGGAAGCAGGAAGTGAGAATCTCTCTCTGTCATCACTTCAAAAGAAAGAAAGAAAAGAAAGTGAAGTCGCTCAGTCGTGTCCAACTCTTCGCGACCCCGTGAACTATAGCTTATCAGGCTTATACATCCATAGGATTCTCCAGGCAAGGATATTGGAGTGGGTTGCCATTTTCTTCTCCAGGCGATCTTCCTGACCCAGGGGTCGAACCTGGGTCTCCCGCATTGGAGGCAGATGCTTTAACCTCTGAGCCACCAGGGAAGCCCCAAGAATACTGGAATGAATTGTCCTGCCCACCTCCAGGAGATCTTCCTAACCCAAGGATCAAACTCAGGTCTTTCATATTGCAGGCAGATTCTTTACCATCTGACCCACCAGGGAAGCCCTATCACTTCAAACATTACTCTAATTTTGTTGCATTGAATATACTGGTGTGTTAGGAAGTCTGAAGTCTATTTTGGACATGGTGACACTGTGCTCTGAAGATATCTGAGTATTGTCATCTTCTTAAGTGAGTTGATTTTATTTGTTCTTTTTATTTATTTATTTATTTATTTAACATGGTTTTTATTAAACTACAGACTCTGCCTCATGGGTGATTACATAAATACTAGTTCATATTTTAGCCTTGTCTGGGATACTGGAATTGTCCCCCACAGCCACATGTATCAGGATCAGTGAACTGGAAAATTCATACAAAGAATAAGGATCTGATTTTCACTGGCTCTTTCTTTTCTTCAATTCAGCCCCCAAATTTCTGTAACTATTGGCTCAAACATTTTTGTTTCTTAGATCAGAAAACCTGGGTTGTAGTCAAGATTTCTATTTGAATGGTGCAAACTAGGACCTTTCCTCAAAACAGAAATTGTAAAATGGGAAAATAGACCATCCCTTTAGCTTCTAATGATGTAAGAATCTCCTCCACACAATGGCAGCCTATCTTAACCATCTCTTCATTGACCTATAGAGTCCTAAAAGACATCAACAGCACACATTTGTTAGAAATCTCTTCAAGGAAGCCTTCATGTCCTTGTTCCTCAGGCTGTAAATCCTGGGATTCAACATGGGATCACCAGTGTATGAAACACTGAAGCCATTTGGTCAGTTTCTAATGAATGGTTATTTCGAGGCTGTAAATACATGAAAAACAGAGTTCCATAGAAGACTGACACAGCTGTCATATGTGAAACACACGCAGAGAAGTCTCTTTTCCTTCCTTCTGATGAATGTATCCTTAGAATGGGCAAAATGATGTTGAAATAAGATGCTACAACTACAGTTACGGAAAACATCAAGTTTGTAGATACAGATATGAATACTACTGTTTCTGGAAAGGAAGTATCAGAGCAGGACAATGCTAAGAAAGGGACAATATCACAGTAAAAATGATTGATTACATTGAAAGAGCAATAAGCCATTGAGAATACAGAAAACAAAGTCACAATTGATGTGGAAAAGCTATGGAGGTATGTGAGGGAAACTAACAGAAGGCAGATCCGCCGAGACGCCACTGCCATGTAGAGCAGGGGTGACAAATGGCCACATAGCAGCCATAGGCCATCAGAGCTAACATGAAAATTTCAGCTGTAATGAAAACCAAGAACCTGCCTAGCTGAATGGCACATTCACAGTAGGAGGTGGTGTGTTTCTTTACTAAGAAGTTGATCAACATTTTAGGAGCAATGACAGTTGAATTGCCAAGGTTGATAATGGCCCAAGTGCCAAGGAAGAAATACATGGGAGTCTGAAGTTGAGAGTCCACACTGATGAAGGTGATGATGCTTAGGTTCCCTGTCACAGTCAATCCATAGATGACCAGGAAGACAAAGAAGAGTGGGATCTGGACGTCTGGACATTCCAAGACTCCTGTGAGAATAAACTCAGTGACTTGGGTGAAATTTCCATTAGCCATGTAACAGTTTGGAAATTAATCTATTTGGGGAAGAAAAGAAAATGTGGTTACAAACTTCCAAGTAATTATTTTCTTGGATTGCCATTAGATGACAAGAGCAATTCCTGAGGTGGGGTTTCCTGAAATCATGTTTCCAAATTATGTCAGCTCCTCTACTTCTGCTGAAATCTAGTGTACTCCAGCTTATAGTTTTCCTAAATGGAAAAAAATAAATGTTAAAAAACAACCACTGTAAAGCACATTGTAATTTTTTACAGCCTCTAATTTTCTCTGTCAGAGTTCCACATTGGTCTTTTTTTTTTTTTTTTTTTTTTTTGCTGGTTTTCTTGATATTTCCCATCCTAAGTACCCCTTCCTTAGGTCAAGCTTGCATTAACACTGCCATGGACTATTGTATCCTTCTGGTCTCCACGTCATGATTCATATTAGCTGATAGTCAGATAGCAGTCATTAAAACTTTGGGGTAGCATGTAATCTGAGATATTTTTAGAATAATTGAAAAAATCTTTAGCCTTGTTTTCAATGCATTCCACAATCAAATACATATCGTTTTTTTCTATTCATATCACATTGGACCAGGCTTTTTGAACTCTAAATTTTCATCTCAATCTTTCTGTTTCCCTAATGACATTCAAAAGTACCAGTTGAACTAAGAGCACACAACCTAGAATATAAACCTTTTATTCTTAGCTGTTATTTTCTCTTATGCTACAGAGGTTCTGATTTATCAAACCAGGAATCTAGTCCAATCCAAGGAGTGGGATTGAGAAAGAAAGGTAACCGTGAAGGTTGCTGAGCCAGTTCTATTCCTCTTTCATAGATAGTATTTTCTGCTGTTTCTCTGGGCTTCCGTGGTGGCCCAGGTGGTAAAGAATCTGCCTGCAATGCAGGAGACCCAGGTTCGATCCCTGGAAGATCCCCTGGAGTAGGAAATGGTTGTTTCTCTACCGAGTCCCACTCTGCTTTCAGGCTCCTTCCTCATGCACAGATAAGGACCAGGTGTTGCCTGGTCTGCTGTAATGGGTTTCATTGTACAAAGAGAGACACTTTGGATTAAGCAAAGAAATTCAGATTTCTAGTATCAGTCCTACAACTCTGAAGTCTTCAGCTGTGCTAGGATTATTCTAATGCTTATTGAGTGTATCTCCATGTTCAGTGTCAGTTATTATCTCCTTCTTAAATTCCAGATTCTTTTACCTTGCCCATTCCTTTATAAATTTTGATTTTAACTTTCTTCTTTAAGAATATATAGCATGCAGTAAGACCCATTAAATGATTTATGGGTCAATTGTACAGTCTTGTTAATTAGAGGTACTATATTGTACAGTGGATCTCTATATCTTATTCAATCTTATGTAAATGAAACTATATTTGTTGATTAGCAATTCCCCATGCGATTCAACTTACAACTTCCGGTTATATATCCAAAAGAACTGCGTCACTATCTTAAATAGATAGGGATACCCTGCCGATTCTTCTTATTTGGGAAAAGATATCTCTGGTGATTTTTTAGCATCGTAGTGCAACATTTTATAAGCGTCTGCCTGCAATGCAGAAGACTGGGGTTCAATCGCTGGGTTGGGAAGATCTCCTGGAGAAGGAAAGGGAAACCCACTCCAGTATTCCAGAATCCCACATACAGAGGAGCCTGGTAGGCTACAATCCATGGGGTCGCAAAGAGTCGGACATGAATGAGCAACTTCACTTTCACTTTTCACTTTCATTGCGGACTAATACTTAGAGTAGACAGAATACAAAAAGTATGTAATGGGATGACTGATTTTTCAATCTTCAGTCCTGGTGATAGCAGTTAGGAGTTATGTGGGGTTCATGACTTTCTCATAACTCTTAATAAATCATTATACTTATTTACCAGGCTACTCACTAAGTTTGTAAAATCTTTTCTGAAAAACAAACAAGTGCTAAGAAACCAGCAAGAAAAACAAACACGTAAAAATTATCCAAGTTTAGGACTTCGCTCGTGGCTCAGATGGTAAAGCGTCTGTCTACAATGCAGGAGACCCTGGGTCGATTCCTGTGTCTGGAAGATCCTCTGGAGAATGAAATGGCAACCCATTCCAGTACTCTTGCCTGGAAAATCCCATGGACAGAGGAGCCTGGTAAGCCACAGTCCGTGGGGTCGCAAAGAGTCAGACACGACTGAGCAATTTTCTTTTTTATGCATGGGAGTTATTTTCATACACAAGAATATGCATATCAATATATTAAACTTATTTTGGGGCTTCCCTAGTGGTTAAGCTGGTAGAGAATTCCCATGCAATGTGGGAGACCTGGGTTCAATCCCTGAGTGGAGAAGAACCCCTGGAAAAGGGAACAGCTACTCACTCCATTATACCAACAATATTCTGGCCTGGAGAATTCCACAGACTGTATAGTCCATGGGATCACAAAGAGTCAGACACAACAGAGCAACTTTCACTTCACTTCACTTCAGAGTCAATTTTAAAATAAATAAAATTATTTTAGGTATATACAATGTTTCATGAATAATATGTAGTTAAAATTATTATTTTCCAAATATTACATTGGGTATATTTATAAAAACAAATATTATATTAAACAAATACTAAAAAGCACTTGTTGTTGATCTGAAATTTAAATGCCACTGAACAGCCTGTATATTATCTGGAAATACTAACATAAATGGTTTCTCTTAGATTAAATTGGTGATGATTATTTTCAGGTACCTGTAACTTCTTCTTCACTTGCAATATCCAAATGTAACTTTGACTTTCACAAATCGAAAGATATATGACATGTAGTCAAGTCATAGGATTAATGCCTTTAAAACTACCATTCTATTGCAGGGAAAGCAGTTAGCAAAGGAAATAATGACATTTTTGTCATGTAAAGAATAAGCAGACCATCAAAGTGTCCTTCAGTTCAATCGATCAGTCGTGTCCGACTTTGCGACCCCATGAATTTCAGCACGCCAGGGCTCCCTGTCCGTCACCAACTCCCGGAGTTCACTCAAACTCACATCCATTGAGTCGGTGACGCCTTCTGTCGTCCACTTTTCCTCCTGCCCCCAATCCCTCCCACCATCAGAGTCTTTTCCAATGAGTCAGCTCTTCGCATGAGGTGGCCAGAGTACTGGAGTTTCAGCTTTAGCATCATTCCTTCCAAAGAACACCCAGGACTGATCTCCTTTAGAATAGACTGGTTGGATCTCCTTGCAGTCCATGGGACTCTTAAGAGTCTTCTCCAACACCACAGTTCAAAAGCATCAATTCTTTGGCGCTCACCTTTCTTCACAGTCCAACTCTCACATCCATACATGACTACTGGAAAAATCATAGCCTTGACTAGATGGACCTTTGTTGGCAAAGTAATGTCTCTGCTTTTTAATATACTATCTAGGTTGGCCATAACTTTTCTTCCAAGGAGTAAGCGTCTTTTAATTTCATGGCTGCAATCACCATCTGCAGTGATTTTGGAGCAACTTCACTTTCACTTTTCACTTTCATGCATTAGAGAAGGAAATGGCACCCCACTCCAGTATTCTTGCCTGGAGAATCCCAGGGACAGGGGAGCCTGGTGGGCTGCTATCTATGGGGTCACACAGAGCCGGACACGACTGAAGTGACTTAGCAGCAGCAGCAGCAAATTAAAATCAAACTCACAATATTAGTTTTTATCTCAGTTTCAATTTATAAATCTTTTTCTTTATTTAATTTTGACTTCAAATATTGGCAAGTATGTGGGGAAAGTATGAATTCTCATACATGGTTTTAGGTAATGAAAATGAAACAGTTAGTTTAGAAATCTGCAGTTTGTTATAAAGTTAAATATATAGTTATCTATGTTCCAATAATTTCCCTCATAGATCTATTACTAGGGAAATTAATACACCTATACACAAGCATGTTAAGTCACTTTAGTTGCACCCGACTCTCTGCAACACTATGGACTCATCTGTCCATGGAATTCACCACGGAAGAATACTGGAGTGGGTTGCCATGCCCTCTTCCAGAGGATCTTTCTAACCTAGGGATGGAAACTGCATCTCATCTCTTATGTCTCCTTCATTGGCAGGCGGGTTGTTTACCCCCTGGGAAGCCCCACATATATGCACACATATAGTTATATAGGACTGTTAACACGAGATTTATTACAACAAGCCAAAATTCGAATACCCATCAATAGGAGGATGGTTAAAGATGGGATATATGCATGCAATCAATTATTATGTATCTGTATAAATGCAGCACATATAAATTTCAATATCACTATGCTGAGTGAAAGACTACTTATTTGAAACTGTTTATTGATTCCACTTATATGAAATTCAGAAACAGGGAAAATAAGCCTATAGCAGCAGTAAGTGGAAGTTGGAGGATGTTGTTCAGCATTATAATGGGAATAGCCTAGGGTGTAGGGATATTTTGGGGGCATTTAAAATATCAGGGCCCATTTTTGGTGTTGATAATGTTCTATATCTTGATTTAGGTATTAGGAACAAATGGCACATTTACTAAAGCATACCCGTTTTTACATTTTAGATCCATCTTTAACTAGATATGAATTCCCCTCAATTCTACATGAGGAAGTAATAGAGGAAGAGAGCATGGGTAAATGTTCTTAGAGGAAATATATTATCTTCTTTTATATTTTAATGTCTATGAAGTTGTGCTGAACATTATGCAAGAATGATGAGATAGCTCAGAAAACACTACCATTTAGATGATTATTATTGTAACACATTGCACTGCAAGAATTATGTGTTTGTCATATTAAAGGTCAATATATGTATATCACTCAAAGATGAGGTTTTAATTTCAAATCTTCTAGTCACCAATTGCATGTTTTTGATCAAATGATATAGTTTGTCTTAGCTTGGTGTCCTCTGGATGTGGGGATAGTAATATCTGTATCATATAGGTCATATGATATATTTTTAACCCAGGGCCTAATACCTATTTTACTGAAAAAAAAAAAAAAACCTCTATGCAGTGATGATTCATTTACAATTTTATCTTGACTTTTTGAACTGTTTCAGTTTTGCTGAAATAGAACTCATACAGTAATGCTTTTATTGTTATTTAAATCACTGACTCTGTGAGTAAGTACTTTATGGCATGTAGGTCTTCATGGAACTCTACAGATCATTTATGCTGCTTTCTTCCTTTCCTTAAGTTATTCCTTATAATTTTTCTGCTAGAGAATATGCAAAATATCCTGGAGAATTAGCAGGAACCACAGGCAATTTCTTTTTTAAATCTTTCAGATTATTTAAATTCCTTACTACTTATTCAGGAACATTACAAAGAAAGAGGAAAAGCATATTATCTCCCTATCCAAAGAAATATCAGAAGAACACAATAGCAGAAAATTCAGTTCTTCATAAAGGTGAGCATATAAAAAAATATTGATTTTGATAACAACTCTGGTATTGGTAATTTCCCTTGATTCACTAGACCATTCAGGTATGACCTAAATCAAATCCCTTATGATTGTACAGTGGAAGTGAAAAATAGATTTAAGGGACTAGATCTGATAGATAGAGTGCCTGATGAACTATAAACTGAGGTTCGTGACATTGTACAGGAGACACGGATCAAGACCATCCCCATGGAAAAGAAATGCAAAAAAGCAAAATGGCTGCCTGGGGAGGCCTTACAAATAGCTGTGAAAAGAAGAGAAGTGAAAAGCAAAGGAGAAAAGGAAAGATATAAGCATCTGAATGCAGAGTTCCAAAGAATAGCAGGAAGAGATAAGAAAGCCTTCTTCAGCAATCAATGCAAAGAAATAGAGGAAAACAACAGAATGGGAAAGACTAGAGATCTCTTCAAGAAAATTGGAGATACCAAAGGTGGGCTCGATAAAGGAAAGAAATGGTATGAACCTAACAGAAGCAAAATATATTAAGAAGTGGCAAAAATACATAGAAGAACTGTACAAAAAAAGATCTTCACGACCCAGATAATCACGATGGTGTGATCACTCACCTAGAGCCAGACATCCTGGAATGTGAAATCAAGTTGGCCTTAGAAAGTATCACTACGAACAAAGCTAGTGAAGGTGATGGCATTCCAGTTGAGCTATTTCAAATCCTGAAAGATGATGCTGTGAAAGTGCTGCACTCAATATGCCAGCAAATTTGGAAAACTCAGCAGTGGCCACAGGACTGGAAGGTCAGTTTCATTCCAATCCCAAAGAAAGGCAATGCCAAAGAATGCTCAAACTACCGCACAGTTGCACTCATCTCACATGCTAGTAAAGTAACGCTCAAGTTTTTCCAAGCCAGGCTTCAGCTTGAACCGTTAACTTCCAGATGTTCAAGCTGGCTTTAGGAAAGGCAAAGGAACCAGAGACCAAATTGCCAACATCCACTGGATCATCAAAAAAGCAAGAGAGTTCCAGAAAAACATTTATTTCTGCTTTATTGACTATGATAAAGCCTTTGACTGTGTGGATCACAATAAACTGTGGAAAATTGTGAAAGAGATGGGAATACCAGACCATCTGACCTGCCTCTTGAGAAACCTATATGTAAGTCAGGAAGCAACAGTTAGAACTGGACATGGAACAATAGACTGGTTCCAAATAGGAAAAGGAGTACATCAAGGCTGTATATAGTCACCCTGCTTATTTAAATTCTATGCAGAGTACATCATGAGAAACGCTGGCCTGGAAGAAGCATAAGCTGGAATCAAGATTGCCAGGAGAAATATCAATAACCTCAGATATGCAGATAACACCACCCTTATGGCAGAAAGTGAAGAGGAACTAAAAAGCCTCCTGATGAAAGTGGAGAGTGAAAAAGTTGGCTTAAAGCTCAACATTCAGAAAACTAAGATCATGGCATCTGGTCCCATAACTTCATGAGAAATAGTTGGTGAAACAGTGGGAACAGTGTCAGACTTTATTTTGGGGGGGCTCCAAAATCACTGCAGATGGTGACTGCAGCCATGAAATTAAAAGACGCTTACTCCTTGGAAGAAAATTATGACCAACCTAGAGAGCATAGTCAAAAGCAGAGATATTACTTTGCCAACAAAGGTCCGTCTAGTTAAGGCTATGGTTTTTCCAGTAGTCATGTATGGATGTGAGAGTTGGACTGTGAAGAAAGCTGAGTGCCAAAGAATTGATGCTTTTGAACTGTGGTGTTGTAGAAGACTCTTGAGAGTCCCTTGGACTGCAAGGAGATACAACCAGTTCTTTGTGAAGGAGATCAGCCCTGTGGTTTCTTTGGAAGGAATGATGCTAAAGCTGAAACTCCAAGTACTCTGGCCACCTCATGCAAAGAGCTGACTCATTGGAAAAGACTCTGATGCTGAGAGGGATTGGGGGAAGGAGCAGAAGGGGACGACAGAGGATGAGATGGTTGGATGGCATCACGGACTCGATGGACGTGAGTTTGAATAAACTCCGGGAGTTGGTGATGGACAGGGAGGCCTGGTGTGCTGAAATTCATGGGGTTGCAAAGAGTCGGACACGACTGAGCGACTGAACTGAACTGAATGTTTTTCAGACTATATGCCACACAATGGCATCCTGTCTTCACCATCTCTTCAGTGATCTATAGAGTTTTAACATTGCATCACTAATTTGTCAGAAATTTCCTCAAGGCAGCCTTCACGTCCTTGTTCCTCAGGCTGTAGATCATGGGATTCAGCATGTGGGTCACCAGTGTATAAAACACGGAGGCCATTTTATCAGTATCCAGTGAATGGTTATTTCAAGGCTGTAAATACATGAAAAGCAGAGTTCCATAGAAGACTGACACAGCTGTCATATGTGAAGCACAGGCGGAGAAGGCTCTTTTCCTTTCTTCTGATGAATGTATCCTTTAAATGGACAAAATGATGTTGAAATAAGATGCTACAACTACAGTTATGGAAAACATCAAGTTTGTAGATGCAGATATGACTACTACTGTTTCTGGAAATGAAGTATCAGAGCAAGACAATGCTAACAAAAGGACAGTATCACAGTAAAATGATTGATTACATGGGAAGAACATTAAAACACAGAAAATATACAACATGAAACTACAACAGCTCTGGAAAAGCTATAGAGGTATATGAGGGAAATGAGAAGGCAGGTATGCTGAGATACCACCACTGTGTAGAGCAGGGGTTACAAATGGCTGCATAGTGATAGGCCATCACAGCTAATATGAGCACCTCAGCTACAATGAAAATCAAGAACCCTACCAGTTGGGTGACACATTCATAGAAGGAGGTGGTATGCTTTTTTACTAAAAAGTTGATCAGCATTTTAGGGGCAATGATAGTTGAATTGCTAAGACTGATGATAGCCAAGTGCCTGAGGAAGAACTATATGGGGGTCTGAAGTCGAGGGCACACACTGGTGAGGGTGATGATGCTTAGGTTTTCTGTCAGGGTCAGTCCATAGATGACCAGGAAGACAAAGAAGAGTGGGATCTGGAGGTCTGAACATTCTGAAATTCCTGTGAGAATAAACTCAGTTACTTGGGTGAAATTTCCGTTAGCCATGTATGAGTTTGGAAAGTCATCTATATGGAAGAAAAATGGCCTTGGCTAGAAATTAAGGAATTATTTTCTAGGACTGTCAATAGATGGCAAAAGCATCCCTTGGATGAGATTTCCTGGAAGAATTTCTTGAACTCATGTTTCTAGGTCTATTAAATCAAATTTGAAATCTACTAAAGAGAATATTCAAGTGTGGCAAATTAAATAGATGATCTAACATTATGAATATTTCGAAGATCCAATCTATTGAATTTTATTAAGTTATGAATATCTTATTAGCTTGAAAATATTTAAAACCATGATTCATATCATGGCATCATATTGATATCTTCTGCACTGCATGTGAGAAACTCTTGAGTAATTGTATGCTTCCAAATAATTCAATGTTTCTTGTGATCTTTAATTTTAAAATATTTGCTTCTTCTGAATAATGCATGATCTAGTCATTTTTAAATATTATTTAGTTGCTAAATCATGTCCAACTCTATTTTTGTGACCCCATGGACTATAGATTGTCAGGCTCCTTTGTCCCTGCAATTTCCCAGGCAAGAATACTAGAGTGGGTTGCTATTTCCTCCTCCAGAAGATCTTCCTGACCCACAGATCAAACCAACATCTGCTGCATTGGCAGGTGGATTCTTCACCACTGTACCACTGATCCAATCACTATTCTGCCCTCTTTTCTTTATTCCATCCTTGTATTAACATTTATTCAATGAGACTGAAATTTCAAATTCTGTCATTTTTACACTTTTGATAATTTTTATTGCTGTAATAATGCTAAACATTTATTTTGATAAGGTTTCTCTGAAAATTACATTGCATATAGTTGCCAAAGAATCAGCATGGAATTATAATATTTTCCTAGAAATATCTGCTTGAAGGATGGCTTCCTGTTTCTAACTAAGCCAATTATAGTCCCTTCTCACTTTTAATTGATCTCAGTAATGGTCAGTGGCCTTAAATGTTCTATCACAGTCTCTTATATGAAAAGGTAAAATTTAGATCCAGAGAATCAACACTATTTCATCATTTAATATAAGATCTACCCTTTCACAAAAAGTTAATTATGTATATGCATAAAATGATCATAATAATAAAACGGGCAGGATGATACTTTTGGGAATTATGGATACGTTTATGGCATAGATTTTTGGTAACTGTATCACTAATATATACTTATCTTCAAATTCATCAAATTGTATACATTAACCACGTATAGCTCTTTTATGTCAGTCATAACTCAGTAAAGTAATTTTTAAAAGATATGTATCATAAATGCCTGACCAGTAAAAGATCAGAGTTATTGATATCTTTTCTCCTAAAGAAGATTAAAACAAAATTCTGCAATTAAATAAAAAATGAAGCAGTGATATAAAAACAATTGAAGAAATAAGATAGTAATAACACCAAACAGTTTTGAGTATTTGATATTAGTCGTTTCTGACTCCAAATCTTTCTTCCTCTTAATTACTTTGAGTAATACTAGAAGGCTGAGTGTCCAATAATTGACACTTTAAAACTGCGGTGCTGGAGAAGACTTGTAAGAGTCCCTTGGACAGCAAGGAGACCAAACCAGTCAATCTTAAAGGAAATCAACTCTGAATATTCATTGGAAGGGCTGATGCTGAAGCTTCAATACTTTGGCCGCCTGATGTGACTCATTGGTAAAGAACCCGATGCTGGGAAAGATTGAGGGAAGGAGGAGGGGGAGGTGACAGAGGATGAGATGGTTGGATGGCATCACGGACTCAATGGACATGAGTTTAAGCAAATTCTGAAAGATAGTGAAGGAGAGGGAAGCCTGGCATGCTGCAGTTTCATGGGGTCACAAAGTGCTGGACAACAACAATATAATCTTGTTTGTTTCCTACTTGTTGCAAGAGATATTAAAGTTTTAGTTACTTTATTTGCCCCTTCCCTCTAGACCTACTATTCCAATAATGAGAAAGAAACAATGCTATGCTATGCTAAGTCACTTCAGTCGTGTCCAACTCTGTGCAACCCCATAGACGGCAGCCCACCAGGCTCCCCCATCCCTGGGATTCTCCAGGCAAGAACACTGGAGTGGGCTGCCATTTCCTTCTCCAATGCATGAAAGTGAAAAGTGAAAGTGAAGTCGCTCAGTCATGTCCGACTCTTAGTGACCCCATGGACTGCAGCCTAACAGGCTCCTCCGTCCACGGGATTTTCCAAGGAAGAGTACTGGAGTGGGGTGCCATTGCCTTCTTTGGAAAGAAACAAAATGCTAGAATAAAACACATAAACAAGATAATTGTAGATTGTGGTAAGTGCCATATGTAAATTACACAAAAATGGTGTATCAAGATAACCTGGAAGAATTACTTCTTAGATACTGTTAAAAGAATTCCTTTCTAAGGCTGAAATTTCAACTAAAACATAAAAAATGAGGAGTAATCCAGTACTGAATAAATCACAGGAAGAATATTCCAGAATTCTGGGCATCTTTAAGAAATGCATTCAGGATTATAAGAAAGAGTGTATTTCTTAAAGATGCTGTTCTGAGATAGAAAATCTTTTTTGTTTTTTGTTTGTTTCATGGGAACCTAATAGAAGCTAGTGTTTCTTTAAGGCCAGAGTGACTGAATAATAGTATCTGTAAAATCAGATAATGTAGGTCACAATAAATATTTGGATATTTTTCTAAGTAAACTGTAAAACACTGATAGGTTTTTGGATAGGTGGTTAACAAGGTCAGCTTTACATTTATAAAAAAAAAGATTAATCTTGCAGTTACAAAGATAATGAATTATATGATTGGAAGGGGGTAGAAAATATATGTGGAAAGGGAGTAGAAAATCGAAGAGGGGCATAAAATTTTAACAATGAGCTAAGCAGTGTTACGGGATTTCTGGCAGAAGATAATGAGCCAAAGTAGAAAACTTGGAAATAGAAGAGGTAAATTTAACAATTGGAAAAAGAAAAAAGATAATATCTGCAACATAATTTGTATTACATTAGAAACAGGAAAGGGATTTGATTTAGGTCATACCTGAATGTGCTAGTGGTATTCCCTACTTCCTTCAATTTAAGTCTGAATTTGGCAATAAGGAGTTCATGTTCTGAGCCACAGTCAGCTGCCAGTCTTCTTTGTGCTGACTGTATAGAGCTTCTCCATCCTTGGCTGCAAAGAATATCATCAATTTGATTTCAGTGTTGGCCATCTGGTGATGTCCATGTGTAGAGTCTTCCCTTGGGTTGTTGGAAGAGGGTGTTTGCTATAACCAGTGCATTCTCTTGGCAAAACTCTATGAGCCTTTGCCCTACTTCATTCTGTACTCCAAGGCCAAATTTGCCTGTTACTCCAGGTGTTTCTTGACTTCCTACTTTTGCATTCCAGTCCCCTATAATGAAAAGGACATCTTTTTTGGGTGTTAGTTATAAAGGCTCTTGTAGGTCTTCATAGAATGCATAGACTTGGATTACCTTGATATTGAATAGTTTGCCTTAGAAACAAACAGATCATTCTGTCATTTTTGAGGTTGCATCCATGTTGGGGGCCAGAGTGAGGTACTCCGCCCGTGACAAAGGTCATGAGGAAGGAGGCTCAACATACGCAAAGGCGGGATCGAGCCTCAGGAGTCCCCCTGGAACTCCTCGAGCATCTACCCCCATAACCAGAGCCTGCCTACTTTACTACTTTGTGCTCTCACCTACACCTCTGACTTTACGGGGAGCTGTCCCCCACCACCTCTTTCGGAGAAGGAGTTAACCTAGAGCCCCAGTCAATAAAAACTCTTGGGCGTGATAAGAGTGTTTTAACCTACAAACTCCTCTGAAGGTTCTCTAGCCTGCCTGACAGGCTCGTCCGGCCACATGTGATTGCTCACAG
>NW_011494791.1:82889-84880 GCF_000754665.1 Bison bison bison
TGATAAAATATTTAAATAAATAGGTCGCCGACGCCGTCCCTGCTTCGAATACCCTGGATCAGCCGGGGCAGGACCCCGGCAGGTGGCGCCCGATACAGGGACGATTCGAAGGTAGGTCCCCAACCCTTTCCCCAGTGTTGAATTTTAGGGACGGATAGGACTCCACTCAAGGGTGCCGCGGACCCCCCTGTAGGATAGACAGGGCGAGAGGAGTGGGAAGTGTTGAAAGTGTTAAAGAGTTAGAGAGAAAAAAACGGTTTCTGAAGTTAAAAGGCCAAAGAAAAGCCTGATCTTTTGAAAGCTAAAAGCTTTATCTTCTATTATATTTAACTTTCTGACATGGATAACACTGAAACTAAGAATGGCAACTCTTTATACAAGTAATCTTGAAACTGTTAAAGCTACTGTTAATTTAGATACTTGGGTGAAGGTGAAAAAAACAACTAAACACTTATCCTATAAATATGATTAAAAATGTTCTGGATCCTCGTCATGAGGCTGTGGGATGACCTATGGGAGAGGCTATAGTGGTGGATGGTAGTGGGTCTCCACCTTCTGCGCAGATCATATTTTCTGCCATTGACAAGGAAGAGGAGGGACACTGTGCTCTACCTCCCGAGGAGTGAGAGGGCTTACAGGACGCTGCGGCCGGGCGCCCTGGCGAGCCCCCTCTCCCTCTACACAAACCTTTAAAAATTTATCCAACAATTTCTGATTTAAGGCGACTACCCCACCTCCGCTTGCACCTCTCAGGGCCTAGGAATTCCCCAGTTTACCTCCAAAGCCTCCCAGAGCATTGCCTAAAGCTGAAAAAGATAAAAAAGATTTCTCTTAAACAAAGGAGCTTTTAAAAAATACACACTATACAGAGCCTGCTCCTTGAAGAAAACCCCCTCAGGGGGGCCTCACCCAAGCAAAAAAAATAAATAAATAAATAAAAAGAGAAAAAAAAATAAAAAGAAAAAAGAAAAAAGTGAAAAAGAAAAAAGGAAAGAAAATAGAAAAAGATCTAAAGATAGAAAAAGAACTAAAGAGTGAAAAGGAGAGAGGATCGGAGGAGGAAGAAATCAGGGAATGCAGCAAGATAGAAAAAGGAAAAAAGGAAGTTAGAAAAAGAGATACAGAGAGAAAGAGGGAGGAGGAAAGAAAAAGTTAGAGAGAAAGAGGGTAAAGGAAAAGAAACGAAAGAAAGAGAAGGTAGTAAGAAGGAAGAAGGGAGAATGAAAGAGGGAAACAAGAAGGAAATGATAGAAAGTAAAAGAGAAGAGAAGAGGAAGGAAAAAAGATAGAGTGAGGGAAAGAAAACTTGAGAAAGATTTAAAGAGAAGAAGGAAGAAAAAATCAGCAGAGGAGAGAGGAGAGGACTTACAGGACACTGTGGCCAGATGCCCTGGCGAGCTACCTCCCCCTCTGCGCAAACTTTTAAAAAAACTTATCCACCACTTTCTGATTTGGGGCGATAGCCGCCGCCTCTGTTTGCGCCTTCCAGGGCCCAAGAGTTTCCCACTTTGCCCCCAAAGCCTCTCAAAGTGTTGCCTAAGCCTGAAAAAGATAAAAAGTTTTTTAAACAGTGGAGCTTTTAAAACAGACTGCATGCACAATATGCAGAGCGTGCTCCTTGGAGAAAACCCCCTCAGGGGGGTCTCACCCAGGCTAAGAGAAAAGCCAAACGGTAAGGGGATTTAGCAACAATATTAACCCTTGACGAGGTTACTCCAATTCCAACGGGAGTGGCTGGCCCCCTACCTGAGGGCATTGTAGGACTTGTGCTAGGGCGTAGCTCGCTTTCTTAAAAAAAAAAAAAGAAAGAAAGAAAGAAGAAAGAAAGAAAAAAAAAGAAAAAGAAAATTTCGGTGGTGCATGGTGTAGTAGATTCTGATTATATTGAGAAATTAAAGTTTTGTTCTCACCGCCTACTAAAACTGTGCAAATTAATAAAGGTCAAAGAGTAACACAGCTATCAGACAGGAAAAAACCTTGACTTCTCAGGC
>NW_011494791.1:86007-88746 GCF_000754665.1 Bison bison bison
TTAGATGGTTGCTTGTCATCTAAAAAGCTATAGACCAGATTTAGGTTACAAAACAATAACTGGAGAAGCTTATAAAGATGTTGTGCAACACCTCTTTACTTGCTTCTCATATTTAGGTGTGCCAAAAGTTTTAAAAACTGACAATGCCCTTTGAAGCTGCGGAGAGATTGTTTACTAACTTTAAATGATTTCCAAAAATTATTAGGGGACATTAATTGGATATGCCCACATTTAAAACTGACTACTGCAGATTTAAAGCCTTTATTTGATTGCTTAAAAATTGATCCTAATTCCAGTTCTAAGAGAAAGTTGACTAATGAGACAGTTAGCTCTTGTTGAAGTGTATGAGACTTTAAATGATCAGTTAATTAAGATTAATATTACGAAAAGATGAGATTAAATTATTTTTGCCACGAAACATACACCTACAGGGTGCTTGTGACAAAAAGGCCCATTGGTTCCATCTACCAGTGACCCCAAGAAAAATAGTTTTATCTTATCCCAGCTTGGTGGCACAATTAATTATAAAAGGAGAAAAAAAGAAGCGTGGAACTTTTTAGAAAAGAAGTAGCAAATATAGTAATTCCATTCAATAAGGATCAACTGCAAGTCTTTTACAAAATAGTGATGATTGGCAAGTTGCCCTGATAGATTTCAGGGGTCAAATTTTGTTTCATTTGCCCTCAAGCCCCCACAGTAGTTAAAAGTTCAAAAATGTTAGATTGGCATTTTGAGGGTACCTGTGGAACTTTCCAACCCTACGTAGTTCCTACGCTCCCCTTTACCCTATGGGGGAGGGACATGCTATCTCAAATAGGAGATACTCAGAGAAGGGTTTTCTCAATTTCTTAGTTATCAACAGGCGGTACAATTAATAATACTATATATATTATTATAAATACATAATATAAATATATTTGCCTAATTGCAGTTCGCCTAATTAGGTATGGGTATAAATAAAATATAATATAGGTATACCTAATTCTATTTATGGATCTATACTTAATTAATCTGTATATAAATTGGTATGTATACTGTATGTGCATATTATATATATACTGTATAATCAAATATATATTGCAGTAATATAATGTGTGTGGCTGATATTAATTGGTATAGATTGATGTGCTGTGATGATATATGTTCTATATACTGTATAATTATATATGTGTGACATGTATTATTACAGTACATTGGTTTGTGTTGGCTGGTATTAGCTGTGTACGTGTTGTATTGCTGTAATATATATTAATTAACATATTAATTATAAAGATTAATTCAAGTATATTATGTCAATAAGTTTATACGTGTTGCCATGTATAAATACATATATAAATACATTTTGCATTTAGATATATCTGTATACCAAAATGAGATAAGGTTATGCATTTATTATTTAAATTTATACAGAGACCTAAACTAAACATTACACCTAAATTAACATATCCCAAAATTTATGTTGTTAAAATGTAAATTTTAAAAATTTAAAAAATTAAATTGACAACTGCTTGACAATTCTTTTACCATAAAACCCCCATAGGTGTAATTGGGGTAGCCAGACAAAAAATTGGTTTTATAGCAAAACGGCCCCCTAGAATGGGTCCATCTTCCCGCTCAAACTAAAAAGGTAGCGGCTTCTTATCCAGGATTGATAGCTACGTTGATATTAAAAGGAAATTATTTTGGTCAAAATTTTTGCATCATTTACCCTCGCATGTTTTGCTGAATTTTATATCCAGACATCCAGTTATTTTCCCTGTCAGATGTAAACAATCTCCTGTTCCAAATACTCAAATAGTTTTTACTGACGGGTCAACAAACGGTAAAGCCTCCATAGTTACTAAAAATCACCAAAAGGTTTTAGAAACACGGGAAACTTCAGCTCAAAGAGCTGAAATAACAGCAGTCATAAAGGCTTTTGCTATATTTGCAGATGAAGAATTTAACCTTTATTCTGATTCTCAGTATATTGTCAGGTTGTTTCCACACATTGAAACTGCGTTTTTTGTCTAAAAATAAAACTACCATATTTCATTTGTTAACTAAATTACAGCAACAAATTTGGAAAACAAATAAAATATTTTTCATTGGACACATTCGGGCTCATTCCGGATTGCCCGGCCCTTTAAATGCCTTTAATGACTTGGCTGACTTGTTAACCAGAAATGCAGTGGCTACTGTGATTGAGGAGGCCAGAGCCTCTCACTTACTTCATCATCAATATGCTACTGCCTTAAGATATCAATTCCAAATTCCCAGAGAAACTGCTAGGGAGATTGTGCGTTCTTGCTTATATTGCCCCACTGTTTATAATATAGTCTACCTACGGGAGTTAATCCTCATGGTCTCAAACCTAACGTACTCTGGCAGATGGATGTAACTCATGTCTCTTCATTTGGAAAACTGTCCTTTGTTATACCTTTTCTCATGTTATTATTGCAACTTCTCGTACCGGAGAGGCAGTTAAAGGTGTTATACAACATCTCTTTACTTGTTTTTCATATTTGGGCCTACCAAAAGCTCTGAAAACTGACAATGCTCCTGCTTACATTTCTAAGTCTTTTCAGGAATTTTGTTTACAGTTTCAAATTAAACACAATACAGGCATCCCTTATAATCCCCGGGGACAAGCCATTGTGGAAAGAGCACATCAAACATTAAAGCTTCAAATTCAAAAATTAAAAGAAGGGGAGTTTAAGTATAGTTCTCCCCATCAAATCTTGCAACATGCTCTTTTTG
>NW_011494791.1:88846-90334 GCF_000754665.1 Bison bison bison
ATATTCTAAATGCTGATCTGGCTGGAACTACTGCAATGCTTCGTCATTGATGCCTGGAGCAATTAAATGTAAAACCATTAGTTAAATGGAAGGACCTCCTCTCAGGACAATGAAAGGGTCCTGACCCATTATTAACTAGCGGTCGAGGATGTGCTTGTATTTTTCCACAGGACGCAGATTCACCACTTTGGGTTCCAGACAGGCCAGGTTCGAGGCGCGCACTCGCTCGCCCCGCCCACCAGGCAGCTCTCGCCTCTGCTCCTCCAGCCTCGCCCCGCACCCTCCTCGCTGCACCCCGCGACCTAGAGCAAAAAAGTTTGTGCAGCGAGTGAGGGCCAGAGAAGAGAGTGCACCCACAAAGTGCCGTCCAGACCAGCGCAGCGCCGGCCAGCAGGGGAGACAAGATAAACATCGAGATCCCGGCGAGACTGACAGGGCAGCTGCAGCGTGAACTCCAACCAGAAAATAATTCTACTTATTCTGTTTTAGCTTATCCACCCTTGCCTTATGTTTTCCTTTTTACTAATGACTCCAACAAACTTAATGTAGGCATGAATTATTCAGGTGGACCTAACGTAGTGACTTGTGAACAATGTATGCTTTCATCTTGTTTAAACCCTCAATGTAATGTTTGCTCCTTTGTGGTGTTACAATGCCCATCCTATCTTATGGTGCCTATATGATAGCTATGGTCTTACTGTGTTACAACAACTGCAGGATTTAATGCGATCGCGACGGTTTGTGGTCTTACTTATTTTAGGAATATCAGCTTTAATAGCAGCAATTAGTTCTGTTACTGCGGCAGCAATATCATTGACTCAACAAGTGCATACTGCCCAATATGTTGATACCATGTCTAAAATTGTTTATTTAACTCTAGCAACACAGGAAGCTATAGATAGAAAATTGGAGATGAGAGTAAACGCCTTAGAAGAAGCAATTATGCATATTGGGATTGAGTTACAGGCTTTAAAGGTGAAGATGGCTTTGACATGCCACACTGATTACAGGTGGATATGCATGACATCTTTGAAGGTAAACGAGACAGATTATGAATGGGAAAAGATTAAAAATCATATCTCAGGTGTTTGGAACAGTTCTGATATTGGCCTGGACTTAGGGAAACTTCATAATCAAATACAGACCTTGGAACACTCTCAACTGGATTTTACCGCCACTGGAGCAGCTAATGACTTTTTTCACTACCTTCTCTAACTTTATTTCTGGAAAAAATATTCTGTCTAATATCCCTAGTCTGTAATCCTACTTCTCATAATCATTCTTCCTTGTATTGTCAGGATTCTCCGGCAGAGCATTCAGAGGCTCGCGACTGAGCTGCATCTGGCTGTTTTAAGAAATAAAAAAGGGGGAATGTTGGGGGCCAGAGTGAGGTACTCCGCCCATGGCAAAGGTCATGAGGAAGGAGGCTCGACATACGCAAAGGCGGGATCGAGCCTCAGGAGTCCCCCTGGATATCCTCGAGCGTCT
>NW_011494791.1:91012-94532 GCF_000754665.1 Bison bison bison
GCACCTGACTTTAATAAAAGTCAGGACTGCTGTCCCCACGTGACTTTTGTATAACATCTCAGTGTATAAAAACAGACTCTGGAAAATAAAGAATTGGGATCAGTTCCTCGAAATACTGGTCTCCCCATGTCGCTCTCTCTCTCACTCTGGTTGAGTCTCCATCTGGAGCGCGGAACCCACCATGCTTACTAATTATGCCTGGGCTTCTAAGATCCGACCGGGGAGGCCTCAGTGTCTCCTCTCCTTCGGGAGAACGGAAGGACGCCTGCGGCCTACGTAAGTGGTGCAAACTTCTTGTCTTGAAGTTTTATTGGTCTCCCGCGTAAACCAAGCTACTCAGCCTCTTTTCTCCACTGAATTTTCCTACTGAGCTATCCTTATTCTATTACTCTTTATATCTTTAATTAATATCTAATTGAAGCTATTGTATCCTGATCCTCGCCTACGCCGTCTCTCCTTCGAATACCCTGGATCAGCCGGGGCTGGTCCCCGGCAGCAACCCACCAGGCTCCTCCATCCCTGGGATTCTCCAGGCAAGAACACTGGAGTGGGCTGCCATTTCCTTCTCCAATGCATGAAAATGAAAAGTCAAAGTGAAGTCGCTCAGTCATGTCCGACTCTTCTCGACCCCATGGACAGCAGCCTACCAGGCTCCTCTGTCCATGGGATTTTCCAGGCAAGAGTACTGGAGTGGGGTGCCATTGCCTTCTCCGCATTGGTGAATATATGTGTATATTTAAGTGGGGTACCAACTATGGCAAAACCACTATAATTATAGTGGGAAAAGTTTTCAATGTTTGATTGTTTAAAATAAGGTTCATTCTTTTTGAGGTGTAAAGACTTCAATGAAATGAAATAAATCTTAAATTTTCTATTTTCAAGTTTTAATATGCCTTACTATTTACCTATCACTTTAATATCAGCACATCACTTGCCATGTCTTTCTTCTTGTTAGTTTACATGTTTTACTTGGGAATGGATTTTCTTGGATCCTACAGATCAGAAGACAAAGAATCTGTTTAGGGATACTTGAATATCTCTTCTGCTATTTTCCATCCACTTTCCCATGCCCAGGACTGTTAACAAATGGTTAAGGTAATATATAGATTGTTGGTGTCTATTATTAGAAAATAGTGATTAAAAGGCAGGGGCACAGCCAAAAAGTCAAGTTTTTGGAGCTTGGAAGGAATTCACCACACACTATGCAGCAAATGTATGATTTTGTAAGAACCTGAGGGAACCTATGAAGTGCATCTGACTAGAAATATATTGTGCTGTTACCTGCTGAGTGGATCTGTTTCCATACAGAAATGTTATCTCCTTTAAATCTATTTGTGTTTTTCTGTGTCCTATGCCATATTTTGCTTACATATTTTCTGTATATGTTTAATCAACATATTGCCTTTTCAAAACTGTTTCCATAAATACTCACATTATTTAGCCCATTGCACTGACCATAATTTGCACTTGTTATGTATTGAATAAACACACATAAAATTTTTTGACATCTCACTGGAATGACAGATACATTAATCAATCATTCATGCCTCCATAAAATATTTATTGAGCACTTATAATTTGTCAGATGCTATTGTGATTGATGAGGATATCACAGAGAGTAAAACATTGTTCCCACACTTATGATGCTTAAATTCTAATGTAGACAGAAAATAAATATAATAATACCTAAATGCTAATGTGACATTGAGTAAAATAAGGCATGACAGAATCCCTATTTCAGTGAACCTGTGGATAAAAAGGCAGTCAGAAATAGTAAGTTATTAATTCTAGTAGACTATAATATATCAAATTTTTATCAATATTTTAAACTAAAATAAATGAAATTTTTGATCCTCAAAGTGTGATGGTTAACTTTATTGTCATCTTAACTGGGTGAGGAGATGCCCAGATAGTTGGTAAAACATTATTAAAGTATTTTTGAAAGTGTCTGAGAGGGTGTTTCTGGAAGATTAGTATTTGACTTACTAGACTGAACAGGTCTGCCCTTACCAATATGAATTTGCATGATCCAACCATTGGGGAACTGAATACAACAGAAAGAAAAAGGAAGGGTGAATTCTCTCTCTCTCTTCTTCAACTGAGATGTCCATCTTTTCTGCCTTCAGTCATTAAAGCTCTTGGTTCTCAGGCCTTTGGCCTCAGACTATGAATTACACCACAGGCTCCCTTGGTTTTCAGGCCTTTGGACTTGAATTATACCACCAGCTTTTATCTCCAGTTTGCAGGCAGACTGTGAAATTCATGAACTCTATAACTACATGAACCAATTCCTATAATAAATCTCCTCATATATATGTATGTGTGTGTGTATGTATGTGTGTATATCTGTGTGTATACATATTCTAATACATCCAAATATACATATCTGAATATAATCTATTGATTCTTTTTCTCTGGAGAACATTAATATACAAAGTTTTGTTTGGGGATAAATATCTGCAGTAATAGAATATTATTTAATAATTAAATATTAAATAAAGCATACATTTTCAAATGTATTTCTTTCCATGGGCAGAAGCCTCTAAGAATCATAGAATATATCAATAGGAAAAGACTGAAGCAATTCAAGTGAAAGGAGGTAAGGTCATGTGCTATAGCAAAATAGGACTGAATGAAGAGACAAGCAGATTGAAAGATTATTTTAGAGGCAAAATCAGATGCATAAAAGCAGGTCTCTAATGCTTGCAATTAAAAAGAACATGTGGAGTTCATGGCAAAATTTAGAAAGGCATATAAAATCTCGAATTGAAATGAAATTATCATTCAATTAAAAAAACACATTAGTGAGATGCAGAATTTCTTTCATCTAGAAAACAGGAGGAAAATACTCCACTAAAATCTTTTTATGTCCTGTGATAAAAGAATCAAGTTGACATTTTAAATCAAGATCTTCTGTATAAAACTAAATTGATAGCATTACTTAAGCTAGTCATGTTCATTAGTCTTTTAAATTTGGTGTGGTATTGCAACTTGTGAACATCTCTAAACATTTAAATACCTAGAGAAATATTTATTTGAGAACATTCTAATGTTATGTGCTGTGCTGTCACTTCAGTCGTGTCTGACTCTTTGTGACTCCATGAACTGCAGCCCACCAGGCTCCTCTGTTCATGAGATTCTTCAGGCAAGAATACTGGAGTGGGTTGTCATTTCCTTCTCCAGGGGATCTTCCCAACCCAGGGATCGAACCTGCATCTCTTGCATTTCCTGCACTGGCAGGTGGGTTATTTTCCACCAGCGCCACCTGGGAAGCCCTCCAATGTTATATTTTAATACAAATAATTGTGTTTCCCTGAGGAGTAGAGTTTTTTGATTACTTTATCATAAACTTTTTAAAGCTTGCTGCTGCTGCTGCTGCTAAGTCGCTTCAGTCGTGTCCGACTCTGTGCGACCCCAGAGACGGCAGCCCACCAGGCTCCCCCGTCCTGGGATTCTCCAGGCAAGAACACTGGAGTGGGTTGCCACTTCCTTCTCCAATGCATGAAAGTGAAAAGTGAAA
>NW_011494791.1:94632-120427 GCF_000754665.1 Bison bison bison
GGCCACTTCCTTCTCCAATGCATGAAAGTGAAAAGTGAAAGTGAAGTCGCTCAGTTGTGTCTGACTCCTAGCGACCCCATGGACTGCAGCCTACCAGGCTCCTCCGTCCCTGGGATTTTCCAGGCAAGAGTACTGGAGTGGGATGCCATAAGTGCAGTGTGCTCATGTGCTCAGTGATGTCCGATTCTTTGCGACCCCATGCACTGTTGCCTGCCAGGTTCCTCCATGGAATTTTCCAGGCAAGAATACAGAAGTGGGTTGTATCTTTCTCCTTTGGGGAATCTTCCTGATCCAGGAATTGAACCCACCACTCCCATGTCTCCTGCACTAAAGGTGGATTCTTTACTGTTTAGCCATTCTTCCTGCCTTCCTGCTTAGGGAAACCCAAATAAGTACAAATTTATTTTAATTCAACATCTCACTAATATTTATAAAGATTGTTGCTTTAGCCCATGACCTTTACACTGTATTATATATATTGTGAGATCAGGTAATTTTTCTTAGAGGTAGATGTCAAGGGTGATTTTTCATTTTAGGAATTAAGCATGTGAAACACTAAATGGCTGATTACTTTTATCTAAACTAGGATATTACCTCAGAATTAAAAATTTTGAACTTTCATGGACATTCTCTGGCTACCCATTATTTCCTTCCATTTTTTCTTGTTCTAGCTTCACATGAGCTTAAAAGTAAATTCCAACAAGTTAATTACTTTTAGTTTGATTTAATATACCATAGGCAATATAGGGATTATATACCTATATTTCTAACTACACATTGACACTCTTGATTTTCATTTTCACTTGTGTTCACTAGTTCTGATTCTCAAGAGATAAAGACCCACATTTTTTCCTGCAATCTCAAAATCTAACATTTCCAAAAACACAGCATGAATTATTCTTAAGTTTGATATAATTGTAGTTAGAAAACCTGACCTGAATTTATATGTGACTATTTAAGTCTTTATCTCAACTAGTGTGAATACTATATATAATGAATACTTACATGTTTCAATGAAGTCACATAAACATTTATAACTAAAGACTGTTGCCTCAGATATTTCCAGGGTTGTTTAGTAATAACATTCATTTTGTTACTTTTGTAAAATCTGGAAAGAAAAAACAAAAACAAAACCTGAGTTCCAAAAGGTATCTCTGTGCAAATGGTTTGGACAATGAGTTGTGGATTTGTGAAAACAAATCTATAGCCACTGTATATATAGACCTTGAGCAGTTTGTCTGTCTTGATGACCTGTGTTCTATCTGATTCTTTTATATCTCTTGAAATTTCTCACTCTTCAGTTCAGTTCAGTTGCTCAGTCATGTCCGACTTTTTGCGACCTTTCAGTTCCTTATTTTAATATTTTCAATTCCTTATTTTAATTTTAATTTCCCCACCTTTATTCAAACAGTAATAAAGCTCCCAAGGAATCACATATCTGATATTTATTTTTCAGAGAAGACATTTCTGTGATCTAACATTGTTTCCTCATTAACACAGTTTCCTCAATTTTTAGTTTGCATTTTAATGTGAAACCTTCCTGCTCTACTTGCCTCTGCTGAGTTCTTCATGTACTCATCCATGAGCTCTTCAGAGGAAATGAGTTATGATTTAAAGGAAGAGTAGGGAACAAGGTGAGGTAGCACATGCAGCTGAATATTTCAGGATAACTGAAAAATATTTAGAGTTTCTAAGAAAATACTTATCCTGGTAGCTTGGTTAAAAGTGAAAGAATGAAAGGAATGAGTGTTAGTTGCTCAGTTGTGCCTCTTTGCAATACCATGGACCTTCAGGCTTCTCTGTCCATAGGATTTTCCAGGCAAGGATACTGGAGTGGATTGACATTTCCTTCTCCAGGGTATCTTCCCGACCCGGGAATTAAACCTGGGTTTTCCACATTGCAGGCAGTTTCTTTACTGTCTGAGCCACCAGGGAAGCCATAGGAGCTGCTGCTGCTAAGTCACTTCAGTCATGTCGGACTCTGCGAGACCCCATAGATGGCAGCCCACCAGGCTCCTCCGTCCCTGGGATTCTCCAGGCAAGAATACTGGAGTGGGTTTCCATGTCCTTCCCCAATGCATGCATGCATGCATGCTAAGTTGCTGCAGTTGTGTCCAACTCTGTGCGACCCATTGACAGCAGCCCACCAGGCTCCAAGGTCCATGGGATTCCCCAGGCAAGAATACTGGAGTGGGTCACCATTTCCTTCTCCCCACAGGGGCTAAAAGTGGATATCAGCAACATAACAGATTACATCACCAGGGAAATGATATAGAAGGCAAACTGAATGTTATACACAGGAACAAGTAGAGAGTGCAGTAAGAGAAAAAGATTATTTAAAAATTGAGAAGTGGTTACAAAAATGGCATGAAAATCAGGGTTTTGTAATTGGAGTAATCAAAGTGAAAACATCAAGGTAACTAAAACTATTAAAAGCTAGAATGTAGTCTGATGACAAAATATAAAAATAACAACACCTATTGCATTTACCATAATTAGGCAATTTTTTCAATGAGAAGGTGGTTGAATAAGGAAAGGAAGGAAAAGGGAAAGTATTTGAGAAATTCTTTACAGTGTGGAAATAGAAAAGTCAAGAAAGATAATTTCTGAAAGGGAGCAGAGAGATAAACTGGTACTTAGCATATGGTATAGAAGAGTGGAAGAATCTATTTTCCCAAAATTTGCAAGAAACTTTGTGTTCAAATATTGATGTGAAGAACTAATAAAAGTGGGAGGATGAAGAATGGGAGATGTGACATAATTTGTTAGAATTTTGGAGTTGACTGGAGGCTGGCATAGATAGTAGGCTTGATCTCAAAGACAAGTGGAGGGAGACACATTTCATCTATTAGATGTGAAAGAAGGATGGGTGGACAGATGAATGGAAGGATGGCAATAAGTTTCTGAGTGCATAAGAATGAATGATGACGTGCTTGAGGCTATATTCTCTGTCAGTTAGGGACTATCTACCCAGAATGAGTAGAAAACTAATGGATAAAGGGATTTGGTTAGGTAACCAAGTTCTGAAACAGCCTTGAAGGATAATGGGAGATGGACTTACTAGAACAACAGAACAATTTGGGGTGCCAATAATACACTATATATATAATGATATTTTTCTTTGGTCAAGTTCAGCTTGGTAAAGAGTTGAAAATGCATATATATCTTTGTTTCTTTGGACTTGCAGATTTATATATTGCAGCTGTGGGTATAGACAGGGACTTGGTTGTGGAGAATAGGCTATATAAGAAAAGAAGAATATATGACAGGGTTTACAGATTAAGAAAAAGGAGAGAAGTTAGAGTCTGTCTATTTGGAAAGATTAAAGAACAACTATGAAGTAAATAATTAGCAAGAATTAAATGAACAGTTTTATTTTTAGATATTAATTTTTATTTTAAGATTTCCAAATAAAAGATTCACTCAAAATATTTATTGAGCAACTCCTGGATGAAAGAAATTGTCCTTATAATTGTGGAAATGAAGGTGGGATACATTTTACCCTTTTATGCAGCAAGCAGATCAAACCAGTCAATTCTAAAGGAAATCAACCCTGAATATTCATTGGCAGTACTGATGCTGAAGCTGCAGATCCAGAACTTTGGCCACCGGATTCAAATTGCTGACTTATTAGAAAAGACCCTGGTGCTGGGAAAGATTGGGCAGGAGGAGAAGGGGATGACAGAAGATAAGATGGCTAGAATGCATCACCAACTCAATGGATGTAACTTCAAGCAAACTCTGGGAGATGGTAAAGGACAGGGAAGCCCAGCATGCTGCAGTCCATGAGGTCACAATGAGTTGGACAGGACTTAGTGACTGAACTGAACTGAAAGTGATGAAGCTGAGATTCTAGCCAGGTAGATAATATTAAAACAAAAGAAAAATGTGGCTGAATAGTCTGCACTGCAGAGGTAACTGAGGGTGTAAGAAAATACTTTCAAATTCCCTCAGCCAAGGCAGTTATTTAACAATGCAACACAGACAGTGTCAGGCATTTCTGTGTGTGCTCTCCAATTGGGAGAGTCAATCATCAGCTTACAAGACAGGAAGGTACTTATATGCTGAACAGTATGAGAATTAATCCCTACCATCACCACAGCATAGGCCGGACCTGGGATCCTGATCCTGGCTCAGAACTAAGATCAGAAAGCCGCAGGGTCACAAAGATACATAGAAAAGCCACTCTAAAGCTAACTAATAATAAGTGGACAGTTATTTCAAACAAAGTTTTAGGTGTAGTCAATCTGCTTTCAATTTGATTGATTGAAATTGTATTTTTAGTGAATTTTGAGAATGTCTACTGACCAAGACAGAGAATATGGGGGTTTAACACATGGGAGGAAGATCTTGATATAAATTTGTATGTGGTAAAAAAATCAAAAAATGGACATAAGGAACAAAACTTAGAAAAGATGTAAATATGATTAGAATAAAGACATTTTCCTTTGGTATACCATACTTAGGATTTTTTATGATTTATTTTGAGGAGATAATTATAAATTATTTTAGAATACAAAGCTTTTGGTTTTGTTGATATTGGATATAGTTATCCTTATATTATGAATGTTTTAATGTGTTTATTGTCTAAATTCACTGTATGTGTTAAAAATGATTCTCAAACACACTATGTACTGACTCCATAGTATTTCTAAATCTTTTCAATATTGTTATTTACTAAGTATATAAATTTGTCAACCTACCATTTCACCTTTTTTACTTAGACTAGGAAGCAATACAGCAAGATTTTTATGCATTCCTTGAGGCACAGAATTCTGCAGTTCAAAGGGAAAACAAATTTTTCTCATTTTTGTAATCTCAGATATGACTGTGATATTCTTGTGCCCATTTCTTAAAAAGAAAATCTGCCCCAGTGGGTAATATTAAGCAATACTCCTGAGAGACAGTTGTTTTAGAAGAGATTAATTGTGGGGAATTGCCTGGTAGTCCAGTAGTTAGGACTCCATGCTTTCACTGTCGAGGGCCTCGGATCAATCTTTGTTTGGAGAACTGAAATCCCTGGCAAAAATAAATAAATAAACAAAATTTTAAACAAGGATGCTATTTTTTTTTAGGTTTTGCCACTGTTTACTTGTGTTTTGTACTGTATAAGTACAGTGTAGAAATGCTTTCATTCTGTTCGTAATGGCACTGAATAACGCTTTTTAGAGTAAGAGTTGAGTGGTCTATTTAAGGGCAATCTTGAGAAAACTCCAGGGAAGATCCCCTGAAGAAGGACTAGGCAACCCACTCCAGTAATCTTGCCTGGAGAATCCCATGGACAGAGGAGCCTGGTGGACAATAGTCCATAAGGTCACAAAGAGTTAGACACAACTGAAGCAACTTAGATAGAGTTTATCAGGTAGGGAAAATGAATTTATTCTATCATTTGTGGAGTACAATGGCCTGATCAGAGAAGGGTCACTGTCTATAATATAGATATATCAGTCCATTCAAGCAATATTTAAAAGAATAATAACTTCAACTGTAGACCAGATAAGTTATGATTCACACATATATGCATTTTACATATTTGTCCTTATCTGATAATCTGAAATGAAAAAATGATTCTTAGTGTCAACTAAGTTTCTTTTAAAAATTAAATATATTATAATTAGTAAAAAGGATATTAACGGTTGTTTCCGATCATAATACATATCTTGAAATATACTTCATTTTTAATAATAGAGATGTCTATCAATACACAGTTTTCCCTTTTATGGCATACAACTGGAGCTAAACTGTAGCTGTTCAAACAAGGGCTACATTGTCAGCCTAGGTTTTCCTTGACTAGAACTATCCCTTGTGACTAATTTCATCACTGGAATATGGTAGATGTCCTACATGCTATTCTAGGTTAAGACTTTTAAGAAAGGGCAGCTACATACTGATAAGACCCTGGGGAATAGAATACAGACAGCATGGATAAAATTTATATTCTTTAAGTCAATATGTGGAATAGAGCCACCAAATGATCAGTGGCACCTAAATTAGATGACAATATCAGTAAAATGTTAAAATACATTATGTTTAAACTAATACATATTTGCAGTCTATTTGTTACAATAATATATCCTAATCTAACAAATAGAGCCAAACCATAACAAGAACTGAAGTCTATTTGAACAGTGACTTTGTCAATTTATATACAATTCAATGCATAAGAGAATCAAAGTTAACTTAAATTGTTGATTTAACTTGTTTTCTTTTCAAATATTTTCTCCCCTGTATGAATTATATTTTTTTTCAGAACCATTTGTTTTGAAGATGAAAGACATTGAGATCTTAATATTTACCTTAAATAAAACTGACTAAAAATAGAGATTTTTGCAGCAAAATATAGACTGTGGAGTTCTTTATAAGTATGCACAGATTTTCTTTCCCTAAAGAACAGTTGCCAGGAGCAAAATTCCTTAGAATATCAGTATATAATCAAACATTCATGAAAATGTGCATGTATGAAAAAAGGAAATAAAAAATATATATAGTGACCATTTCACCCTCTTGAATGTCCCTCTGGAACTTGAGGGGATTCCCTTTTATTTTCATCCTCCATCATAACAGGGTGTTAAGTGAAATGACTTTGGAAGATGGTTGATTAAACAAAGTTAAAGACCTTTATTTTTTAGCTTTTAAGAGTCTAATTAATTATGCACCTAAAGTTAAAGGATACTATTGTTGTACTTCCCAAATTATTTATTACATAATAATTTAAAAGTGTTTTTAAGAACACTGATTTTATGTGGACTTAAGAGAAAAATCTATACTGTTTCCTTCAATTATTTCATAATTCCAGCAATGATTTTATTAGAGAATGGTTGAGTTAAAGACAATTTAAACAAAATTTACACAGGTATTTTTTCATTGATTTTTGGTAGTGATCTCAGTTTAATCTTTTCCTGATATTATTATATTTATGTTATATATGTTATATTATTGAGAAAAATACACAATTTCAAAATAAAGTAAAACTCACTTCAAAATTACACAGCACTGAGGAAACTATGGTTAACATTTTTCTCTACTCCAATATATTTTATATTAAGATCCATTCTTTTGGAAAAGAGAGGTCCTATTGTAAACACATTTATATCATGTTTTTTTATAGACATAATATCAATAATATTTTTGCTTTTATAAAAATATTTATAATAATAATATCTTATTATATTATAATTATTTAATAAACATACTCATTTTAAAGTATATTTTCTTAAGTAGAAAATGAGAGATGTGGCAAACACTGAGTATTCTTTAGGCAAGCATTAAAATTTGTTTGCAGAGCTCTGAAGTGATCTAAGGAGTCTCTGCAAATGATGGGAACTGGGAGAGCTGAAGAAGTGAAGGCAAGAATACTGGAGTGAGTTGGTATTTTCTTCTCCAGGGGATCTTCCAGACCTAGGAATTGAACCCAGGTCTCCTACATTGTGTGCAGATTCTTTACTGACTGAGCTACAAGGGAATCCCAAAGGATGGCTTGTCAGGAGTGGGATATTAGAGACCATCTATTTTATGTTGGGTTTTATGTGATATTTTATTTGAATTTAGGATTCTAGAAAACAATTTAGAAAAAAAATATAAATGATCTATATATGTTGGTTTGTGATAAAATTAAGCATAATTTTATTACTTTGTATCTATTTAAAATATTTTCTATTGTTATATCCCCAATTATATATTGATTTAAATTATTTAGTGCTATAATTATTTTATATACAATAAATTTTAACTTCTATTTTTTTAAGTCTACTATGTGAACAAAAGCCTATTTTAACTATGCTGCTTTGGAAAACAGTGCTTTTCAAGGAAAATATGATAAATATATTTAAATAAAACTATTGAAAAAATATCACATTGATTGTAACAATGTCAACTGAAATAAGAGCTAAATTCAAAGTATTCTTCCCCTTTTCCTTCTTCTTTTTCTTCTCCTTTCTTTCTCTCTCTGTCTGCCTGTCTCTTTCTCTCCCCTCTCTCTCTCCTTGCCAACCACCTCCCCAGCCTTCTTTCAAATTCTAGTGCATTTTGAAGGCTAGTGGCTCAATAAAAAAAATTAAACACACTTAAAGAGAAAGCAAACCCCAGCAGTACTGAAAGACACAGATGTTTATACTATAGTAGCACTATAGTATAAACTTCTAGTTTTGTTAGTTCTTCTCTAGTTTTGTTATTTCAAAAGAAAAGGATTAAGAACCAATAAACAGTTATTAAATGAGTTATTAAATGTTACTGGCCTCATATATAGCTAATGCTATGGCCTCAGAAAACTGATTTATGGTTGTTACAATATGTTTAAGAAGAGATCAATAGCATATCATTGTAACCCATTACAACATCATACTAATTTTAAATATGTATGATTATTGATTTTCTGCAACAGCTTATGACAGTATATGCTACTTTTTTTAAAGCCAACACTGTCAGAGTTCCACACAAATTAATATTCCCATACCAGAAAATTTATTTTATAGGAACATGAGTCTTTTAGGCTAATAAAGCTAATGAAAATAACATTGAACATGAATAGAGGAAATAGGACAGAACACATTTGTCAAGACATAAGAAAAGCAAATCTATACTTTGTCCCTCCAAAATGATATTTTTAATAGTTTGGAAACTTAAGTTTAAATATTTGGTTTTAAATGAATATTTTAAAATGTTATTTGTGATATATACTTAGATTTGAGCAAATTTCTGCTATGAAATTTAAACTCCTTTACTTCATTAAATATCAACATGGAGTTGGAAAATAAAGAGTCTTTATACTTTTTCTTCTCAGTCTTTAATTACATAATTCAGATATTATATGCCACACTTATTTTCTTAATTCTTGACTTAGGCTTTTTCATAACTCAACCATAATAATGGAGCACCAGAACCTAGGATTTCTGTTCTCAATGGACTGTGCTCTTACACACACATACCAGTGAAAAAGTAAAGTGGATGAACGAATTTCAAGTTGATTTTTCATTTACTCTTCTGTGTGGTTTAGCCGTAAAATACAGTTCATTCAAAGGCCTTTTGTTGTTTCACTTCATTTATTTGGCATAATAGCAATAAATGTTCTACTTCGTCTGTTTCCCAATAGTGAAATAGCACCCGGCTTTACAATGAGACTAGAGGGGTTTATCATATGAAAGTAGCTTATTTGTGCTCATGTACTAAAGGTGTCATTGTTTAAACATATTACAATTTGATAATATCAGACTACCACTACCCACCAGAGTAGAGGCTTTTAGTATAATATATGTATTTGTAATTTGATTTCATATCATAACTCTTAGTAACTTTCCCAAGGTGTTAGCTCTTAATCAACTCCAGTATTCTTGCTGGTGAATTCCATGGACAGAGGAGCCTGGTGGACTACAGTCCATGGGGTCGCAAAGAATCGGATGTGACTGAGCACACAACAAACACAGAGAATGACTTTTCATCTTTATTAATTCAGTTCAGTTCAGTTGCTCAGTCGTGTCCGACTCTTTGTGATCCCATGAATCGCAGCACGCCAGGCCTCCCTGTCCATTACCAACTCCCGGAGTTCACTCAGACTCACGTCCATCGAGTCAGTGATGCCATCCAGCCAACTCACCCTCTGTTGTCCCCTTCTCCTCCTGCCCCCGATCCCTCCCAGCATCAGGGTCTTTTCCAATGAGTCAACTCTTCACATGAGGTGGCCAAAGTCCTGGAGTTTCAGCTTTAGCATCATTACTTCCAAAGAAATCCCAGGGCTGATCTCCTTCAGAATGGACTGGTTGGATCTCCTTGCAGTCCAAGGGACTCTCAAGAGTCTTCTCCAACACCACAGTTCAAAAGCATCAGTTCTTCTTTGTTAATTAGGGGCCTTACATAAATCCTACTTACCTGAATCCCTGCCCTTGTTCTCTTCCTGACATCCTTGTGACTCCCCTCTTAACCTTTCAGAACCTGAAGCTTTCTACTTGACCTCAGGTTCTGTAACTCTTTGTTGTCAAACATAGGAGTCCTCATTTTACCTCCCAAACATAATTACAGATTAAAAGTGACGGAGAGGGCTTCCCTTTTGGTTCAGTGATAAAGAATTAGGGCTTCCCTGGTGGGCTCAGTGGTAAAGAATCCATCTGTCAATGCAGGAGATATTGGTTCAACCCCTGGTCTGGGAAGATCACACATGCTGCAGAGCAAATAAACCAGAGTACCACAACTGTTGAGCCTGTGCTCTAGTGCCTGGGAGCTGCAACTACTGAACCCACATGCCCTAGAGCTGTACTCTGAAATAAGAGAAGCTCCTGCAATGAGAAGTCTGTGAACCACAGAGAGTAGCACCTGCTCGCTGCAACTACAGAGAAGTCCGTGTTGCAATGAATATCCAGTTCAGCTATAAATAAATTTATTTCTTAAAAAGTTACCAAGGAATTTTATCACTGTTCTTCCTTCAACCTGGATTTCTTCTCTGACCTTTAATTAGAAATTTATTCAATTATCTTTTGTACTCTTATAGCTATAAATGGTCAACCATTATATAGATTCTCTTAATTTATTCCATTCTAGTGAAAACAAAGATAAATGGTATCTGATGTTGTATGGGAGAGGTTACTTTAAATTATGAAAATTTTCATAAGTAAGTATTTCTGTATAATGTACCAACTCTAAATTCAGCTATTTTAAATAAATTATTTAAATGTACATCACACATTGTTTTCTTATAAATAAAAATTAAATACTTGAATAAAGTAACTTTTTAAGAACTAAGAGTTATCATTAGTAAAATTATGCTTTAAGAAAATAGACGATGAAGAAACATTCTGGAAGCTGAAAAATGGCAATCAGTGACAAAATATTTAATTAAACTGTTACTTGAGAATATTTTGGGTATCTGAAATTTTCATTTCTGAAGCTGTGGCTATAACAAAAGAGTTCAGAAAACTGAAATAAGCATATTTTTTAAAAAAATTATAAATATAAGCATATTTTCATTATTGACTATATCAGCAAAGGAGTTAGAGAAATAAAAATAGATCAAGGAAACAACTATTAACTTTCAAAGAAGAAATGAAATAGGAAGTTTGTAGCAATCTAAGGCTTTTCAAAGTTGTAAAAGCCAGTTGACTTGAGATCCCTAAGCCCGCCCCAATCAAAAAAGAGAGAGAGAGAAAAAAATCTTTGAGAAGAAATAACCCTCTAGGAAAAGTTTAAACAAAGTTAAATCAGAGCTAATAACAGACTAACAGTGTGATTTCTGTTTAGTCTTATGAAAGAAAATGAAAGTGAAGTTGCTCAGTCGTGTCCGACTCTTTGCAACCCCATGGACTGTAGCATATCATGCTCCTCCGTCCATGGGATTTTCCAGGCAAGAGTACTGGAGAAGGTTGCATTTCCTTCTCCAGGGGATCTTTCTGACCCAGGGATCAAATTCAGGTCTCCCACATTGTAGGCAGATGCTTTACTGTCTGAGCCACCAGGGAAGTCCTGTTAAGTTTTATAAATGAACAAAATATTTCACAAGACAAAAACCTGATCAAGCCTTTCTTAAGGAATCACAACAGCTTTAAGGTGGTCTTGTTTAAAATGAAAAAGAATAAAAATACAGAAAAAAGAAAAAAAAAAGGAAAATATAGCCTGTGTACAAAGTGAGAAGTAAAAACGAAGGTGAGTATGATTCCTGGGAAACCTTCGATGTAGGGATCAAACAGATACAAATTACAAAATGTTTGTGTTAGAGTTGTACTTGCAAGAAACCACAAGCTAGTTGTGATTGTGGGCATTCAGTCTCCTTCAGGAAGAAGCATCCTAAAAAAAATGCAAACCACTTAAGTAACATATGTACCCAATGTATACTTTATCTTGAGTTTTGGAAAAGAAAAGTGAAGTCGCTCAGACGTGTCCGACTCTTTGTGACACCATGGACTGAAGCCTACCAGGCTCCTCGGTCCATGGGATTTTCCAGGAAAGAGTACTGGAATGGGTGGCTATTTCCTTCTCCGAGGGATCTTCCCAACCCAGGGATTGAACCCGGGTTTCCCGCATTGTAGGCTGACATGATTTAGAAAGGTAATAATAATAAAAAAAAAAAGTCTCCAAAGAGAATCATGGAGACACATGAAAAAAGTATAATACAGAACACAAATTTGAGTATAATCGAGGAACTTTCTTCTTCCGCTGGTTTGCAGCCTTCACAGTATTCTCCCAGAAGGAGGATTTTAGAATGGCTCTCGTTCCCATAAATGGGAGTGTTTCCTGTGGCTATTCAGTCCCTACCTACTTTCTTCTTGTGAGTGTGAAGGAATTGGTAGCAGGTTTGTTCATATGTTGTGAACAAAGACGTCTGACATCTAGATCTCATATAAAAATTACCACAATATAAAAATCTCCTGAAATCTTCATTATGTGATAGCATCCCTTTTGTTTAGAACACAACAGTACATGATTTTACCAACTGGAAAGATTTTACTGCACACTAAGTCCTATATTCTTTCATTACCAATCTTATAAAAACTTTTGCTACAAATATTTTTCCATGTGAAAGAGTAAATATGGAATACTAAATGTTGTCATTTAAAAGAGAGAAACAGTTAAATACATGAAAATGTGGTTAACGTCATTAATCATCAGGGAAATAGATGTCACATTTTCTTTATCCACTTATCCTTTGATGGTCATTTACTTTGATTGTTTCCTTGTGTTGGCTATTGTAATTAATGCTGCAATGAACGTGGGGGTGGGCACAGATATATTTTTGAGGTAGTGATTTAATTTTCTTATGATAAATACCCAGAATGTGGAATACTGGATCATCGATTTTTAATTTTTCAGGAACCTCCACATTTTTTTCCATAATGATGGCATCAATTTACATAACCACAAAAGTGTACAAGGATTCCCCTCTCTCCCTACCTTCACTAATACCTGTTATCTCTCGTTTTTTATAATAATTATTTTAACAGGAATGAGGTGAAATCTCATTATGATTTTCATTTTGCATTTCCTTGATGATTAGTGAAGTTATGTCAATTATATCTCAGTAAAACTGAGATATAAAATAAACCAAATCTTATGGGTGAGTTGATAAATCCACAATTTTAATTAATATATTTAATATGCCTCTATCAAAATATATTAAGTATATATAAACAAATCAAAAGGTAAGGCAATTTCAATAACATATCAATGTGTTTGTTTTGGCCAAAATGGTGGAATACAAGACCCTGAACTCACCTCCTCTTATGGGCACACGAAATTACAATTACTTACAGAGTAAATATTTAAGATAATGACCTTAGGAATAGCATAATAGGTTTTCCATAACCAAATATAAAGAAGCAGCCACAAAGAGACAGGTAGGAGGGGCAGAGACATGGTATAGTCAGAACCCACACCCTGAATTGGCAACCCTCAAACAAGAGAAATATCAGAACTGCAGAGGTCTTCCCCAAGGAGAGAGGGCTCTGAACCTCACATCATACTTCCCAGCCTGGGGGTCCAGCATTGGGAAGATGAGCCCCCAGAACACCTGGCTTTGAAAACCATGGGGTCTTACACTTGGGAAAGCAGAGGGTTATAGGGAAGAGATTCCACTCTTAAAGAGTGTGCACAAAATCGCACATGCTCTGGAAACTAAGGTAGAGGTAATAGTTTGAAAGGAGTGTAGGTGAAGTCTACTTTCTGCTTTTGGACAGCCTCTTGGAGAGGGGGGAGGCAACTGGGACTCCACTTGGAGGTGGAGATGGCAATTTGGGGAAGCTCAATCCACTTTGATGACATGGGTGCTGGTAAGAGCTATTTTGGATCCCCTTTTCAGCCTGTTAATGATAAGTGGTTTCCCTGCCCACGGTCCAGCTTAAAGCAGGTACATGCCTTCAGGCCACACTGCCAGCCATTCTCGGAGCCTGCCCAATGTACCAGCAGGCTCAGAGCAACCAAACATGACCAGGCAAAGCTGCCAACCTTGGAGGAAGACTACCTGACTCTTCAGCAGGCCATAGTCACCACACGAGTTAGGGTTATGTAGCCAACCAGGGACAAGTCACACTTACTAGTGTGCCACAACAGAAAGGTGCATGCAGTGCACTTGGGGTGCACCTCCATAGCACAGAGTTCGAGTGACCAGAGGTGAGTGTGCTGCCGGGTTCCACAGCATTTCTTCTATGTAAGGTCACTTCTCCTAGATCAGGTGACATAACCAGTCTACCTAATATGTACAAATAAGCATAGAGAATTAGGCAAAATGAAAGAGAAATATGCTTCATGCAAAGAAACAAAGTACAAACCCAGAAGGAGAACTAAAGAAATTAGAAATACCCAATCTACCCATTAGTTAAAGGTAATGATGATAAATACGCTCAATAAAATTGGGATAAGCATGGATGAACACAGTGAGAAGTTTAACAAAGAGTTAGAAAATATAAAGAAGAACCAAACAGAGCTGAAGAGTGCAATAACGGAAATAAAAAATACACCAGAAGGTATCAACAGTAGGTTACATGACACAAAGGAACACAACAGTGACCTGGAAGACAGAGAAGCAAAAACCATCCAAGCTGAACAGAAAGTAGATTATTTTTTTTTTTTAATGTGAGGATAGTTTAAGAAACCTATGATGCAACTTCAAGTACACTAACATTTGCATCATAGGCGTTCTAGGAAAAGAAGAGAGAGAGACAGAGAGGCAAAGAGGCAGATAACTTACTGGAAGAAATAATAGCTCCATCCAGGTTTAGGAAGCACAGAGAGTCCCAAACAAGATGAATCCCAAGAGGTTCATACATAGGCACATTATAACTTAAGTGGCAAATATTACAGAGGGAATTTTAAAAGCAACAAAGAAAAAGCCACTACATATATGCAAGAAAACTCTTAGATGACTCTTCAACAGAAAACTTACAGATCAGAAGGGAGTGGCACTATATATTTAGAGGGAAGAAAGGAAAAAACCTATAACCAAGAATACTCTTATCTGGCAAGGTTATCAATCAGATTTGAAGAAGAGATCAAGTTTTTTAGAGGAGTAAAATCTAAAAAAGTTTAGCACCACTAAAATAGTTTTACAACAAATCTTAAAGGGACTTTATGTAGAAAGGCAGCCAATGGAATAAAAAATATATTTACAAGCAATATACCCAATAAGGAGCTAATATCCAGAATACACACAAAACTTCATACAACTCAACTACAAAAGCAAATCAATTAAAAAATGGACAGATGATTTAGACATATTTCTGAAGATGACATACAGACTGGCAACAAGTGCATGAAAAGGTGCTCAAAATCACTAATCATCAGAGAAATATAAACACAAAATCACAAAATCACCTCACACCCATAGAATGGCTATTGTCAAAAAGACAACAATAAATAAATACTGGTAAGGACATGGGAACAAGGGAACCCCGGTATACTGTTAGTTGAAATGTAAATTGGTACAGCCACTAAGGAAAACAGTATGGAAATTCCAAAATATTTAGAATAAAACTGTCATATGATCCAGCAATTTCATTTCTGCTTATTTACCAAAAGATTAAAAAAAAACAAACACTAATTCCAAAAAATATGTGCACCTAGTGTATGTAGCATTATTTACAATAGCCAAGGTATGGATACAAGCTAAATATACATGGATAGATGAATACAGAAAATGTGATAGTACACCTAAAAGTAACAAAATATTGTATGTCAGCTATATTTCATTAAAAATAAAGAAAATTATTATATCTTAGGAAAATTCTTAAAAGTTCATAAATCTGTATTTATTAAATTGACTTTAGATTCCTGATCACTTTCACTGTGATGATTTTCCAAAATGACCATATTTCAAATAAATAAAATACTTCCATATTAAAAAATTTAGAGAACACAATTACTATAATTATCACAGACCTGAGCAAAACAATGAAAATAAATAGTAAAATATTTTAATTATATTAAAAAGTTTGTTAAAAGTAAAAGTGAATATTAAAAAAATCTAAAATCAGTGATGGATAAGTGAGAATTTTCAAAATGGAAATTAAACAATATAAAACTAAATAAAAAAATGTCAAATAGCAAAACTCAAAGTATATCAGAAAAATAGAGGTAAATATGTAAATTTGATTTAATATATATTGAAAGGTGAAACGACAAATCTACACATTAGTAAAACAACAGAATTAAAAAATGGGTCATTTAAATTTTTTGTTTAAAACCCATAGATAAGGCAAATCTTCACATACATAATTAAGAATAAAAAAGAAAAAAATAGAAATTGTTAGTTAATAATGAATATTTCCTAACTATTTTAATCTATGATTTACTCTAGTCATAACACATTGAACTTATATTTTGAAAAAGTAAGTTTTGAGCTCCATTTCTATGTTATTTTCACATTTTTGAATATGGATTTCCAACTTTTCCATTACCATTTATTGGAAGATTATCCTTTCTCCATTAAATTGCTTTTACACCTTTCAAAAACTCAAGTAACTGTGTTTGTCCTGTTTTATTTCTGGGCTGCTGATTTGATTCTATTGATCTATAAGTCTATTTTGTCACTTCCAAGATATATTGATACACTGTGGCTTTATAAATATTGAAATCAGGTAGTTTAAGTACTCTAACTTTGTTCTTCTTCAACCATTTCAAATAAAGCTTAAAAAAATTCTATATATCAATATCTACAAAAAATTAGATATATCAAAAAAAGTCTATATATCAATATCTACAAATTTTGATTTGGGATAAATCTCCCTTAAAAACTGCATTCTTGTTGTTAAAGCTTGCTGACTTCTTCATATATGAAGAAATATGAGGGTTAGACCTTTAATTCTCCTTCCTATATGAGTTAGTTTTATCTCCTTTATGTTTTTCTCTTATTCTGAATCAACTGTAGCAGTTTCAATCAAGACCCAAGAGTCAGGGATATGTCTCAAGATAGACTTTATGTGCCTCCTAACCTTAACCTGGGTAGGTAGGTAGAATGTGGACCACAAAAAGTAAGTGTTAGCAACTAGGTCCCGATTCACGTTTCTCTTTCATTGAAGGTAAAAATAAATTATACAGTTTGAATGAAAGGGAACTTCTGGAGATACATGATTTAGAGTAAGCAGAAATGTTTTCCTTCAATTTCAGTTCGGTTCAGTTCAGTTGCTCAGTCGTGTCCAATTCTTTGTGACCCCATGGACCACAGCACACCAGGCCTCCTTGTCCATCATCAACTCCTTCAATTTAGTTTAATAAGAACAGGTTATCTATGCTTCTTTGAATATTCCAATACAGAACAAATTCTACTTATGCTTGTCATATTCACTAGCCAAATTAAGAAGAAATAGTATATAAAAAAAGAACACTAAAAATATTAATGCATAGAAACATCAAATTATGTGAAAATGTTTCCACTTCTAACATTAAAATATACATTTGATTTGTTGCCATGAAGGTTTTAAGTTGTAATTGCAAAGTAAAGTTAAAATAGATATCTTTTATGAATCTGAATGCATTTTGATATAATAAATGGCAAAACTAAAGAGCTGTCACTTATCTTAGATAAGTAACACTAATTATATTGTCAAAAATATTTGTAATTCAAGATAACGCACTTGAAAAATAATAACTTCTTAATTACAATCATAAATTTAGTTAAGGAAAAACTCATGTATTAAAATCTTAAATTTATAGATACTACTAAATATTTCAGTTGTGACTATTTAATACCCAAGAAATGTAGTCAATCTTTAATGAAAAAATTTACTAATTACAGTGATCAAAACTCAGATTTATTATCTTAAGCTGTAAATTATCTTTATCTATAAATTAGTTTACCCCCAAACTCTCTTGAAACTGTTTGCTCTCCTGCATCTTTTTACCATTCTGTCTTTTTATTGCTTAGTTTTATTTCTATCCTAGCAGTGGTAATAAAACCCTCTTAATGAAACAGTTAGCTAAAATTTCATGTTGATATTTCTAGTGAATATCAGTTGTAGTAGTTTAGAGGAAAAGAGTAACAATTCAACTTGCATTTATTATCATCATTAAAATATTTGACGTTTTGCACATGTAAATTATGTTAGAATCAAGTTAAATATTTTAATCCAGGTCATTTTAATAATAATTTCTGATTATTTGTGATCTATTACCCAAGGAAAATTGAAGCTCTATATTAAATTCAATCTTTGTCAATCTATTTTATGGCATATTTGAAAATGCTACAATGAAATTGGAAGCAAATATCACATTGGAATGTTTACAGGTTTCACACGTGAAATATACTTGCAAAATCATTCAGAAACTGCTAAAAGATAATGGCTTTGCTATGAAAGTGACTATAAAATTAGTCATAGCGGAGGTTATAGACCATTTGGCAACCATTCTATAAGGAAAGAGAGGTCAAGTATTAAACTACATCAGGCTAGGAAATCTCACCAATAAACATTTTCAAGGATATGAAGTATTAAAATAGACTCTTACTGTTGCAATGACTGAATCTTCCACTACATATTCACAGTAAAAGCCCAATTTAAATGCTAAGAAATAGATGGTGTTCCTCTCAAATTAGGTTGAAATCACCACCCCCAATGGGGTTGTATTTGAAAATAAAAGGTTTTTTAAGTGAGGTTAAATGAGGTCTTAAAAGTGAAACTGTAATCTTAGAAACTCTAATCAGATAGATAATCTTATAGGAAGAAGAACAGAACCATCTCTTTCTCTTTACCCAGTGCAGAAAGTAGAGGTTATGTGAACACAGTGCAAGATGGTAGCCACCGACAAACCAAGAGAAGAGTCCTCAGATGAAACCTATTTGCTGTATCTTGATCTTGGGTGTCCAAGATTTGGGTTGGAGATCTTGGGTTTCCAAATCTTGGCTTTCTTAGTAGCCTCTAGAACTGTAAGAAAAAAACTTCTGTTATTTAATCCACCTCGTCTATGGTATAATAATTTGTCATGGCAGCCTGACATAGGGAATGACAGAGGATGAGATGGTTGAATGGCATCACCTACTATATGGACATGAGTTTGAGCAAGCTCATGGAGCTGGTGAAGGGCAGGGAAGTCTGGTGTGCTGTAGTCAATGGGGTCACAGTCAGACATGAATGAGAGACTGAAGTGAACTGATGGCAGCCTGAGCAGACTAAAAAATGAATTATACTAAAACTGAGTTTTAACAACTAAATGTGTTTCCTGATGGCTCATATGGTAAAGAATCTTCCTGCAATGCAGGACACCCTGGTTTTATCCCTGGATTGAGAAGATCTTCTGGAGAAAGAAATGGCATTCTACTCCAGTATTCTTGTCTGAAAAAAATCCCATGGAGAGAGGAGCCTGGAAGGCTACAGTTCTTGAAATCTCAAGAGTCAGACACAACTTAGCAACTAAACCACCAAATATATTAGCATGTTATAAAGAAAAAAAACTTGATTTCCAACTTTGATAAATGTGCTCAAAATATTTGTGCTATCCACGCTAGAATATTAAACGAGTACTGCTTAATGGGTGACATGTACTTTGAAGCACTTTAAAAAGTGCTTCAAACAATTCTCTGTTTTCATTGAAAATATTGATATATCTAACAGTAGTTTGACCATGGATTTAGAAAGAAAGTGAGAAAGGGTTTTTTGTTTTTGTTTTTTCTCTTTAGCAATGAAAATGGCTACAGGAAGAATCAAGAAATAAAGAAGATTCTAAGAGCTCTAGAAAAAAACGAGGAGGTATTTCTTCTGAAATTTAGACTGTGTGGTTCTGAACTGAATGATAATAGGAAAGTGACAAGCAGACAGAAACTCCCAGAGCCTACTCAAATTCATGTCCATTGAGTGGGTGACGCCATCCAACCATTTCATCCTCTGTTGTCCCCTTCTCCTTCTGCCTTCAATCTTTCCCAGCATCAGGGTCTTTTCAATTGAGTCAATTTTTTGCATCAGGTGGCCAAAGTACTGGAGTTTCAGCTTCAGCATCAGTCCTTCCAATCAATATTCAGGACTGATTTCCTTTAGGATGGACTGGATGGATCTCCTTGCAGTCCAAGGGACTCTCAAGAGTCTTCCCCAACACCACAGTTCAAAAGCATCAATTCTCCAGTACTGAGCTTTCTTTATAGTCCAACTCTCACATCCATACATGACTACTGGAAAAACCATATCCTTGACTAGATGGGCCTTTGTTGGCAAAGTAATGTCTCTACTTTTTAATATGCTGTCTAGGTTGGTCATAACTTTTCTTCCAAGGAGCAAGCATCTTTTAATCATGGCTGCAGCCACCATCTGTAGTGATTGCCATGATCTTAGTTTTCTGAATGTTGAGTTTTAAGCCAACTTTTTCAGGTGTACATTCAGGTGTCTCAGGTATACATTCCTAAAATAACGCTTCTGCATCATGGGGTGGAGGTTGATGAGATTTGCTGGTCACCTGCCTATCCCACAAGTACGATCCCCCTAAACTGGAAGCTGTTGTGGAAAGAAGTGCCATATTTTCAGCTATATCTGCCTGGCTAAATCCTCTATCAAACTGAGATGCATACACTTCAAATCAAATAAGGATCATACAAGATAGAATCAAGATAGGAAAAAGTAGAGTATGTTTTCACACATGAGAAAAAGCCATTGTGTCTAAAGCTATGGAGGCAGAGTAAAACAAACTCACATATTCATTCAAATTAGGCAGGTCTGGTGGGTCAGAGAAGTGTATATCCTATTATAATGTTTGAACAAAAGTGTAAATGACTAATTAAAACTATGCTTTTCTAACCAAGAATTTTTTAATATTAATAAAATTCAGCTATGTAAATGAATAGTACAGTAATGGGAGAATTCTGGGTTGTTAACAACAGGTAGTGAATCATTTGAGTAAAAAGAAGGGCTTTTGACCATACTAAAATAGAATCAAAGAGAAACTTAGTCATTCCATGAAAGTATTCACTACTTTGTGTGTGTGTGTGTGTGTGTGTGTGTGTGTAATCAAATATAACTACCAGTCCTGAGGATAGGAGAAAGAACACCAGAAGGGGATGGAGTTAAATTTTAAAGCAGTTTATCTGAGTGGAGATTTGCATTCAGTATATATTTTATAGAGTGGAAACTATGCAGTGATTTGCCATATGTCTGGTCTCAGCAAGGTGATGGTTGACCTACACAGCAACTACTTCCCTGGAAGGCCAGCTTCATGCTGCTCTACAGAGAACATTAATTCTTTGTATTTGTTAATTAAATTCCTTATTTATTTTCTAATATGGTATTCATTCAACAAACACCTATTATTGCTTATCCCATACATGTGTTACATAAGCAAAGATATAATAGAGTTAAGGCTATATTATATAAAAAGATGTTTATATATAATACATTCATATGCATCCAATCTGATGAGCATTACCTGGGTACAATTATGTATTTGAAAACAATAAATATATTCTAGGATATTCAGGGGCAGAGAAAATGAATTAAATTTGTGATATGCTGTAAGAATAAAATGGACATAAGTCCCCATATTTGAATTTTTTATCATGTCTTTTTCACCTCAATAACATTTTGAGATAAATTAGGCATGCCACACATGTGCAAGTGTTAAGAATTATAATAAAGGTGACATAGGACAGCTAGTTCTCTTTGTAACTATGAGGTGGTGAATGCAGACCTTCAGTTGTTATGGCAACCTTCAATTAATGAGAGTATCATCAAAGTCATCTTTCTACAATATTTAATAAGTTATTTCCATTAAAAATGATTGAATGTTCCTTTCTGAATCCAATGACATAGCTGAAGTTAAAAGCCATATTTTTTTTAAAAAATGAAAATAGATATGTCTTCAATTGTTTAATGGATAAAAGTAAAAATCTCAAAATTATTTTTTGTAAAGATACCTGCATCTATGTTGCTAATAAAATATTAATTAATAAAATTAATTATTAATTACATAATTAATACAATTATGTAATACTAATCTACATAATTAGTCTTTCATGTAGATTTATGGATCATTGCAGATTTTCCATTAAGCTAGTGAGGACAGATTTGATGATGATGGTGGTGATAATAATGACACAGAAAATTCTGCTAATATTAGAAACATTAATTAATAAAATACTAAGAGATTATTTTATTTCTATCAAAACAATCTCCAAACTATCTCACAAACTCATGAACATAAACAATAAGTTGAAAATACAAAGGTTATTATATAAGTGAATGCAGGATTGAGAAATTACTTGAATTTATGTCTACTACTTATAGAAATGACTTTTCATACATTATCTTAGTACTCAACACATGTAAAGTAGATTTCATTAATCCGATTTTATAGATTGGGAAAATCAGACACCAATCCAAAATTAAAGTAATATTTTACAGCTCACACAAAGAGTATGTATGAGACCAAGTCTGCCCAAATGCCAAAATCTGTCCTCTTTCCCTCAGGCCATGCTTTCTCCCTAGAATAATTTAAGAGGTTAGAATATAAAAATAATATCATAACATGTATGAGTCTACAAACTACTACCACAAAGTTCCAGTGTACTTATTTCACTACCTGTTAAATGATAAAATTGAATACCTGAGTTTATTAGCTGCTAGCTAATAATGCTTTAATACTCAAGTCCTAATATCTCCTTGCAGCACAACCCAGCATGATGTAAAAAGTAATGAGCATGATCAGAAAAGAAAATATTCTGATTCATTGATCAGCAATGTGAACCTTGAGAAGGAAGCTAAAAGATACAACTAAAAATAATAGGATTTTTCAGAAGCACAGACATAAATATAGTCTGAGGAAAGTGTCTTTAAAAAGTGATTCTTCTGAATTTTTTCTATATATATAAGAAATTAACCAAAAAAGCAAGATTGTCTTTCCCTGTTAACCAGGAAGGCTAAATCAGTTTCAATCTACAAAACTGAAGGCACTGGAACATTGGATATATGTTCATTTTTGTGCCAGCAATTGTAAATGATTTAGAACACAGTCTTAGGCTGGAATCCTAGCTTTTCTAAAACGGGTTAAATACCTTAAACAAAAATTATAATATTAAAAATAATTAAAAATAAATTATAATATTAAAAATGATTAAAAGGATATCTAGTACATATCCTTACTATGTACTAGATATGTTAGCCAAATATATTTTGCATGTGCTGTATTTTCTGATTTAAAAAATGTATTTCAGGAAATCAAACACTTAACCTTCAGTTTCCCTACTGAAATGAAAGTATAATATTTACTTCATAATTTTAAGATAAGAATTTTATGGAGGTAGTATATATATATGATTATGAGTACAGTCACTTGGTCAGATAACTCAGGATTTGAATTCCAGCTTTTTCACTGTATACCTCTGTGATCTTGGACAAAGGTATTAGATTTTACATATTATATAAGGACGAAGTCTTACATTTTGGGAAACAAAATAATTTTTGTTTGTTTTGTATATTGGGAAACAATAACATAAAACAATAAAAGAATTGGTTCACAATACTATAAAGCCACAGTAACTAAAACAGTGTGGTATTGGCATCAGTTCAGTTCAGTTCAGTCGCTGAGTTGTGTCCGACTCTTTGCAACCCCATGAATCACAGCATGCAAGGCCTCCCTGTCCATCACGAACTCCTGGAGTTCACTGAAACTCACGTCCATCAAGTCAGTGATGCCATCCAGCCATCTCATCCTCTGTCGTCCCCTTCTCCTCCTGCCCTCAATCCCTCCCAGCATCAGAGTCTTTTCCAATGAGTCAACTCTTAGTGTTGGCATAAAAACAGATATATGATCCATGGAACAGAATAGAGACCCCAGAAATAAACCTACACTTCTATGGACAATCTTCCACAAAGGAAGCAAGAATATCCAATGGAGAAAACACAGTCTCTTCAGCAAGTGGTGCTGGGAAAGTTGGGCAGCTGCATCTAAATCATTGAAGTTAGAACACACCCTCACACCAAACACAAAAATAAACTCAAAATGGCTCAAAGACTTTAATACAAGACATGACACTACAAGGCTCTTAGAAGAGAACATAGGCAAAATATTCTCTGACATAAATTGTAACAATGTTTTCTCAGGCCAGTATCCCAAGGCAATAGAAATAAAAACAAAAAATAAAAAAATGGGACCTTATCAAACTTACATACCTTTTGTACAGCAAAGGAAACTATAAGCAAAGTGAAAAAGAAAACTATGAACTGCAGGAAAATATTTGCAAATGATATGAGTGACAAAGGATTGATTTCTAAAATATACAAACTGATCACAAAACTCAGTAGCAACAATAACAGAAATATTTCCATCGAAATATGAGCAGAAGACCTAAATAGACATTTCTTCAAAGAAGTCATACAGATGGCCAACAGGCATATGAAAAAATGCTCAACATCACTAATTTCTAGAGATATGCAAATCATAACTACAGTGAGGTACTAACTCACACTGATCAGAATAGCCATTATTAAAAAGTTTACAAATAACAAATGCTGAAAAGGGTTAAAAGGGAACCCTCCTACACTCTTGGTAGGAATGTAAATTCGTACAGCCACTATGGAAAACAGTGCAGTGGTTCCTCAACAACAACAAAGAATGAAATAATGCCATTGTAGCAACATGGATGAATCTAGAGATTATCATACTAGTGTTCAGATCAGTTCAGTTCAGTCGCTGAGTCGTGTCCGACTTTTTGCGACCCCATGAATCGCAGCACGCCAGGCCTCCCTATCCATCACCAACTCCCAGAGTTCACTCAGACTCAAGTCCATCAAGTCAGTGATTCCATCCAGCCATCTCATCCTCTGTCGTCCCCTTCTCCTCCTGCCCCCAATCCCTCCCAGCATCAGAGTCTTTTAAATGAGTCAACTCTTCACATGAGGTAGCCAAAGTACTGGAGTTTCAGCTTTAGCATCATTCCTTCCAAAGAACACCCAGGACTGATCTCCTTCAGAATGAACTGGTTGGATCTCCTTGCAGTCCAAGGGACTCTCAAGAGTCTTCTCCAACACCACAGTCCAAAAGCATCAATTCTTCGGCACTCAGCCTTCTTCAGAGTCCAACTCTCACATCCATACATGACCACAGGAAAAACCATAGCCTTGACTAGACGGACCTTTGTTGGCAAAGTAATGTCTCTGCTTTTGAATATGCTCTCTACGTTGGTCATAACTTTCCTTCCAAGGAGTAAGTGTCTTTTAATTTCATGGCTGCAGTCACCATCTGCAGTGATTTGGGAGCCCCGAAAAATAAATTCTGACACTGTTTCCACTGTTTCCCCATCTATTTCCCATGAAGTGATGGGACCGGATGCCATGATCTTCGTTTACTGAATGTTGAGCTTTAAGCCAACTTTATTCACTCTCCTCTTTCACTTTCATCAAGAGGCTTTTTAGTTCCTCTTCACTTTCTGCCATAAGGGTGGTGTCATCTGCATATCTGAGATTATTGATATTTCTCCTGGCAATCTTGATTCCAGCTTGTGTTTCTTCCAGTCCAACGTTTCTCATGATGTACTCTGCATATAAGTTAAATGAACAGGGTGACAATATACAGCCTTGACGAACTCCGTTTCCTATTTGGAACCAGTCTGTTGTTCCATGTCCAGTTCTAGCTGTTGCTTCCTGACCTGCATACAAATTTCTCAAGAGGCAGATCAGGTAGTCTGGTATTCCCATCTCTTTCAGAATTTTCCACAGTTTCTTGTGATCCACACAGTCAAAGGCTTTGGCATAGTCAATAAAGCAGAAATAGATGTTTTTCTGGAACTCTCTTGCTTTTTCCATGATCCAGTAGATGTTGGCAATTTGATCTCTGGTTCCTCTGCCTTTTCTAAAACCAGCTTGAACATCAGGAAGTTCACGGTTCACGTATTGCTGAAGCCTGGCTTGGAGAATTT
>NW_011494791.1:120527-135075 GCF_000754665.1 Bison bison bison
CTAAAACCAGCTTGAACATCAGGAAGTTCACGGTTCACGTATTGCTGAAGCCTGGCTTGGAGAATTTTGAGCATTACTTTACTAGCATGTGAGATGAGTGCAATTGTGCAGTAGTTTGAGCATTCTTTGGCATTGCCTTTCTTTGGGATTGGAATGAAAACTGACCTTTTCCAGTCCTGTGGCCACAGTAAGTTAGAAACAGAAAGAAAAACACCATATCACTTATAGGTGGAATCTGAACTATGACACAAATGAACTCTATGAAAAAGAAACAAATTGACAGATATAGAGAACAGACTTGTGTTTCCAAGAGTGGGAGGTGGACTGAGAGTTTGGGGTTAGCAAATGTAAATGATCAATGCTATATATAGAAATAAACAACAAGGTCCTACATATAGCACAGGGAACTATATTCAATTTCCTCTGATGAAGCATAATGAAAAGGAGTATGAAAAAGAAGTATATATAGACATATGTATAACTGATTCACTTTGCTATACTGTGGAAATTAACACAGTAAATCAACTATAATTCAATAAAATAAACAAAAACAAATAAAAACAAATCATAGCTTCTAGAGTTTTACTGAGGACTAGAAATGACTTAATAAGATTTAAAGAGTGATGTTTCTTAGGATTGTTTAGAGGATTAAATGTATGTAACCCATCTTAACAAGCTTCCCAGGTGGCTCAGTGGTGAAGAATCTGTCTGTCAATGCAAGAGTCACAGGAGACCCATGTTTGATCCCTGGGTTGGGAAGATCCCAAGGAGGAGGAAATGGTAACCCACTCCAGTATTCTTGCCAGGATAGTCCCATGAGTAGAGCAGCCCGGCAGACTACAGTCCATGGGGTCACAAAGAGTTGTACACAACTGAGTGACTTAACACACAGGCCCACAGCCATTTTAATATGGTGCCTGGCAAATAGTTAACGCTTAATAAGCATTACTTATTATTTATGGGCTTCCCTAGTGGCTCAGATGGTAAATCCTCTGTCTGCAGTGCAGGAGACCCGGGTTTGATCCCTGGGTTGGGAAGATCCCCTGGAGAAGGAAATGGCAGCCCACTCCAGTATTCTTGCCTGGAAAATCCCATGGACTGTGGAGCCTGGTAGACTATGGTCCATGAGGTCGCAAAGAGTTGGGCAGGACTGAGCGACTTCACTTTCACTTTCACTTTCAAGTGGCTAGTGGTAAAGAACCCACCTGCCAGTGCAGGAGACATGAGAGTCATGGGTTCTATCCTTGGATCAAGAAGATCCCCTGGAGGAGGGCATGGCGACCCACTCCAGAATTCTTGCTTGGAAAATCCCCGTGGACAGAGGAGCCTGGCAGGCTGCAGTCCATACCTTGCAAAGAGTGGGACACAACTGAAGTGACTTGGCATGCATGCATGCATGGATTATTATTCATAATAATGTTATTGACACATGAAAGTCATTGGGCACTTAGGAAGTACTCACCAGACAGTAAGTACCTTCATTCTTTCTGCACACCTTACTGCCATGGATCATATACCAATTAATTAACCTGATTCAGTAAAGTCTCTAAAGTGATCACACGAAGTAGCTTAAAATTAAGTTCAATTTCACAATCATTTCTTGAATGTTTTCTTCTTCCTACTTTTCCTGTTCTTTGCTTTGTTCTGTTTTATAATGTCTACCACCACAATAAAAATGCCCAAATTAGCATGAATTAGGAGTAAGAGTATATTGGACAGTAACTACTGAGTTGAATCATATGAAACTGTGAATGTTTCTCTTTTAACTCCTCTTTTAAAGAGTAACATTTATTGAGTTTTCTACTGTGTGGATTACAATAAACTGTGGAAAATTCTGAAAGAGATGGGAATACCATACCACCTGACCTGTCTCTTGAGAAACCTATATGCAGGTCAGGAAGCAACAGTTACAATTGGACATGAAACAACAGACTGGTTCCAAATACGAAAAGGAATATGTCAAGGCTGTATATTGTCACCCTTATTTAACTTATATGCGAGTACATCATGAGAAACGCTGGGCTGGAAGAAGTACAAGCTGGAATCAAGATTTCTGCGAGAAATATCAATAACCTCAGGTATGCAGATGACACCACCCTTATGGCAGAAAGTGAAGAGGAACTCAAAAGCCTCTTGATGAAAGTGAAAGTAGAGAGTGAAAAAGTTGGCTTAAAGCTCAGCATTCAGAAAACTAAGATCATGGCATCTGATCCCATCACTTCATGGGAAATAGATGGGGAAACAGTGGAAACAGTGTCAGAATTTTTTGGGGGGGCTCCAAAATCACTGCAGATGGTGATTGCAGCCATGAAATTAAAAGACGCTTACTCCTTGGAAGGAAAGTTATGTCCAACCTAGATAGCGTATTCAAAAGCAGAGACATTACTTTGCCAACAAAGGTCCGTCAAGTCAAGGCTATGGTTTTTCCTGTGGTCATGTATGGATGTGAGAGTTGGACTGTGAAGAAAGCTGAGAGCCGAAGAATTGATGTTTTTGAACTGTGGTGTTGGAGAAGACTCTTGAGAGTCCCTTGGACTGCAAGGAGATCCAACCAGTCCATCTTAAAGGAGATCAGTCCTGGGTGTTCATTAGAAGGACTGATGCTGAAGCTGAAACTCCAATACTTTGGCCACCTGATTCGAAGAGTTGACTCATTAGAAAGGACTCTGATGCTGGGAGGGATTGGGTGCAGAAGGAGAAGGGAATGACAGAGGATGAGATTGCTGGATGGCATCACCGACTCGATGGGCATGAGTTTGGGTGAACTCTGGGAGTTGGTGATGGACAGGGAGGCCTGGCGTGCTGCAATTCATGGGGTCGCAAAGAGTTGGACACGACTGAGCAACTGAACTGAACTGAACTGACACGTATTAAATTACCAATTCCCCCATTGTTGACTTGATATAGAAACAATTAACCCTTGAAGAAACTAAAAAGGGTTAAGAAAATTATCCAAAGGCTTTCATGGAAAAGGCAAATTAGTTAAATCTTAATTTTTATTCAAATATCCCCAAGTTTAAGAAAAATAAAACTAAATAAAATGACCAAAATGATTAATTATAAGTTTGCACTAGATGAAGCTAAAAAGAGGTTAAGAAAATTATCCAAAGGCTATCATGGAAAAGGCAAATTAGTTAAAATATTAATTTTTATTCAAATATCCCCAAGTTTAAGAAAAAAACTAAATAAAATGACCAAAATGATTAATTATAAGTTTATACTTGATGTCATATGTTTTTAAAAGAATTGTATTTTGTTACTCTTTTTCATTTTTTTTTTGCTAATTCTATAGAAGTGGCATACTTGGAACTCACAACATTCACCTGAAAACAGTTTTTAAATAGTTACTTTTAAGTAGCTAACTCTGAATGTTTATTGAGTGCAAGGATTATTTTAAATGTGTCTCATCAATAAACTAATTTTGTTATCACAACACTCTTGTGTGATAGATACTAATTAACCTCTATTTTACATATGAAAACTTTGAGGCAAAACAGGTAAATGATCTGCTCAAGGACACTCAGCAAAATGTAGCAGAGTCTAGAATTGAATGTATAAATCTGATTCCAGAGAAAGCTCTTTAATCATTTATGCTGAACAAATGAGAGCAGCACCCACATGTAAGTGAAGCATAGTATGATAAGAAAGGAAGTCTAATGTATTGCAAGAAGGTAATATATTTTATGTTTAGTTAATAAAAATCAATTATGTCAAATTCCAGGAATTTGATGGAATGTTTTTTAAGAGACTGGCAAGTTATGGAGAAAGAGAAAGAGACTATGCAGTTTGAAAATCACGTATCATGATATCCATGATATCAAAGAAGAAAAATGAAATCAATCAAATGGCACATCCTGTGCATTGCATGCAGCTCCCTTCTGAACCATTTATGTGACTCTTTATTCTTGCTTATAATATTTTACTGCAAAAATCCAACGTAAATAAGTTAAACAGCAAGAGGTAGAAAGCCACATGACTAGATAGATTCTGCTATGAAAGGTTAAAAGAGGAATTTAATTGGAAAGAGTGTGCTATTTTTTTATGCATAAAGAATGTGATGTGAACAAGTTCAATTTGACTTATAAGTAAATGAGATTGTACTAAGTATAGGAGCTCTGGAACTTCTTGGGTTCCAATGGCTTATGATATTTGCTTGTTTGAATATTGTTGGCAATGTAAATAAACCAGCTGTTCATGAATTGAAGTTGCATCATCTATTCTTCCTGGTTGCTCCTATTGCATAGAAACCATTCCTCAGGTGGAGAATGGTAGAGCAAGTAGTACTGATGGATTGGAGAGTTAGCTTAGGTTACAAGTGTTTTTAGCAGCTCGATGAATTATTTTTCCATGCCCTTTATGTTCAACAGTGAAGTGCAAGTCCACTTGACTAAAACATGATTATGATGACCAGTTGTTCAGTTTGGGACAATGGCTTGCTTCTCTTCAAGCAGAAGCAGACTTTCTTGATAGAGAGTGGTATTGGAAACAGAAGGAAACCTGGAAATGAACAGCTAATTACCACGTTGTTGTCTTGCAGGGTTCAGAGCATTTTTGAGTTTTGCCAGCTACTCCTGTTCCATTATTAAATTTTACCAGGCCCTGCATACTAGTATCACCCAGGTGAGCTCTTTCAAATATCATATCCTGTTCCTCATATTTTTCACAGTCACTTGGTGGAGGTCCAGTGACGGCAGATGATAGCAATTGGGGGAAACATCCCTTCAGTCTGGCGCTCCTAGAGATTCTAAAGTATCATCTCAGTTCACTTAGCCCTTAAGAACTTGATAAACTTTGGTTATTTTCTTCTTACAAATTTTATGGTAATTACTTCTTCCTTCCATGATGTTCCTGAGTGAAACAGAGAGCATGTCTCCTCTCTGTGAGGAGCTTGTCATTATTTGGTATTCATTCACCTAGCAAACTCTCTCAAGGGTTTAAAAAATTATGATTTTGAAGGTTTTTCCATGTTTTATCAAATTTCAGGACAGAAACGATCTTCCCTTGTGGTGCTTTTAAATTTATGTAAAAAAAAAAATTACCTGATTGCTTATATAGTATATTTATCATCATATCTCTTCAGTGGAAGTTAATTATCATACATGAACTGAAGAATTCCTAAAACTTAGCAAGTCACACTATACTGTAAACAGTTAAGTCCAAGGGTTCCAATCAAGAATAATTAAATCAAATAGAGGGCAAAGTCATGGTTTAATTAGAGAAAACATCAGGAAATCATATTTTAGATAGATTTCACACTTTTAGCCTACAGTATGCTAAATTTATTATCCGACTGTGTAAAGATGGCAGTACATCCATATACACTTAGTTGAAATTTAGGTGAGATTTACTGAACGATAACTATGTCTAAGGCACTGTAATAAAAACACTATGGGAGCATGCTCAGTCACTCTATTGTGTTCAACTCTTAGTGACCCTGTGGACTGTAGCTTGTGAGGCTCCTCTGTCTGTGGAATTTTTCAGGCAAGAATACTGGAGTGGGTTGTATTTCCTCCTCCAGGAGACCTTCCTGATTCAGGGATGGAAACTCTGTCTCTTATATCTCCTGCATTGGATGGCAGATTTTTTTTTTTTTTTTTTAGCACTGTGCCACCTGAGAAGCAAAAACACTATATGCTTTTTAAGATTTTAGTATAAATATATTGTTTATATAATGTCATTATAGCACTTCTAGAAATATAAAACCATAACACCAAAGAAGGTATACATTAATTCTTCCCGTGGAAAAAACCATGGCATTGGTAGTTTCAATAAGTGAGTCATGTTTATAGCTCATTGTTTATAACATAAGGAACTACTTGTTATGAATTACTGCAATAAAACCTGACTTCCAATAAGCAGAAGTCTTAATTTATGCTACTATTCATCTTAAGCGGACTTTATAAAAGTAATTCAATAATTTTACTGTTGTTTAATAACGTTGGACCACTAATTTTGTTTTTCAAAGGCACCCTGTTGATGAATATTGAGTCATATTCATTATATACATAATTTTATTTATTCATTGAAATGAATCTATACCTACAAAATGTTATTTTTCTGGTTTTGATATATTTACGTATTAATAAGTGGTCAAAAATTACAATGCTGATAAACAATGGGAGCAAGATCTATATCATATTTCTGTTTTCATTGCTCATGATATTTTCTTTTGCTTGATTAATTCTTATCTTTTGAAACATAAATTCATGTTTATATCTTAATTCCAGTTAGGCTCAGAGTTCATTGCTCTGAAAAGCAGTATAAATTAGTGCTACTGCTATGAAAATTGTCTTTAATGGCAGATAAACTGGTGTTCTAGTTTGATATTCACCACTTAATAATTTTGCAATATTAGGCAAATTATATAATCTTTCTGAGCCTGGATTTACTAGTTTAAAAAATAGGAATAAAATCTCATAGAATTCAACAGAGACTTGCAAGTTCTAATCAAAGTACCTGTAAAGGAATAAATACTTAATATATATTAGATTTTGCAATTATTGTTATCATTCTCTGCCCATCCATTAAGAATTACACATAACTTTTTGGTGCTATTGTAATGATTATTTTTTTCTGATTTTCAGTCCCAAAGATTATCCATAATATAAAATTCATAAGTGCTTGTTTAATTTACTCAGTGACTGTTCAAAACACACAAAATTGCTTATTAAGACTAAGAGATGAGAACAAGTTGATTGTTAAACAATCTGGAAAATAATCAATAAGTTGAGCCCAGTATAATAAAAGTTAACTCTAATGGTTGCTAATGTATATCATTCATATTTAAATTCTACCATGAATTATGACCATCTCAAAATATTATAGCGAATTTTGCAATAGCTTGAACTATTTTCCTTTAAAACACTTCAAAATTAATGACTAAAAACAAATACATTATATGCATATAGAATATATGAAAAGTGAAGTCACTCAGTAATGTCCAACTCTTTGCGACCCCAAGGACTGTAGCCTGCCAGGCTCCTCTGTCCATAGGATTTTCCAGGCAAGAAGACTGGAGTGGGTTACCATTTCCTTCTCCAATAAAATATGTAAATATATGTAAACATATATTAAATGTATAAAGCTGCCGGAACGTATGTGTTAGAAAAGTACTAATTTGGAAAACTTTGTTATAATCCAGCATTTTTTTTTATCAGTAAGTATTACTAACATAGGAACTAAAATATCTTATTGTCAATTTATAGAGGATTGCATATCAATATCAATACACATTGTACAAAGAAAGATTCATTGCATCAACGGCGTTACTGCATAATACTAAGGTTATTGTGAGCAGAGTCCAGGAAATTTTGCCACAGCCTCAGGAATGGTAACACAGGAACAACGTTTCCATGACAACACTCTAACCAGGCTTTCAAGATGTACTTGTAGATGTTCATACTCTGTAATGAGAAAATATAATAACATTTTTACCTTGAAAAGCAATCTAAAAACTTGTCAGTCTTATTATTAACCATTTTATCTATTATTATCTGAAATTAAAAATATTTTATATGTAAAATATTTTCCTTAAAATAAATAATTTACTTTAATCCTAAATATTTAGACCATCTTATAGGAACTGTGCTTAATATAGGTTCATTTTTGCTGCCAATACTAGGTAGATTGCACATAATTTTAGTTATTCATGATAGCTAACAATACATGTTATTATTCTAGAATCTAAATTAGTGCTTATAAGTTATTGATCAATTATTGGAGAGCAGTTTGTTTTTTCAAGTTACAATACAAATGTTATATTTGTTAATTTATTGCCAATTCACCCAATTTTAAGCTGATTGAGTATTCTGTTTAAAGAATAGATTAAAATCTAAATTATTTTCCTTTTTTTTCCTTTTGGTCACATTCATCTTGAGAACCTTAGAGTAATGTTCACTAACTTTCCTGTATGATAAGATTATATCAATGTCTGTTTTGTAAGTGCTAGAATTAAATGAGAATTAAATGATAGTATATGAAGTATAGTTCAAAACTGTTCGTATTTTAGAGAATTAATGCTCCACTTGATCTTCTACAAATATTTTACTTTGGAACACTCAGACTGGATATCTTCTCTTTTCAAAAAGAGGAGGTCATGTTTTCTTTTACCAATTTAATTGTTCTTCATAATCAGGGAAACCTCAATGATGTAATAATTGATATCATTTCAAGATGCTACAGTTTCATCATATATTTCTTAATATTTTAAATTCTAACTTGTTTCCAACTCAAGGGAAAATGATTTGCCTAGGGCGAAATATGCGTACAGGTGGCTAAGTGGTAAAGAATCCACCTGCCAATGAAGGAAACAGGGGTTCGATTCCTGGGTCCGCAAGTTCCCCTGAAGTAAGAGCTGGCAGCCTGCTTCTGTATTTTTTTTTTTCTGCTCCACTATTCTTGCCTGGAAAATTCCATGGACAGAGGAGCCTGGCAGTCTACAGTCCATGGGGTTGCAAGGAGTCAGACACAACTGAGCCACTGAGCACACACGCATGCAAGGAGAAATACTCATAATTTGGTATTTTTGAAATAATCAGTACCACTTATATAAAAGGTTTCCTAACCACAGTGAAAGTAGTAATTTCAAACTTTTATGAAAAGCTTTAATTTTGTACCTGTGAGGACAGATTATCTGATTGCTTTTCTCTGTAAAGCAATCACTTATTAATGTTGCAACTAATCAAATATCTCTGAAAATGTATTCCTGGAAAAATAAAGCTGGTATTTTCATCCCTATTTATCTCCTATGACTACTTCTCAATTATATCAGAACCTTTACAGGTGGAGGAGAAATAAATAGTATTTTCACCACCAATAATAAATAAGTTTATAAGGACCTGAATATTTGCAGTTGTTAGAATTCAGTAAGCTTTACTTTGGTCTTGATACATTTGGTACTTCATATATTGCATGTAATTGATAGTGTCTTCACATCAGATGAGACTGTTAGAGAAAAATTATTTAGAAACTTAGTAATTGTGACTATTTTCAAATAAATATTCTATTTATCCCAATGTATTTTTTCTGTAGAGCTTCCCATATGGCTCAGTAGTAAAGAATCTACCTGCCAAGGCAGGAGACATAAGAGATGCAGGTTCAATCCCTGAATCAGAAAGATCCGCTAGAGTAGGAAATGGCAACCCACTCCAGTATTCTTGCCTGGAAGATTCCATGGACAGAGGAGCATGGCAATATACAGTCCATGAGGTCACAAGAGTTGAACACAACTGAGTGACTGAGCACATACACATATTTTTTTTCAGTAAGCATCATTATTTTTCCCAGTAGGAGAAATTTGTCTCTTGGCACTTTCTTTGTGTTAGTAAAGTTGATTTCCAAATACCAGAAGTGTTGTGGCTGCTTTGTTTTCTGTGCAGTAAAATAATCACATTTTCAATGACAAACCCTTTAGTCATTATTTTCTAATTGTATTAAAAGTTTAGCACTTCCTTTAAAATGTACTGCACTAGCCTAGTAGTGTTACTAAAATGAGAAATAGAAGGCATTTTTTAGTAGTGTACTATTAAATATAACATTTGAAATGTGATGCTTTAAAATAGATATATTTTAAAGTAGAAACATTTGCCTCCAAATTGTTGTATTCTTTTATTAGAAATATATAATGTAAAATTTTCAGTGTTTATTAAAATTTTCATATTGTCCTAAATTATTTGCTAATGTAACTTTGCATATTATAATAATATACTCATGACAGAGTAGTTTCTTAATTCTAAGATGTACATTTTTAGCATTTCTAAGTTTCAACTATTAGGATATATCTTTGAATTGATATAGCATTAGCTTTGCCAACAAAGGTCCAAGTAGTCAAAGCTATGGTTTTTCCAGTAGTCATGTATAGATGTAAGAGTTGGACTATAAAGAAAACTAAGCACCAAAGAATCGATGGTTTTGAACTGTGGTGTTGGAGAAAACTCTTGAGAGTCCCTTGGACTGCAAGGAGATCCAACCAGTCCATCCTAAAAGAAATCAGTCCTGAATATTCATTGAAAGGACTGATGCTGAAGCTGTAACTCCAATACTTTGGCCGGCTAATTCAAAGAATTACTTGTTTCAAAAGACCTTGATGCTGGGAAAGATTGAAGGCAGGAGGAGAAGGGGATAACAGAGAATGAGAAGGTTGGATGGCATCACTGACTCAATGGACATGAGTTTGAGTAAACTTCAGAAGTTGATGATGGACAGGTAGGCCTGGCATGCTACAGTCCATGGGGTCACAAAGAGTCGGACACAACTAAGCGAGTGAACTGAACTGAGCTGAGCATTAGCTTGTCTTAGGGAGTGACACACTGGAGTGGTCACAGGAAAATGGGTAGCTGCTGGAGAGGTTTTCAATTCACCCTCTCCAACTTGTTTTTGGAGTCAGCCACTGTGAGTGTGCTCCTTAGAGCAGAGTCCAGGCTTCCCACAGCCTTTCTGTTAGCCCCAGTGGCCCTTCAACCAGTCATGGGGTGCCTGTACTCCCTGTGTGAGTCTTCAGGACTATGGTGCCTGATATGTGACTCCAACTGCTCATTCCTGAAAGTGAATCTTCTCCCTCATAATCTCCTTCATCTTCTGAGTCCCCTCCCAGGGGCACAGGTCCTAACCTGATGGCCTCTTTTCCTTGTCGACCTAATTTTGTGTGGACATTTCCTATAGCCTTCATTATACAGAAATCTTTCTGCCAGTTTTCAGTTATTATTCAGTGAGAATTGTTTCACAGGTAGATGTATTTTTGATGTGTTCATGAAGTGAATTGAGTTCATGTATTCTTCCCTCCATCTTGATTGATCTCCCCAGGCTTCTCAAACATGAAATTTCCTACTGTTCATACAATATAGGCTGAATTTGAAAATCAGTACTTCTTCTGAGAAAGATGTTTAAGGTAGTTACCATGAACATTGCAATCAAGTTATAATAATCATCTAAAATTGGTATTAAAATACAATTTTGAAAATGACATTTTAGAATATAATCTTGCTTAAAATCCTGGAATAAACTGATCATTCTCTGAAAACACTCTAAACTATACTATTTCAGAATAATGTATTTGGATATATCTCCAAGTCTAGAGAATTACTTAACCAAAGAAAATATCAAATAAATCTCTTCCTCACAAATTCAAAAGTGATCTAAAACAGCATACACATAAATGGAGATTCACAAAAACTGCCCCAAAACAAACAAACAAAAATGCTGCCTGTTCAACTTTTCTCAAGGAAGAAATAAACAATTACATTAAGTAGATTATTGTATAGACTAAACTTTTATGAGGTAAGAAACACATCAAAGTCTCATTAGAGAGACTGGAAAGTGAAGAGGGGCAGGAGATTAAAAAGCATTAATCTGGAGACTCATCTCAGGACTAAGAAACTGTGATTAAGGCATGCATCTAGAGGGAAAGATAATAATTTTCCCTCTATCCCTCTAGATTATTGACTGAGACCACTTTGTAATAAAAGCCAGATTAACCGGAGGAAAACAGAGGTTTAGTAATCAGTAAATTCCTGTATACAAAGGAGATACCTGGGAAAACCAAGTAACTCCTCAAAATGGTTCAAGCCACCACCTTAAGTAAATCTCCAGCAGGAGTGGCAGCTGCACCGGCTGAAAGGAGATACCCCACATTCAAAGTCAGGAGCGGCAGCCCAGAGGAGATATGCCACGTCCAAGGTCAGGAGTGGCAGCTGTGAGGAGATACACCACGTCCAAGGTAAGAGAAACCCAAGTAAGATGGTAAATGCTAAGACAGGGCATTAGAGGGCAGACAGACTGAAACCACAATCACAGAAAACTGGCCAATCTGATCACATGGATCACAGCCTTGTCCAACTCAATGAAATTAAGACATGCCATGTACGGCATCCCAAGACAAACTGGTCATGGTGAAGGCGTCTGACAGACTGTGGTCCATTGGAAAGGGAATGGCAAGTGACTTCAGTATTCTTGCCTTGAGAACCCCATAAACAGTATGAAAAGGCAAAAAGATAGGACACTGAAAGATGAACTCCCCAGGTCGGTAGGTGCACAACATGCTACTGGAAATCAGTGGAAAAATAACTCCAGAAAGAATGAAGCCAAAGCAAAGACAACACCCACTGTGGATGTGACTGGTGATAGAAGCAAGGTATGATGCTGTAAAGAGCAATATTGCACAGGACCCTGGAGTGCTAGGTCCATGAATCAAGGCAACTGGAAGTGGTAAAACAGGAGTGGCAACAGTGAACATCCACATTCTAGGAATTAGAAAACTAAAATGGATGGCAATGGGTGAATTTAACTCAGATGACAATTATATCTACTACTTGACCAAGAATCCCTTAGAAGAAATGCAGTAGCCGTCATAGTCAACAAGAGTCTGAAATGCAGTACTTGGATGCAATCTCAAAAATGACAGAATGATCTCTGTTCGTTTCCAAGGCAAACCATTCAATACTATGGTGCTCCAAGTCAATGCCCCAACCAGTAATGCTGAAGATGTTGAAGGTGAACAGTTCTATGAAGACCTACAAGACCATTTAGAACCAAAAAAAGATGTCCTTTTCATTATAGGGGACTGAAATGCAAAAGTAGGAAGTCAAGAAACACCTAGAGTAACAGGTAAATTTGGCCTTGGAGTACAGAATGAAGCAGGGCAAAGGCTAATAGAGTTTTTCCAAGAGAACACACTGGTTATAGCAAGTACATTTTTCCAACAACTCAAGAGAAAACTCTACACATGGACATCACCAGATGGCCAACACCAAAATCATATTGATTATATTCATTGCAGCCAAAGATGGAGAAGCTCTATATAGTCAGCAAACACAAGACCAGGAGCTGACTGTGGCTCAGATAATAAACTCCTTATTGCCAAATTCAGACTTAAATTGAAGAAAGTGGGGAAAACCACTAGACCATTCAGGCATGACCTAAATCAAATCCCTTATGATTATACAGTGGAAGTGAGAAATAGATTTAAGGGACTAGATTGATAGACAAAGTGACTGATGAACTATGGATGGAGGTTCATAACATTGTACAGGAGACAGGGATTAAGACCGTCTCCAAGAAAAAGAAATGCAAAAAAGCAAAATGGCTGTCTGAGAGGCCTTACCAAGAGCTGTGAAAAGACATATGAAAAGCAAAGGAGAAAAGGAAAGATATACCCATTTCAATGCAGAGTTCCAAAGAATAGCATGGAGAGATAAAAAACCTTCCTTGGTGATCAATGCGAAGATATAGAGGAAAAAATTGGATGGGAAAGACTAGAGATCCCTTGAAAATTAGAGATACCAAGGGAACATTTCATGCAAAGATGGGCACAATAAAGGACAGAAATGGTATGGACCTAGCAGAAGCTGAAGATATTAAGAACAGGTGACAAGGATACACAGAATGACTATACAAAACATATCTTAATGACCCAGATAACCATGATGGTGTGATAACTCACCTAGAGCCAGACATCCTGGAATGGAAAGTCAAGTGGGGATTAGGAAGCATCACTATGAAGAAAGCTAGTGGAGGTGATGGAATTCCAGTTGAACTATTTCAAATCCTAAAAGATGATGCTGTGAAAGTGCTGCACTCAATATGCCAGCAAATTTGGAAAACTCAGCAGTGGCCACAGGACTGGAAAAGGTCAGTTTTCATTCCAATCCCCAAAAACACAATGCCAAAGAATGTTCAAACTATCACACAATTACACTCTTCTCACAAGCTAGCAAAGTAATGTTCAAAATTCTCCAAGCCAGGCTTCAGCAATACATGAACCGTGAACCTCAGATGTTCAAGCTCATTTTAGAAAAGGCAGAGGAACCAGAGATCAAATTGCCAACATCCGCTGGATCATCAAAAAGCACGAGAGTTCCAGAAAAACATCTATTTCTGCTTTATTGACTATGCCAAAGCCTTTGACTGTGATGATCACAATAAACTGTGGAAAATTCTTCAAAAGAATGGAATACCATACCACCTGACCTGCCTCTTGAGAAACCTGTATACAGGTCAGGAAGCAACAGTTAGGACTGGACATGGAACAACAGACTGGTTCCAAATCAGGAGAGGAGTATATCAAGGCTATATACTGTCGCCCTGCTTATTTAACTTATATGCAGAGTACATCAAGAGATCCCTGGGCTAGAATAAGTACAAGCTGGAATCAAGATTGCCGGGAGAAATATCAATAACCTCAGGTATGCGGACGACACCACCCTTATGGGAGAAAGTGAAGAACTAAAGAGCCTCTTGATGAAAGTGAAAGAGGAGAGTAAAAAAGTTGGCTTAAAGCTCAACATTCCCAAAACTAAGACCATAGCATCTGGTCCCATCACTTCATAGCAAATAGATGGGGAAAGAGTGGAAACAGTGGCTGACTTTATTTTTTGGGGCTCTGAAATCATTGCAGATGGTGATTGCAGCCATGAAATTAAAAAATGCTTACTTTTTAATGGTTGAGTAATACTCCATTGTGTATATGTACCACAGCTTTCTTATCCATTAAAAAGAATACATTTGAATCAGTTCTAATGAGGTGGATGAAACCAGAGCCTATTATACAGAGTGA
>NW_011494791.1:135249-135645 GCF_000754665.1 Bison bison bison
AATATCATCTATGAAACAAGTCGCCAGTCCAGGTTTGATGCACGATACTGGATGCTTGGGGCTGGTGCACTGGGACGACCCAGAGGGCTGGTATGGGGAGAGGGTAGGGAGGAGAGTTCAGGATGGGGAACACGTGTATACCTGTGGCAGATTCATTTTGATATATGGCAAAACCAATACAATATTTTAAAGTTAAATAAAATTAAAAAATGAATAAATAAAAGACGCTTACTCCTTGGAAGGAAAGTTATGACCAACCTAGAGAGCATATTCAAAAGCAGAGACATTACTTTGCCAACAAAGGTCTATCTAGTCAAGGCTATGGTTTTTCCAATGGTCATGTATGGATGTGAGAGTTGGACTATAAAGAAAGCTGAGTGCCAAAGAATTGATTCT
>NW_011494791.1:135745-186864 GCF_000754665.1 Bison bison bison
TTGAACTGCAAGGAGATCCAACCAGTCCATCCTAAAGGAGATCAGTCCTGGATGTTCATTGGAAGGGCTGATGTTGATGCTGAAACTTCAATATCTTGGCCACCTGATGTGAAGAGCTGACTCATATGAAAAGACCCTGATGCTGGGAAAGACTGAGGGTAGGAGGAGAAGGGAACAACAGAGGATAAGATGGTTGGATGGCATCATCGACTCAATGGACATGGGTTTAGGTGGACTCCATGAGTTGGTGATGGACAGGAGGCCTGGCGTGCTGTGGTTCATGGGGTTGCAAAGAGCTGGACATGAATGAACAACTTAACTGAACTGAACTGAAGGATAAAAGCTGTTATATGGGGGCTGGATGGGATGAGGCAAGTTGCTATGGGAGGTTACCAGGAAAACACAGTAAATAAAGACATGGTTATTATGTAGGTTTAAGTTGGTGCCTTCTCCATTCTAGGTATTTTATCCTCTTTCTCTTCCTGGTATTGATAAAGACACCCTTTAAAAAGGAGATTTCCCTTTTATGGTAAATGTATCTTACAAAAGAGTAACTTTTCCTTGGTTTCCAGAGTTTCTCCTATGTCTGCTGTTGCTTAAAAATAACCAGTTCAAGATAATCCTTATGCCAAAGAGGTATATTTTGGATGCCAGTAACAGGCATTTTAAGCAAATTGCTGTTGTTTTTCACTTGCTAAGTTGTTCTGACTATTTGAGACCCCATGGACTGTAGCATGCCAGGGTCCTCTGTCCTCCACTATCTCCAGGAATTTGCTCAAATTCATGTCCATTGAGTCCGTGATGCTATGGAACTATCCCTTTCTTCCCCCTTCTCCTTTTGTCTTCAATCTTTCCTAGAATCAGGGCCTTTTCCAATTATTTGGCTTTTCTCATCAGGTGGCCAAAGTACTGGAGCTTCAGCTTCAGCATCAGTCCTTCTGGTGAATATTCAGAGTTGATTTCCTTTTTTTTTTTTTTAATTTAATTTTATTTTTAAACTTTACATAATTGTATTAGTTTTGCCAAATATCAAAATGAATCCACCACAGGTATACATGTGTTCCCCATCCTGAACCCTCCTCCCTCCTCCCTCCCCATACCATCCCTCTGGGTCGTCCCAGTGCACTAGCCCCAAGCATCCAGTATCGTGTATCGAACCTGGACTGGCAACTCATTTCTTACATGATATTTTACATGTTTCAATGTCATTCTCCCAAATCTTCCCACCCTCTCCCTCTCCCACAGAGTCCATAACTGCTCTATACATCAGTGTCTCTTTTGCTGTCTCGTACACCAGGTTATTGTTACCATCTTTCTAAAATCCATATATATGCATTAGTATACTGTATTTATGTTTTTCCTTCTGGCTTACTTCACTCTGTATAATAGGCTCCAGTTTCATCCACCTCATTAGAACTGATTCAAATGTATTCTTTTTAATGGCTGAGTAATACTCCATTGTGTATATGTACCACCGCTTTCTTATCCATTCATCTGCTGATGCACATCTAGGTTGCTTCCATGTCCTGGCTATTATAAACAGTGCTGCGATGAACATTGAGGTACACGTGTCTCTTTCCCTTCTGGTTTCCTCAGTGTGTATGCCCAGCAGTGGGATTGCTGGATCATAAGGCAGTTCTATCCTTTTGGATTGACTCATTTGATCTCCTTGCTGTCCAAGGGACTCTCAAGAGTCTTCTCTAGCGCCACAGTTGGAAAGCATCAAAAGTTTGGTTAAATGCAAAATAATAATTTTCCTTTAGAATTCTCTGTTATCAAAATCAGATCAATATTCTAGGAGAACTTTGTAACAAAGATAAAAAAAAAACTCAGTCTTGCATCAGTTTACAAAATTAACATATATATGCTTTCAAAATTATGAGAATTGCAATTTCAAAGTTCTAATACCTAATGTAAACACTATAATAAGATTTAAACATAGCTATATCAGGGAACATAGTAACATTTTAGTTTATCTACATGGAATATTTTTAAATCCAATTTTTCTTAATAAATTATCTTAAACTTATCCTTCAATGCAAAACAGGACCATTTTAAATTTCTTTAATTTACCTATTCATATTCTATTAATTTTAATTTTGTCTTGGACATTGACTTCACTTTATTTTTACTAAAATTTACATACTGCTAAATTGGGATCCTTTGATTTTTCAATAAAGTCATATTAATATATCATATACTACCATCTGTCATTAAATTTGTTTGCAGTTTCCATTTTATAATATAGTGATAATAATGGTTTTAATCATTAGTAAAATATTATAAATTTGCGGGTTATGTAGTAAAGAAACTTGTTGAGTTTGCTAAGAATATACTTCATTTAATGAATAGTATCAACCAGTACATTCTAAAGGAGATCAGCCCTGGGTGTTCTTTGGAAGGAATGATGCTAAAGCTGAAATTCCAGTACTTTGGCCACCTCATGCCAAGAGTTGACTCATTGGAAAAGACTCTGATGCTGGGAGGGATTGGGGGCAGGAGGAAAAGGGGACGACAGAGGATGACATGGCTGGATGGCATCACGGACTTGATGGACGTGAGTCTCAGTGAACTCCGGGTGTTGGTGATGGACAGGGAGGCCTGGCGTGCTGCGATTCATGGTGTCGCAAAGAGTCGAACATGACTAAGCAATTGGTCTGATCTGATCTGATCTGATCTGATTTATTATTTAACAAAGTATCAATCCACAAGCCTGTTAATAGATGTTAGTTAAAAAGACTAGAGATCTCTTCAAGAAAATTAGAGATACCAAGGGAACATTTCACGCAAAGATGGACTCAATAAAGGACAGAAATGGTACGGACCTAACAGAAGCAGAAGATATTAAGACGAGGTGGCAAGAATACACAGAAGAACTGTACAAAAAAGATCTTCACGACCCAGATAATCACGTCAGTGTGATCACTGACTTAGAGCCAGACATCCTGGAATGTGAAGTCAAGTGGGCCTTAGAAAGCATCACTATGAACAAAGCTAGTGGAGGTGATGGAATTCCAGTTGAGCTATTCCAAATCCTGAAAGATGATGCTGTTAAAGTGCTGCACTCAATATGCCAGCAAATTTGGAAAACTCAGCAGTGGCTACAGGAATGGAAAAGGTCAGTTTTCCTTCCAATCCCAAAGAAAGGCAATGCCAAAGAATGCTCAGACTACCACACAATTGCACTCATCTCACACGCTAGTAAAGTACTGCTCAAAATTTTCCAAGCCAGGCTTCAGCAATACGTGAACTATGAGCTGCCTGATGTTCAAGCTGGTTTTAGAAAAGGCAGAGGAACCAGAGATCAAATTACCAACATCCGCTGGATCATGGAAAAAGCAAAAGAGTTCCAGAAAAACATCTATTTCTGCTTTATTGACTATGCCAAAGCCTTTGACTGTGTGGATCACAATACACTGGGGAAAATTCTGAAAGAGATGGGAATACCAGACCACCTGACCTGCCTCTTGAGAAACCTATATGCAGGTCAGGAAGCATCAGTTAGAACTGGACATGGAACAACGGACTGGTTCCAAATAGGAAAAGGAGTACGTCAAGGCTGTATATTATCACCCTGGTTATTTAACTTATATGCAGAGTACATCATGAGAAACGTTGGACTGGAAGAAACACAAACTGGAATCAAGATTGCCAGGAGAAATCTCAATAATCTCAGATATGCAGATGACACCACCCTTATGGCAGAAAGTGAAGAGGAACTAAAAAGCCTCTTGATGAAAGTGAAAGAGGAGAGTGCCAAAGTTGGCTTAAAGCTCAACATTCAGAAAACGAAGATCATGGCATCCGGTCCCATCACTTCATGGGAAATAGATGGGGAAACTGGAAACAGTGTCAGGCTTTATTTTTTGGGGGCTCTGAAATCACTGCAGATGGTGACTGCAGCCATGAAATTAAAAGACGCTTCCTCCTTGGAAGGAATGTTATGACCAACCTAGATGGCATATTCAAAAGCAGAGACATTACTTTGCCAACAAAAGTCCATCTAGTCGAGGTTATGGTTTTTCCTGTGGTCATGTATGGATGTGAGAGTTGGACTGTCAAGAAGGCTGAGTGCTGAAGAATTGATGCTTTTGGACTGTGGTGTTGGAGAAGACTCTTGAGAGTTCCTTGGACTGCAAGGAGATCCAACCAGTCCATTCTGAAGGAGATCAGCCCTGGGATTTCTTTGGAGGGAATGATGCTAAAGCTGAAACTCCAGTACTTTGGCCACCTCATGCGAAGAGTTGACTCATTGGAAAAGACTCTGATGCTGGGAGGGATTGGGGGCAGGAGGAGAAGGGGACGACAGAGGATGAGATGACTGGATGTCATCACTGAATCAATGGAAGTAAGTCTGAGTGAACTCCGGGAGTTGGTGATGGACAGAGAGGCCTGGCGTGCTGCGATTCATGGGGTGGCGAAGAGTCAGACACAACTGAGCGACTGATCTGAACTGAAATTTCTAAATTCTAACTTAGAAAATCAGTAACAGAGTTTATGAGAAAAATTATCTATGAAGGGGAGCAGAATTTTCCACCCCAGAATATGCTTCTTTGGCATAAGAATTATTTTAGGTTCATTATTTTTAAGAAACAGCAGACACAAAAGACATTCTGTAAAGTGAATATAAGCTACCTGTTTGATATTTATATTTATATGGGAAATTCCTACTTTTAAGGGTATTTCCCACTCTCTATCAGAAAAAAACTGTCTAGAAACTCTTGTCAATGGATTAGGTAATGGCCTAAATCTGCATAATGACCTTACCCTATTCTACTATACTTTTCTTGATCTGGAGAAGGAAATGGCAACCCACTCCAGTATTCTTGCCTGGAAAATCTCATGGACGGAGAAGCCTGGCTTTTCTTGATAGCCTGCCATAACTATTCACTCCTTTCCCCAAGATCTTATTTTGCCTTTAGCCATTGTGTTTAAAGCATTGGCTTAAACTGTTTGGGGGAGTTATTCAGTTTTCCTTAGTATCTTATGTATATAGGAGGTATGTATTTTCATGCATGCTTAGTTGCTCGGTCCTGTCTAACTCTTTGTGACCCCATGGACTGTAGTCTGACAGTTTCCTCTGTCCATGGGATTTTTCAGGCAAGAATACTGAAGTGTGTTGTTATTTCCTTCTCCAGGAGATCTTCCTGACACAGGAAAGGAACCTGTGTCTCAGGTCTCCTGCAGTAGTTGGCAAGTTCTTTACCAATGAGCCGCCAGGGAAGACCCACAGAAGGTATGTGTGTTATTAAACTGTTTGTTTTTCTACTGTTAATAAGTATTTTATCAGCCCACAACCTAGAAGAGGGAGAGAAAATTATTTTCCTACCTCACATCTATGTAAACAGGTTGATTTGTTATAAGAAGTGTCCATATACCCAATGGGAAGACTGTGAACAATCTGAGTTAACTATGATGGTATAATGAGCAAATACCATGTGAGTTCTACAAGTAACACACTTTTACAACCTAGGAAAACCCAATGGGGCTTTCCCTGGAAGAAGCCTTCCCCATATCCTCTACTTACCTCCTCTCTGAAGTATTTAGATAATAGTATTTGATGCACATTTCCTGAGTTATTTTGCAGATGTTAAAAAACCTCCTCCCCTCCAACAAATGGAAGACCTTAATTACTTGATGTCCATGAGTACATAACCCCAGGCCTCCTGGAGCCTAAGGACTGATGATGTTAACCCCTGTGACATCATCCTGCTACCTCACCACTGGCCAATCAAAGAATTGTGCATAAGCGGATCACAAACCCTGTGACCTCCTTCTGTCATCTGGCTTTTAAAAAGTGCTTTTTTGAAACACTTCAGTGAGTCCAGAGCTTTTTAGTGCATGATCCACCTATCTCATTTCATGGCCTTGCAGTAAACCTTTATCTGTTCCAAACTGTGAAATTTCAGAGTTGTTTGGCCTCATTGTGCATAGGTCACAGGAAATAGCATTAACACTATCCCAAATCTGTGAAATGCTTTCCATTGTCTTTTCATTGCCACTGTTTAAGACCATATTCTTTACTTTTAAACTACACCTGATATGAAGAACTGGCTCATTTGAAAAGACCCTAATGCTGGGAAAGATTGAATGCGGGAGGAGAAGAGGATGACAGAGGATGAGATGGTTGGATGGCATCACTGACTCAATGGACATGAGTTTGAGTAAACTCCAGGAGTTGGTGATGGATAGGGAGGCCTGGTGTGCTGCAGTCCATGGGGTCACAAAGAGTCAGACACGACTGAGTGACTGAACTGAACTGAACTGAAACTATATTCAGACTTCAGTCAGGTATCTAACTTTAGATTGAAACTCTCTTTTATGTCTTTTCTCAAATTTTGTTGTTGTCATTGTTATTCAGTTACTAAGTCATGTCCAATTATTTGCAACCCCGTGGACTGAAGCACACCAAGCTTCCCTGTCCTTCACCATCTCCTGGGGCTTGCTGAAATTCATGTCCGTAGAGTCAGTGATGCCATCCAACTATCTCATTCTCTGTCATCCCCTTCTCCTCCTGCCTTCAATCTTTCCCAGCATCAGGGTCTTTTTGAATGAGTCAGCAATTCGCATCAGGTGGCCAAAATATTGGAGCTTCAGCTTCAGCATCAGTCCTCCCAATGAGTATTCAGGGTTGACTTCTTTTAGGATTGACTTGTTTGACCTCCTTGAATCCAAGGGATTCTCAAGAGTCTTCTCCAATATAAAAGTTCGAAAGCATTGATTCTTTGGTGCTCAGCCTTCTTTATAATCTAAATCACATCCATACATGACAACTTAAAAAACCATAGCTTTGACTATATGTGCTTTTGTAGACAAAGTGATGTCTATGCTTTTTAATACTTGGTCTAGGTTTGTCATTACTTTCCTTCCAAGGAACAAGCGTCTTTTAATTTTATGGCTGCAGTCAACATCTGCAGTGATTTTGGAGCCCAAGAAAATAAATTCATTCACTGTTTCCACTGTTTCCCCATCTATTTGCTATGAAGTGATGGGACCAGATGGCATGATCTTAGTTTTTTGGATGTTGAGTTTTAAGCTGCTTTTTCACTCCTCCTTTTTACATCTGTACAGTTCAGTGCCTGTGTGTGTGCTAAGTAGCATACAGTCAGGTGAGGGAGGTGAAAAAAGTAATACTGCTAAGACTCCTTTTCCCTCCAACACTGTGTCTGTTCTTGTGTCAGGGAAAGTGGAATTGATGCTAAAAGCATTATATGTATCTATTGCTTAGTGGTCTCAACTTCCCTGGTGGATCAGAGGGTAAAGCGTCTGCCTACAAGGGGGGAGACCCGAATTCGATCCTGGGGTCAGGAATATCCCCTGGAGAAGGAAATGGCAATCCACTCTTGCCTGGCAAATCCTATGGGCAGAGGAGCATGGTATGCTACAGTCCATGGGGTCACAAAGAGTCGGACATGACTGAGCGACTTCACTTTCACTTTCTTAGTGGTCTCAATGGTGGTCTTTAGAGTGCAGTGTTTAAAAATGATGGTGAGTGCAAACACAGCTACCACCTGCGTAACAAAAATGGAGACTTTACTTCCCTGATTCCCCCTCACCCCAAGAAACACAACTCCTAAATGTCTCTTATCTGCTTAGTACAGGGATTTGGGATTGGTTAGTTTCTTCTCAATGAGGGCAATGTTCAATTTCTTATCAACACATTACTTTCAATCTGTGCATCTATATTTGTGTGATAGGGTATAAGAGGAGTTAGATAAAAAGTAATGGGTCATGGTAAGTAAAAGGAGAAAACAGACCAAATTTCTGAGAGTATGCAATCTAAAAATCTGGTATCACTGCTGAGGATTGCACTGTAATGGAAAGCATTGTTTTGCATTTTTTTTATCACTTCCTTAGCTGATTCACTTTGTTAATATCTTCTCCATCTATGAGATTTCCCCCAATTTATAATTTAGCATGTGCTTTAGCATTTTAATTTTTTATAGACATTTTGAGATGATTTTTCCTCCTTTTTTTGACCATGGATCAATAAGCATTTTTCAGTCTTGCTTAGCTTCAGTATAAACTTCTTAAGAAATTATTTATAGTCATTGCTTCTTTTCTTCCCCCCCAAAATTAATAGATTGCTTTCTGGGCCTCATGTTACTGATGTATTTGTTTTTAATATCACCAACTATTTCTTAATTACAAAACCTGATTGTTTTTCTTTAATTCTTAGCTTCCTGGATTTCTTATAGTTTTTGAATTTCTTATCCCTTTTCTTTTCTCAAAACTTTTCTTAAGTTTCCTTCAGCTTATACTAGTCTGCTTTCTTTTTTAATTTAAATTTATTTATTTTAACTAGAGGCTAATTACTTTACAATATTGTATTGGTTTTATCATACATCAACATAAATCTGCCATGGGTGTACACGTGTTCCCAATCCTGAACCCCCCCTTCCACCTCCCTCCCCATACCATCCCTCTGGGTCATCCCAGTGCACCAGCCCCAAGCATCCTGTATCCTGCATCAAACCTGGACTGGCGATTTGTTTCTTATATGATATACATGTTTCAATGCCATTCTCCCAAATCATCCCCTCTTCTCCCACAGAATCCAAAAGACTGTTCTATACATCTGTGTCTCTTTTGCTGTCTTGCCTTTCTTTTTCTTTCATTAATGATAGTTTGATTTTTTTTTTTTGCCACCGAATCTAGTCACTGAGATAATTTTCCCCCATATCTTTTTCCAAAGAGAAAAGTCTCCAGGTTCTCTCAAGGTTTTCATATGATCACTATATAGACAACTCAGTTTCTCTGAAGTTAAGAGTCACTCTTTCTGATAACAGTTTTCTGCACTTGATCTTAGCCAAAAGGCTGAGAAGTGATCATAACAGTTTTCTGTTTCTTTCTCAGTCACTAAGTCTTTTAATAGATATCCCCTTGGTCCCTCCATGAGGTTTGGCTTCCCTTTCTCTATGTATTCAGTACTTTCTCCTCACTCTGTCATTTCCTAATTGATGGTCTTGTTTTCACTGCTCTATATTTTAGTTTTTCACAGTGTTGCTCTATACTTCAAATCTATATCCCTTTTGCACAGTGAAACAAAATTATTTTTATAGACTTTGCTTAAGAATAATAAATTATATAGTATCAGGGGTCCAAAGCACATTAACATAAACATTGGGCAATGCCCTTAGTGTTTGATGAGGAAATAATGATAGTCATTAATAACTTTTTTTAAATTTTATTTTATTTTTAAACTTTACATAATTGTATTAGTTTTGCCAAATATCAAAATGAATCCACCACAGGTATACATGTGTTCCCCATCCTGAAAAAATACACATTAGTGCCTTAGCTAGAATTAGAATCTCATGGATACAATCCTACCAGGCTCATATCCTTCCACTCTTACTAGTTACAAATAATATATTTCTAAAGTCATCAAATTAAAAATTCTAAACCCAACATCATATGGCTGAACTGTCCAACAGATTGACCACTAATTATATTTGTCTTCGGTACATGTGAAAGATATCTAATCTGGACAGATATGCTCTGTGATTAAAAATCACACCTTCTTTAAAATACTTAGTACACAAAATAAGGTAAAATGTTTCAAATACTTTAAAAGCACTGATTTCCCATTTAAATAATTATATATCAATATTAATAGAGAGTCAAATAAAATACTTATTTTATTTATTTCTTGCTAGATTTTTAAAATAATTTAAAATTTTATGTTTGGCTCTCTGTGTCTCACAATATAATTGTACTGGACAGTGTCTTTCTAGAAACTCCACACATCAATACTTTATATACCTCAAAAACTCTTCACAAGTAATTTTCACATAAGGCCAGCCAGCCTAGCTTAGTTCTTCAGCATTCAGTAGTTCATGTTATTGTCGTATTTTGCTTTTCATTTCTATTATTTGGAATATACTTTTAGACACATGTTTCCCCCATTCCTATGAGCATATATTTCTTCAATGAGATTTTGCTACATTTTTTCCCCTCCCATAAAGTAGAACCCAGTTCTCCATTCTCTTGAATTAGGACTTGTGACTTCCTTTGATAAACAAAATTCAGAGGAAACAAATTTGATGGAGTACTTAGCCTAGGCCTTTAGAAGTCGCACAGATTCTATTTTCACTTTCTTGGAATGTTGCCCCAAGATCATCTGTGAAGATGCCTAGTCTATCCTATAGAGGATGAAAAACCGGGTAGAGCAGAGACAAATCAATCTAGATATACCTCCCTATATGAATCATCTGACAGTGAGCCCTAAGCATCTGACATGAAACCAGAGGTATTTGGGGCAAGGCAACCTTTTTCAAGAATTCATGCCCATGCAGTTTTTTTCCAGTCTTCAGCCACATTAGTGACACGAGATGATAGCAGAAGAACCACCTAGCTGAACTAATTCCAAACTGTAAACTTAGAGAACCAAGCATAATGTGAACAATTGCCGCATTTTAGCCTGTTTTGTTATTCCGTAATAGATAACCAGCAGAAGTTCATGTCCCTTAGTATTTCAAATTCAACACTCTATCCTAAGCAACTTGAACTGATGACTTCCATGAATATGTTTCTCATTATCATAGGCCTCTAACTACTTTCCTTTAACTGGATTGACATAATAGTTGAATATTTTTTCTATAAGTTTAGAATTATTTTACAAATATTCTTGCCTTCCTAACTATGTAGTTTAGCTCTTTCCTGACAAAAATATGAGGTTTGTAACACAGTGCTGGAATTCACAACTATCACAGACACTGCAGCTATGACTGCAGCCATTTGTCAGCATTATTGTATGTCAAGTGCATATTTTAACTCATAAAATTCCATGGCATAAGAACAATTTTTATTCTCAAGAGGAACAGAGACATAGAAAGGTTTATAACATGTGGCACACAATGGCAATCAGTGGGGCCAGAGTCTAATTACAGAATAGTTATCTGATGCCAGAACTCATGCTCTTAACCACTTTAGGCTAATACCCTCTATAAACTGGCATCATAAAGATCTTACCTAAGGGAAATGATGTATTCTAAAGGGACTAGTCAGTATCATGTAGCTTCCTAGTCACATTTTTTTGCAGGTTTTCCTCTGCCCTATATTTCCTTGTCATCTCTTTTAATATTGGAAATCATCAATGCTCAAATCTAAGCCTGCAGATTTTTATCAATCAATATTAAATTTCTAGGAGAGCTCAAACCCGTAGTTTTATTTGCTACAAATGTCAGTATTTCCCAGATTTATACTTCTGAGTCAGACTTCTCTAAATTTCATCATCTTGACAACTAAATCAATCACAAATGCATGTGTTTCTGTCAATTTTCATAACCATCAGTCAAATAGAAATGATTATCATCATGGGCTATTTCCACCAGCAACAATGTGAATCTATTGTCCATCTTGCAAGATATATTTCCTGAAAACACAGATCTAATCACATCATGACACTTACCTTCTGAAACTCTTCCAAATATTTAAGATTTGAGTGTATATATGTCTCTGCCCAGACTGGCTACCCAACATTAACATTTCCATTTCACTCATACTCCCCTTTCCTCTAATCTCCATCTACATTGAAATTTACTTCCTTAAATGAGCCATACTCCCCACAGATTGAGTGACTTTGGACAAGCTGATGTGTTTGCATTATTTTGTGGTAACATAAATAAATAACAGTAGGCCACAACTAAAGCATTCCTGAGTTTCATCTACTTCCCTAATTCTAGCTGTAACAAGACTGATGCAGGTAGCTGAAAGGGGGTGGATTAATTTGAGGGATGAACTGCTTGACCCTGGAAGAAGCAAAGGTTTATTATTGCACCTACTATTAATGAACACTCCAAAACACAAAAGCCCATCTCAAGGGCCTCTGGCAGTTGAGAGAAGCCTAGAATAAACATAAAAAGTACTGTAATCCTTGACCTAGTTTCCTTCAGCTCTGCATAAATTAAACACAAGATAAAAGATCATCAGTGCATGGTCTTCAAGCTGGTCTTTTGAAGTACAGTTGACCCTTAATACAGATTTGAATTGCACAGGTCAACTTATATACATACTTTGTTCAATAGTAGATACAATAGTACTATGTGATCTATGGTTGATTAAATCTGCAAATGCTTAACCACAGATACAGAGGAAATTCAGATATGGAGAGCAGACTATATGTGTAAATTTTTCCCTGCATGGAGGATAGGCACCCTGAATCCTTAGTTGTTCAAAGATCAACTGTAACTGAACAAATAACTATATGTTATGGGAGTAAAGGCAAAACAGACTGCACCAACGATATATTTGGGGAGAAACAAAATTAAATTAAAAACAGACAAATTATCTCTGCTTTTAAAAAATAACGAGAAGGAAATAATAACCACGCAGAAACACTTTGAGAGTTAAAAAGTAAAAAGCAGTGCAAAATATGCAGACAAATTAGTATCCATTTTATAGAGAGAAACATAATTTTCAACAAGAAATGTTTCATACTTTCTCAGTATCATTAAAGGCTAAAAGGATCAAATATAAGATTTTTAAGGGCAATAAAATGTGATATAAAAGGTTAAGATCCAAGTTGAAGGATAGTTAAACTAAAATAAAACTGTTACAGGACTTAGAAATAAATAAAAAATAATTTAAAAAGAAAGAATAGAAGCAAGCCCAGTAATTAACAAAAGGTGTCGAGAAAAAAATCTGTAATAAACAAATAGATTATGGAGAGGAAAGTGACATAGCTGAGAAGAATTAAAATATAGTGGGGGATGGTGATGGAAAAGCAAATTATCACAGTGACTCAAATAAAGAAAGTAAAGAAAAAAATGATGGATAGATAGATAATAGACAAAATCAAATCAAACTAAGGGAAAGTTTGTTTTTCACTTTTTACTTTCCTTTCTTTTTTCAATTTATATGTGATCATAGGAGACACAGAATATGTTGCTAGAAAGGAAATACAGTGTTTCTCAAGAAACACAGAAAATCAGTGATTGAAGACAGTCAGGTGAACTCATAGGGCTTTGAAATGTTTTGACAGAACAAAAACAATTAGGGCAAAAAAAAAAAAGCATGCCAGTGACTTGAGTTGACCTTAGAGTTTGCCACAACTACCTTTAAAGCTAGGAAATAGTGGAGTTATGTCTATCTGCTTTTGAGGGATAAAGTTATGGTCCAAGAAATATATATTAAACCAACTTCTAGTTCATAGAAGAACATTTTAATGCATACATAGCCAATATCCTAGGATCCTAGGTAATGCAATTGAAAAGATTTCTTTATAAAAACTAAAAGTCTTAATAAATATACAAAACCTACATTGTTTGCCTTAGACATAATGTAAAGGATGGTTCAGAATTTGAAAAGATGCATTTTTTGTTTGTTGTATTTTAAACCAACCACTTGTCTTCAGTGAAATGGCAAGCAACATTTAGATATTATCAGTACTGCTATCAGTCCTCTATCAAATGAGAGACTTTCAAATATTCTTGGCAACCAACTATCTGAGATCATTTTAATAAATAAGTGAACAAAGAGAGATTTATTTGTAATTGATAGATAAGGTCTGAGCTAAGGCTGGGAACCTGTTTCAAATTGGATAGTATTTTGATCAATTTTTGTGTTAATTCTTGAGACAGAAATTGTAGTCTCCAGGCATCACATACTTCTAATTGGATTGTATTTATTGTTAATGTCTTATTACAACCTACCTGTCTCATATATAAAATTAAGTGAAGCATTGTACTCTACTTCTAATTTTATATATATATATACACATGCATGCTATATATATATGCATGTATATGTATATAACATATACACATATAGGTATATATATGAAAATCTTAACTTAAGAATTTTAACATTATTATTATTCTTTTCTTTGTAATAATATTTGAAAGAAACATAGATATTTGTGTATTTTACTTAACACTTACTCCTAGTTTATGAATCATACATTTCCCCAAGGACAAAAATAAAAATCATTATTTGGATGGCAAGTGATAAGAGACATCCAGGCCCACAGGGAGAAATTTGACCATCTCCATCAATACAAATTCCAAGTCTAGACTGTTTTCTGAGCTTCATCTGTAAATATCAAACCAGCTATTCAAAATCTCCACTTACATACCTGAAACTGAACATGTTAAACTGGATTTACTATCTTCTTCTAAATCTTCCCCACATCCAAAGTTCAGTTTAAATTAAATGTCATCATCACTTACCCAGTTGCTCAAGCTTGAGTCATGCATGATTTCTCCTACTACATCAGTCCAAGAGCTCACAAAACTGCTTATTACAGTCCATCTTTATTGCCACAACTCTTGTCCAAGTTACCATCATTCTCGATTTATTGTTAATCTTCTAACATCCATTTGCTGAGACTGGTCCTTCAATCTAGTCTCTACAGTGCAGAGAATAACCATTTAAATATTTGATAATGCTATGTCTTTACTAAGAAACTTGCTTCCCACTTTCTCCTGAATAAAAGATAGCTTTATTCAGGTGGTAGAAGACCCTGCCTAAACAAGGCCACCTGTCTTTCCAGGATCACCTCAAGTTACACTGTCAAAGTCATCTCCATTCTAATACTGGGGCTTTACAGTTCTTCAAATGCTCATTGTTCCAGTTTTGCATCTTAGCTGAAGCTACTGTCTGTTCAAAATGATCTTTTATTCTGCTTTATATCTATTCTATTGATCCTTCCTATCTCAGCTCATTTTTTTCTCTGAGAAGTTTTCACAAATCAGACCCTTCTTTTCATATATGGGTAGGTGCATTTGTTATAAGTTCTCCTGTACTTGAACTATTGATAATATTGATAATATTTTGAATACTTAAAATATTTTAATACCATAAATTTTAAAAAAAAGCTCACCATAGTGCATTACCTCTACTGTTCTCATAATGTCAGTTATACAATTCACATAAACTGAATTCATATAAAATATACTTTATTTATTATACAAGTCATTGACTGGTCAAACTCTCTTCTACAATTAAGTTTCTAAAACAGGACCAAGTGTTACATTTTTGTTGATGTTTATCATAGAAAATTTTAAGAACTAGAAATAAATATGTAAAGAAGGAGATAAAGGAAAACACCTACTTATATTCTCATCTCAGAAATAACCATCATTAACATTCTTCCTTACATATATACCATAACGAATTTTGTATATATGTTCATGTATTTGCATTTTGCACTTGAGTGGGAGCTGATATTTTATAAATGTAATAAAAAAGTTGTCATTTTATTTCTCATTATAATAAAAGCAATTTCTCCATGTAATTAACAGTCCCTTCTACCTAGGTGACACGTGGTAAAGAATCTGCCTGTCAAGCAGGATATACAAGAGACTTGGGTTCGATCCTTCGGTTGGGAAGATACTCTGGAGGAGGAAATGGCAACCCACTCCAGTATTCTCACCTGGAAAATTCCATGGTCAGAGGTCCCTGATGGGCTACAGTCCATGGGGTAGAAAAGAGTTGCACATGACTAAGCATGCATGCATGCAAAACATGAATACTTACAGCTGAATGGTTCCTTATATGAATACACTGTATTTAATCATTCCACTATCATTGTATATTTAGCAATATATACATAAATACATCCATTTTTCACTTTAGAAATACTACTGATATGTAGCTGACCATATTGGCACATAAATTTTCTTATACATCTCTGATCCTATCCTTGATATAAGATTCTAAGAATTGACTACCCACATCAAAGAATATGATTTTATTTTTTAGGTTAGAAGTTTATTTATAAATGGACTAAATTTCATCTCAATAATTTCAAAGAGATTTTACACAAAATGTAAGCATTCTAAGAGAATTCTAAACACATGTAGCAATAAAATTCTCCACAAAATTAATATTGGTAATCATATGAATGTATGAAAGAAAAACCATTAATTATTAGAATATTACTTAGAGATATAATTTTGAGATAAATTTTTAAAGAAACAGCCTTTGTAAGTAGATCTGGAATAACACACACAAATATAAGGTATTTATAACTCTATAAAGTATTTGTGATTATCATTGTTGTCTACAAGTTATATTTACAACTTAATATATGATGGCAATGCTCTAATAGGTTTTGAAATGTTTCCTATATTGTACCACTGATCTAGAGTGGACATTGAAAATGAATCTTTTCTAAAAGGGTATGGATTCTAAAAAGAGCATGCAAATGTCTGAATTTTCGAAGGAAGCAAAATGATCTCTCTTCAACTTTTTAAATATATTCGTTGATTTTTTGCTCTAGCAACTGCAAAGTCAGGCATCTGTTACTGTTTGGTGTGGTGTTGAATTTCATGGTTTGTTAATTTTGTGGTTATGTCTACAAAGCTAATAAAAGGAAAATGGGCAAGTCTTTTATTCTGCAAAATTCAGAATATCCCCTGGGTAATTTTTTCTTCATGGAATTCATTTCACATTTTTCTTTTAAGTGAATGAGATGTTTCCCATTTTTTTAAGTTATCAAGAACTATGGACTACTTGAATTTTAGTTTGTTAAAAATAATAAAACTGGCTCCACACAATTAATTCTCCAATATTGGTTTCAGAGACTCTTTTACTATGTAGAGGGAAGGACAACATAAAACTTTACATGAAATATATCTCTATACTTCCCCAGTCCATATGGACACTGTCATAGCACTTCTATTATTTTCAAACTATATAGCATGATAGTAGATCCCTGGTTAAAAATCAATTCACTTGACACTATCAGTTCAGTTGCTCAGTTGTGTCCGACTCTTTGCAGCCCTATGAACCACAGCACACCAGGCCTCCCTGTCCATCATCAACTCCCAGAATCCATCCAAACCCATGTCCATCTAGTCGGTGATGCCATCGAACCATCTTATACTCTATCGTCCCCTTCTTCTCCTGCCCTCAATCTTTCCCAGCATCAGGGTCTTTTCAAATGAGTCACTCTTACCATCAGGTGGCCAAAGTATTGGAGCTTCAGCTTCAACATCAGTCCTTCCAGTGAACACCCAGGACTAATCTCCTTTAGGATGGACTGGTTGGATCTCCTTGCAGTCCAAGGGACTCTCAAGAGTCTTCTCCAACACCACAGTTCAAAAGCATCAATTCTTCTGCACTAAGCTTTCTTTAGTGTCCAACTCTCACGTCTATACATGACCAATTGAAAAACCATAGCCTTGACTAGACGGACCTTTGTTGACAAAGTAATGTCTCTGCTTTTTAATATGCTGTCTAAATTGATCATAACTTTCCTTCCACAGAGTAAACATCTTTTAATTTCATGGCTGCAATCACAATCTCCATTTATTTGCCATGAAGTGATGGGACCAGATGCCGTGATCTTAGCTTTCTGAATGTTGAGCTTTAAGCCAACTTCTCTCTTCTCTTTCACTTTCATCAAGAAGATTTTTAGTTCTTCTTCACATTCTGCCATAAGGGTAGTGTCATCTACATATCTGAGGTTATTGATATTTTTCCCAGCAATCTTGATTTCAGCTTGTGCTTCTTCCAGCCCAGCGTTTCTCATGATGTACTCTACATATAAGTTAAATAAGCAGGGTGACAATATACAGCCTTGACATATTCCTTTCCCGATTTGGAACCAGTCTGTTGTTCTATGTCCAGTTCTAACTGTTGCTTCCTTACCTGTATACAGGTCTCTCAAGAGACAGGTCAAGTGGTATGGTATTCCCATCTCTTTCAGAATTTCCCACAGTTTCTTGTGATCCACACAGTCAAAGGCTTTGGCATAGTCAATAAAGCAGAAATAGATGTTTTTCTGGAACTCTCTTGCTTTTTCTATGATCCAGCAGATGTTGGCAATTTGATCTCTGGTTCCTCTGCCTTTTCTAAAACCAGCTTGAACATCTGGAAGTTCACGATTCACGTATTGCTGAAGCCTGGTTGGAGAATTTTAAGCATCACTTTACTAGTATGTGAGATGATTGCAATTGTGTGGTAGTTTGAGGATTCTTTGGCTTTGGAATGAAAAATGAACTTTTCCAGTCCTGTGGCCACTGCTGAGTTTTCCAACTTGGCTGGCATACTGAGTGCTGCACTTTCACAGCATCGTCTTTCAGGATTTGGAATAGCTCAACTGTAATTCCATTACCTTCACTAGCTTTGTTCATAGTGATGCTTCCTAAGGCCCACTTGACTTCACATTCCAGGATGTCTGGCTCTAGGTCAGTGATCACACCATCGTGATTATCTGGGTCGTGAAGATCTTTTTTGTACAGTTCTTCTATGTTTCCTTGCCATCACCTCTTAATATCTTCTGCTTCTGTTAGGTCCCTACCATTTCTGTCCTTTATTGAGCCCATCTTTGCATGAAATGTTCCCTTGGTATCTCTAATTTTCTTGAAGAGATCTCTAGTCTTTCCCATTTTATTGTTTTCTTGTATTTCTTTGGATTGATTGCTGAGGAAGGCTTTCTTATCTCTCCTTGCTATTCTTTGGAAATCTGCATTCAAATGGGTATATCTTTCCTTTTCTCCTTTGCTTTCGGATTCCCTTCTTTTCACAGCTGTTTGTAAGTCCTCTAAGACTGCCTTTTGCTTTTTTGCATTTCTTTTTCTTGGGGATAGTCTTGATTCCTGTCTCCTGTACAGTGTCACAAACCTCCATCCATAGTTCATCAGGAACTCTATCTATCAGATCTAGGCCCTTAATTCTATTTCTCACTTCTATTGTATAGTCATAAGAGATTTGATTTAGGTCATACCTGAATGGTCTAGTGATTTTCTCTACTTTCTTCAATTTCAGTCTGAATTTGGCAATAAGGAGTTTATGATCTGAGCCACAGTCAGCTCCCAGTCTTGTTTTTGCTGACTGTATAGGGCTTCTCCATCTTTGGCTTCAAAGAACATAATCAATCTGATTTCAGTGTCGACCATCTGGTGATTTCCATGTGTAGTCTTCTCTTGTGTTGTTGGAAGAGGGTGTTTGCTATGACCAGTGCGTTCTCTTGGCAAAACTCTATTCGCCTTTGCCCTGCTTTATTCTGTACTCCAAGGCCAAATTTGCCTGTTACTCCAGGTGTTTCTTGACTTCCTATTTTTGCATTCCAGTCCCTTATATTGAAAACGACATCATTTTGTGTGTTAGTTCTAGAAGTTCTTGTAGGTCTTCATAGAACTGTTCAACTTCCGCTTCTTCAGTGTTACTGGTCAGGGCATCAACTTGGATTACTGTGATATTGAAAGGTTTGCCTTTAAAACGAACAGAAATCATTCTGTTGCATTTGAGAGTGCATCCAGGTACTGCATTTCGGACTCTTTTGTTGGCTACTGCCGGAGTCCAGCTCCAGGAGCCAGGGAATTAGCCTGAACGGATGAGCGGTGTCGGCGGAGAATGATATAGCCTCTGACTCTCCAGTACTCTTGCCTGGAAAATCCCATGGACGGAGGAGCCTGGCGGGCTGCAGTCTATGGGGTCGCTAGGAGTCGGACATGACTGAGCGACTTCACTTTCACTTTTCACTTTCATGAATTGGAGAAGGAAATGGCAACCCACTCCAGTGTTCTTGCTTGGAGAATCCTAGAGACGGGGGAGCCTGGTGGGCTGCCGTCTACGGGGTCGCACAGAGTTGGACACGACTGAAGCGACTTAGCAGCAGCAGCAGCAGCATGGGGACAATGCAAAATCCTAGTAAAGATCAGGTAAGTTAATTTTAATGATATGCTGTGTTTAATTTCTCAGTCATGTCTGACTCTACAATCCCAGGGACTGTAGCCTGCCAGGCTCTCTTATCCATAGGGAAGTTTCCAGGCAAGAATACAGAGTGGGTTGCCATGCCTTCCTTCAGGGGAAATTCCCAACCCAGGGACCAAACCCAAAGCTCCCACATTTCAGGCAGATTCTTTATGATCTGAGCCACAAGTGAAACCCGATTTTAATGACAGAGTTGAGATTAAGCAGTCTTTAGAACCATTAACCTTCAGTTCAGTTTAGTCTCTTAGTTGTGTTTGACTGTTTGCAACCCCATGGACTGCAGCACACCAGGCCTTGCTGTCCATTACCAACTCCCAGAGTCTGAACAAATTCAAGTCCATTGAGTCGGTGATGCCATCCAACCATCTCATTCTCTGTTGTCCCCTTCTACACCTGCCCTCAATCTTTCCAAGCATCAGGGTCTTTTCAAATGAGTCTTCTCCAACACCACAGTTCAAAAGCATGAATTATTTGGTGCTCAGTTTTCTTTATTGTCCAACTCTCACATCCATACGTGACTACTGGCAAAACCATAGCCTTGACTAGACGGACCTTTGTTGGCAAAGTAATGTCTCTGCTTTTTAATATGCTGTCTAGGTTAGTCATAACTTTCCTTCCAAGGAGTAGCGTCTTTTAATTTCATGGCTGCAATCACCATCTGCAGTGATTTTGGAACCCAGAAACATAAAGTCTGACACTGTTTCCACTGTTTCCCCATCTATTTCCCATGAAGTGATGGGACTGTATGTCATGATCTTAGTTTTGTGGATGCTGAGCTTTAAGCCAACATTTTTACTCTCCTCTTTCACTTTCATCAAGAGGCTCTTTAGTTCTTCATTTTCTTCCATAAGTGTGATGTCATCTGCATATCTGAGGTTATTGATATTTCTCCCAGCAATCTTGATTCCAGCTTGTGCTTCATCCAGCTCAGCATTTCTCATGATGTATTCTGCATATAAGTTAAATAAGTAGGGTGACAATCTACAGCTTTGACATACTCCTTTTCCGATTTGGAACCAGTCTGTTATTCCATGTCCAGTTCTAACTGTTGCTTTCTGACCTGCATACAGGTTTCTCAAAAAGTGGGTTAGGTGGTCTGGTATTCCCATCTCTTTCAGAATTTTCCACAATTTATTGTGATCCATGTAGTCAAAGGCTTTGGCACAGTCAATAAAGCAGAAATAGATTTTTTTTTTTCTTCTGGAACTCCTTTGTATTTTCAATGATCCAGCAGATGTTGGCAATTTTATCTCTGGTTCCTCTGCCTTTTCCAAAACCAGCTAGAAGATCTGGATATTCACAGTTTACCTATTGCTGAAGCCTGGCTTGGAGAATTTTGAGCATTAGTTTGCTAGCATGTGAGATGAGTGCAATTGTGCGGTAGTTTGAGTATTCTTTGTTTGATCCAGACAGATTAAACAAAGATAATTAATGCTTTTTATTGATCATTTAATTTGCTCTGAAAAATGAAAAACATTTTTTAATGCTCTTAGAGTCACTAGGATACACACACACACACCCACACATATATACACATATATGTATAAATATATATTGATTTTCTTATATATGTAGTTCACTTCGTTAGCATTATCCTAGACTGCAATTGTCTGCTGTATAGCACACTACACTAGCTCTCTTATCTTGATCTTCTTGCAGCTAATATTTCCCTACCACCTCTTTCCACCTGTTCTCCACATTAAATATCACTAAAGAGTGATATTTTCAACCTGAAAATATGATGATGTCATACCCAGAAACACAAACTACATTCTTAGGGAGATGCATGTTTTTTTTTTTTTTTTTTAAGTTCAGTTTAGCAATTTTATTAAATTTCCTTTTTTTTGTTTTGTAATCTTCAGTAATTTATCTAATTTTTCAGAATTTCTGATTTTATGTCTAAAATAAAGCACTACCTCAAAAAAGATTACTAAAAATTAAGCAGGATAAGCCCTCATATACTGCCTGATAAATACTTGTTCAGCAATGGTTAGTTTCTCTATTAAAAAAATCTTTTGTGTATGGTAAAATATCTTTTAAAATAATTGATGATTAAAGGATGCTATGATTAATAACTGTGGCTCTGAACAAAATTCCTTATTGCAAAATTCAGACTTGAATAAAGTAGGGAAAATCAGTAGGTCATTCAGTTATGACCTAAATAAAATACCTAATGATTATACAGTGGAGTGCAAAATAGATTCAAAGGATTAGATCTGATAGAGTGCCTGAAGAACTATGGACGGAGGTTCGTAACATTGTACAGTAGCATTGTACAGGAGGTTTGTAACATGGATGGAGGTTTGTAACATTGTACAGAAAAATAGATTTAAAGGATTAGATCTGATATAGTGCCTGAAGAACTATGGATGAAGGTTCGTAACATTGTACAGGTTTGATGTACATACACCATCAAAACCATCCACAAGAAAAAGAAATGCAAAAAGGCAAAATGTTTGTCTGAGGAGGTCTTACAAGTAGCTCAGAAAAGAAGAGAAGCAAAAGGCAAAGGAGAAAAGGAAAAATATACTCATCTGAATGCACTGTTCCAAAGAATAGCAAGAAGAGATAAGAAAGCCTTCCTAAGTGAACAATACAAAGACATAGAATGGGAAAGACTAGAGAGTTCTTGAAGAAAATTAAAGATACCAAGGGAACATTTCATGCAAAGATTGGCACAATAAAGGACAGAAATGGACATAGAAGAAGCAGAATATATTAAGAACAGGTGACAAGGATATACAGAAGGATTATACTAAACATATATTAATGACCCAGATAACCATGATGGTGTGATCACTCACCTAGAGCCAGACACCCTGGATACTTCCTAAGGAAGCATCACTATGAACAAAGCTAGTAGAAGTGACAGAATTTCATCTGAGCTATTTAGAGTCCTAAAAGATGACACTGTGAAACTGCTATACTCAATATGCCAGCCAATTTGGAAAACTCAGCACTGGCCACAGGACTGGTAAAGATCAGTTTTCATTTCAATCCCAAAGAAGGGCAATGCCAAAGAATATTCAAACTACCACACAGTTTCATTAATTTTACATGTTACAAAGGTCATGCTCAAAATCCTCCAAGCTAGGCTGCAACAGTACATTAACCAAGAACTTCCTGATGTACAAGCTGGATTTAAAAAATGCAGAATAATGAGAGAACAAATTGCCAACATACATTGGATCATAGAAAAGGCAAGAGACTTCCAGCAAGAACATCTATGTCTGCTTCATTGACTATACTAAAGTCTTTGACTGTGTGGATCTGAACAAATTGTGGAAAATCCTTAAAGAGATGGGAATAAAAGACCACCTTACCTGCCTCCTGAGAAATCTATATGCAGGTCAATAAGCAGCAGTTAGAACTGGACATAGAACAAGGAACTGGTTCCAAATTGGGAAAAGAGTGTCAAGGCTGTATATTGTCACCCTGCTTATTTAACTTATATGCAGTGTACATCATGTGAAATGCCAGGATGGGTGAAGCACAGTCTGGAATTAAGATTAGCGCGAGAAATATCAATAACCTCAGATATGCAGATGACATCATCCTTGTGGCAGAAAATAGAGGAACTAAAGAGACTCTTGATATAAGTGGAAGAAGAGAGTGAAAAATTTGGCTTAAAACTCAACATTCAAAGAACTAATATCACGGCATCTGGTCCCATCTCTTCACAGTAAATAGATGGGGAAACAATGGAAACAGTGAAAGACTTTATTTTCCTGGGCTCCAGAATCAGTGAAGATGGTGACTGCAGCCATGAAATTAAAAGACACATGCCATTGGAAGAAGAGGTATGGCAAACCTAGACAGAGTATTAGAAAGCAGCAACATAATTTTGCAACAAAGGTCCATATAGTCAAAACTATGGTTTTTCCAGTGGTCATGTATGGATGTGAGAGTTGGACCACATAGAAGACTGAGACCCAAGGAATTGATGCTTTTGAACTGTGGTGTTGGATAAGACTCTTGATAGTCTTAGACTACAGCCTTAGAATGCAACAAGATCAAACTAGTCAATCCTGAAGGAAATCAGCCCTCTATATTCAATGGAATGATTGATGCTGAAGCTTAAACTCCAATACTTTGACTACCTGATGCAAAGAGCCAACTCATTGGAAAAGACCCTGATTCTGGGAAAGATTGAAGGCAGGATGAGAAGGGGATGACAGATGATGATTGGTTGAATGGCATCACTGACTCAAGGGACAGGGAGATGAATTTGAGCAAACTCTGGGAGATGGTGAAGGACAGGGAAGCCTGACCTGCTACAATTCATGGAGTCACAAAGAGTCAGACACAACTAGGTGACTGAACAACAACAGCAATTGATGCTAAAATCTAAAATAATATGAAACGTGTTTTTCTGCCATTGATTTTTAGAATTAGTATAGATTTTAGAATTTTAGAAATTTTAGAATTAGTATAGATTAACTGAACTATAATTGGTGTAAAATTAACTGCACACAGGCCCCAGAAAGCTATTACTAAAATCTAAATATCAAGCATTTATATAGCCCCTCAAAATGCAATGTTCTTTATCTCTTAATACCAGCATAGCTATTGATTTGTTTCTGGCAATATTGATTAACTCGCATTTTCTAGCATTTTATGTAAATGGAATCAACACCATTTAATTAAAATACTACCTCCTCTCTATAATTACTTATGCCTTTGCACTTTTGTAAAAACAAACAAACGACTGACCATATCTGTGTGGGTTTATTATTAGACTTCTTATTCTCTCCCATTGATCTTTTTGACTATACTTTTACCAGTAACACACTCTGATTATTATAGCACGTACCCTTATAGTTTATTTGACACACGTTAGTAATTTGACTATGTCTTTCTCAAAAATGTTTTAATAATTAGTTCCTATATATTTCCACATAAACTTTGGAATTGGCTTGCTGGTAACTTAAAAAAGAATTCCTTATCTGATTTTAACTGTGGTTGAATTAAATGCATAGGTCAATGTGGCCAAGAAATGACTTCAGTATGCTGCCTCTTCCAATTTATGCACATAATATATTTTTCTATTTATTTGCATTTTTGATTCCTTATTTTCAGCCTCCAATTTCTCACATCTTTTGTAAAATTTATGGCTCAGTATCTCAATTGTTTGACCTATTGTAAATCATAGTTTTCCAAATTGTGGTTTCTTGTTGTTCCGATCTAAGATATAACAATAAGATTTTAAAAATATATATATATATATATATATGTTGTGTTCTATGACACTGCTAAACTCACTTGTTAATTTCAGAAACTTTTATCTGTAGATTGCTTAGATTTTCTAGGTAGATAGTCTTGTCATCTATTAACAGGGAAATATTACTTTTTTTTTTCTAATTTGCTTGTATTATTTTCTTCTTCTTGCCTTCAGTTCAGTTCAGTTCAATCACTAAGCTGTGTCCGACTCTTTGTGACCCCATGGACTGTAGCACTCCAGGCCTCCCTGTCCGTCACCAACTCCCAGAGGTTACCCAAACTCATATCCATTGAGTCGGTGATACCATCCAACCATCTCATCCTCTGTGGTCCCCTTCTCCTCCCACCTTCAATCTTTCCCAGCATCAGGGTCTTTTCAAACGAGTCAGCTCTTCATATCAGGTGGCCAAAGTATTGGAATTTCAGCTTCAGCACCAGTCCTTCCAATGATCACTCAAGACTGATCTCCTTTAGGATGGACTGGTTGGATCTCCTTGCTGTCCAAGGGACTCTCAAGACTTTTTGCCAACATCACAGTTCAAAATCATCAATTCTTCATACTCAGCATTCTTTATAGTCCAACTCTCACATCCATACATGACTACTGGAAATAGCATAGCCTTGATTAGATGGATCTTTGTTGGCAAAGTAATGTCTCTGCATTTTAATATGCTGTCTGCTGCTGCTAAGTCCCTTCAGTCGTGTCCAACTCTGTGCGACCCCATAGCCGGCAGCCCACCAGGCTCCCCTATCCCTGGGATTCTCCAAGCAAGAACACTGGAGTGGGTTGCCATTTCCTTCTCCAATGCATGAAAGTGAAAAGTGAAAGTGAAGTCGTGTCTGACTCTTAGCGACCCCATGGACTGCAGCCCACCAGGCTCCTCCATCTATGGGATTTTCCAGGCAAGAGTACTGGAGTGGGGTGCCATTGCCTTCTCCGAATATGCTGTCTAGGTTGGTCATAACTTTCCTTCCAAGGAGTAAGCATCTTTTAATTTCATGGCTGCAGTCACCATCTGCAGTGATTTTGGAGCCCCAAAAATAAAGTCAGCCGTTGTTTCCACTTTACCATCTATTTGCCTTGAAGTGCCGGGACCAGATTCCATGATCTTAGTTTTCTGAATGATGAGCTTTAAGCCAACTTTTTCAATCTCCTCTTTCACTTTCATCAAGAGGCTCTTTAGTTTTTCTTCACTTTCTGCCATAAGATGGTGTCATTTACATATCTGAGGTTACTGATATTTCTCCCAGCATTCTTGACTCCAGCTTGTTCTTCATCCAACCCAGCGTTTCTCATGATGTACTCTGCATATAAGTTAAATAAGTAGGGTGACAGTATACAGCCTGATTTGGAACAAGTCTGTTGTTCCATGTCCAGTTCTAACTGTTGCTTCCTGACCTGCATACAGATTTCTCAAGAGGCAGGTCAGGTTGTGTGGTATTCCCATCTCTTTCAGAATTTTCCAAAAATTTCAGAGTTTTCCACAGTTTATTGTGATCCACACAGTCAAAGGCTTTGGCATAGTCAAAAGGCACTTCTTGCCTTAATTCACTGATAAAACTTCCGATACAATATTGAATACATGTAATGAGAATGAACATTCATGCCATGGCCCTGTCTTTTGTGCAAGTGTATGTGTGTGTGTGTGCGTGCACATGTGCACAAGCATGCAAGTGCATGCACGCATGTGTGTTTTGTGGGGTTGGGTCATTGTTTTACTTTCTGGCATTTAGTAAGACTCTCCAGACTCATCCTATATATTTTATACCATAGCCTTAGAATGAGCCATTTATTTAAGGAACCCTGGTTCCTTTTGTTGGCGAGTGATATGAAAAACCAAAACCTGGGCATTAGGTACAGATGCACCATTCATTAATGTTTGAATGCTGAGCCAGGCTTGCATTTCTGTTATGAAAGTTAAAAGTATTAGTCACTCAATCATGTCTGACTTTTCTGCAACCCCATGGACTGTACTAGTCCTAATTAAATGTAAAGCTTTATTATAAATTGCTAGATGTAATGGACCGATTATCTTATTTCAGAATTGTGAGTCTGTGCTCAAGATTGATATTGGGCTAAGGTTTGATTTTCTTCTGCTCTCTTTGTCTGAATTTGGTATCGAGATAGTGCTGTCCTCAACAAACGATTTGAAAAGTATTCTCTCTGTTTTCTGGTGATACTTATATAGAATTGCTTTTATATCTTCATAAATGCTTAGTGAAATTCACCAGTGAAAAATCTGGATCTGAGAATTTTTTTGATGGGGGTTAGGGGTGGGGTGTGGAGAAGCTATTAACTGTGAATTCAATTTCCTTAATAGGTATAGATCTATTAGCAGCCTACTTTTTTTGTAATTAGTGCCTTTCAAGGACTTTATTCATCTAAGTTGTTAAATTTATAGGCATAGGTTTAGCTGTAGATTTCCCTTATTATCCTTTTAATGTCTGTGGAATCAGTGTGATGACTGCTTTTTCATTTCTAATACTGGTAATTTTCATCTTTTGGTTTAGCATTTTATAGGTCTACTGATACTTTAAAAGAATGAGCTTACTCTCCTGAATCTTTGTTTTCTATACTTTTCATGGACAAAGATAAAAAGATCCTAAACAGATATCATGTTTGCTGATGTTCAACGTTAATTTATTTTGGCAAATGTGGTTTCTTAATCTATTAATATGATTACATAGCTTTTTCTTTCTTTTGTTCTTAATTGTTAAATCATCAATGAATTGGAAGACTATATCCAATTGGCATAATGGATTATCCTATTTCACATATCAAGTTGTTTAATACAGATTGTCCTTTATATAGTATTTTTGTTGCTGTTAAGGATTTTTCTCTCTTTGCTCCAAAAAGCTGTGGATCTTTAAGTTTTCTTTGTTCTAATGCTTTTGTAAGATTTTTATTTAAATATATGCTGGATTCATAAGCTAGCTTGAAATTATTCCCTCAATATTTTTAATATTTTAGAAGTTTTAGGAAAGATTGGTTTTACCTCTTTTTTAGATGTTTGGAATATCTCTGTGGTAAATTAATCTCATCAGCGATTTTGTTTATGAATAGATTTTTAAATAATGTATTCAATTACTTTAATAGATAGGAAGCATGCAGGTAGACCATTTTCTCTCAGTTTCAGGACATTGTATTTTGGAGAAATTTTCAATTTTAAATTTATTGTCAAAGACATGTTTATAATATTATTAACATTTTATCATTTATAGACTGTATGTTAGCTTTCTTTTATTATTTTTTATTAAAAAATGTTTCATTATTTCACTTTATAGTAGTATATCTAGAAATTTATGATGTTAATTTTAAGAAGTAACTAATGGCTTTGCTGATTTTATAATAGAAATGTATATATGTTTCACTAATTTATGTTTATATTTCCTATATCAATCTATATTATTTCTTACTTTTTATCTAGTATTTTCTTAATTAATCAAGCTCACAGATTTCTAGTCTCTTTCATTTTCTTATCTATATTTTTAAGCTTGTATATTTAACTAATAAATGTATGATATAAAAAGACTCAGAAAGGTGGTTATGTTGCTGAAAGCAACTATCAATCTATTTAATTATATAGACAGTATATTTAATTTCACAAAATTTAACATAATTGAAAATCAAGCTTTTTTAAAAAAATAAAATAAAAAACAAAATTACTATGAATTTTAAAAGAATTGTTTCTTATTTTCTTTGGCATTTTATATTGTTCTTTTTTCAAGGTTAATAATACTTGACCTCCCTGTTATGGCCTCTGAGAACATGTATAAGGGATTACATATTAAAATTTTATATTTATGAAGGTCATATGTCTAAACCATTCTATTATAACATAATATGTTAAAGCTCCCTGGTGATATATAAAAATAATTACGCCATCTGTGACTTCAGTTTTCTCTATAATAATGCTAAAATCTAAAAGTAGTAACTTCTTGAACTATTTTAAAAAATTCAGTTCCAGATGTTGCAGTAGGTTATTAAAAATCCGTAAGTTGAGATTCTGCTCCATAACTACACCTGAGATTCTTCCTCTTGGTGTAATTCATATACTACAGAACACTCCCACAGAAAGCATCCCTAAAGGTCACCTGACTGATTTACAGAGGACAAAAGTACAATGAAACATTGGAGGAAATAAGCATTTTTAAAGAAAAGTGAGGATAAAAGGCATATGAAAAGACACCATTGTGTCTTTTCAGAAAATGATTTTCTTTCACAGAAAAATGATTCTGTGAACAGAATTTGGATATACAACTGTGAAAAACCTATCCGTATAATTACAGTGTTTTAAATTCTAGGTGGGCAACATAAATATTCTTCCTATATGATATCTCCATATATTTTATGAGTTTCATGGTCTACTCTATTTACACCTCCTTATTCTATTTACTTTTTGTAACTGGTGTAAAGGATGTTAGACATAGAAAGGAAATTTTACTGAGCAAAGATTCATTATATACAGTCTGTTTACATATACTTTGAAAATCAAATTTTTACTACCACCTCATATTATTTTAATCATTTTATTATGACAGATTTTGTCCATCAATAATTTATAAAATACTTCTTATGAATTATAACTTGATAGGCCTGCACCCTTCCCCCAAATTTTACATTCTGTGATAGCTTAATTATCAAGCAGTAGTAATACCTCTATTTACATTGAGAAAAGTGTGTGGGGGGGAGGGGTGTGCATTGTATGCATATATCACATATACATGTACTTAATTCTCAATCAGTGACTACTTCTCCAGTGAATGTCTCCTTTGTAAGTTGGACACTTGTTTTTATTTTCAATGCAAGTTTAAGCATATTTGAAAGCATTTCTAACACAATGAAAATTTGAGATTCATCTTGCTTTTGTTCATATTTATGATGTTATGAAAACACTCCTTCAGACGCTCTTAATGTAAATAAGTTTAAAGAAGCCAAAGTTTGAATGCTATGCATGTAATGGTAAAATTATTAAAGACATTTTAAGCCTCTATTCCCTGCGTTAATGATTGGGTAATTTCACAAATTATTTAGCATCATTAAAGTATGTTGATGCTCTAAATTGACTTATCACTTCTCAAATATACACACACATACTCTAAAACTTGGTATTTTGCAGTATGTGTGTATGTGCTCAGTCACTCAGTCATGTGGCTCTTTGCAACCCCGTGAACTGTAGCCTGCCAGGCTCCTCTGTCCATGGAATTTTCCAGGTGAGAATACAGGATTGGGTTACATTTCCTACTCCAGGGGATCTTCCTGACTCAAGGATCTGTCTTCTGTATTGGCAGGAAGATTCTTTACTACTGCACCATCTGGGAAGAAGCACTATGTACCATTATACAAAATGTAATTCAATTACAAAACAGAAGATATAAATTACTTACTTTAGATATAATCATATTTAAAATCAAGGCCATGTGAGGTGGGCAAAAGATTGGACACATATATCAACGTATGGGACTGGGAATACAGAAGTAAATTTCCACATGTAATTGATTTTATATAAATATATAATGCCAAAGTAATAAAATAAAGAAAAGATAGACTTAATAAATCAGAATAACACTGAGATAACTAGGCAGACTTTATTTTTGGGGGCTCCAAAATCACTGCAGATGGTGACTGCAGCCATGAAATTAAAAGAGGCTTACTCCTTGGGAGGAAAGTTATGACCAACCTAGAGAGCATATTAAAAAGCAGAGACATTACTTTGCCAACAAAGGTCCATCTAGTCAAGGCTATGGTTTTTCCAGTAGTCCATGTATGGGTGTGAGAGTTGGACTATAAAGAAAGCTGAGCTCCGAAGAATTGATGCTTTTGAACTGTGGTGTTGGAGAAGACTCTTGAGAGTCCCTTGGACTGCAAGGAGATCCAACCAGTCCATCCTAAAGGAAATCAGTCCTGAATGTTCATTGGAAGGACTGATGTTGAAGCTGAAACTCCAATACTTTGGCCACCTGATGTGAAGAGCTGACTCATTTGAAAAACCCTGATGCTGGGAAAGATTGAAGGTGGGAGGAGAAGGGATGACAGAGGATGAGATGGTTGGATGGCATCACCAACTCAATGGACATGAGTTTGAATAAACTCCGGGAATTGGTGATGGACAGGGAGGCCTGGCATGCTGCAGTCAATGAGGTCACAAAGAGTCAGACATGACTGAGAGACTGAGCTGAACTGAACTGGGCACAAATATTTAGAAAATCTCAGTGGTAAAGAATCTGCTTGCCAAAGCAAAAGCCGCAGGAAAGGTGTGTTTGATCCCCTGGAGGAAGAAATGGTAACCCACTCAAGTATTCTTGCCAGGATATTTCCATGAACAGAGGAGCCTGGTGGGCTACAGTCCATGGCATCACAAAGATTTGGACATGACTGAGTGAGTCACCGTGCACACGTGCATCTCATTATATACAAAATTTAGCCCCAAATGGACAATGAAAATAATCTATAAAACTAAAAGTTCTAGAAGAAAACATAGAATAAAGTTTCTTAGAGAACAAAAATAATAACGATGGTTATATGAATTGATGCAGAAGAAATGCTGAAAATAGTAACTTTATTTTTATCATGATATAAAAAGAGTCGTATGTGACTGAAAGGACTTAGCACAGACTCAGTATAAAAAATAAAATGTATTTTTGATACAAATGGAACAGTTAAGACTATCAAGCCCAGAGGAAAACCACAAATATATGGACACAATTTGTGACAGGTGGAGTTGCAGATCAATCAGGAAACATGAACTTTTTAAATAAGTGATGGAATAATGACTAGCCATAGGGAAAAACAAAGTTAAAATAGGACCCTACTTCTCATCATTCATAAAAATACATTCCATAAATATTAAATGACTGAATATAAAAAGATGCATATAATTTTATAAGAAATGACAATTACATTATGATCTTGGTATGTGAAATGATCTTTTAAATAAGGATCTAAGAGTGCAAACCATAATGGAAAATTATTTGTGTTGGCTTCAGCCTATTGATAATGATGCTATTAACCAGAAATGTCTAGGGCACTTACCTGGACTTATACTATTTTTGGCAGCTCCCACAGTCATTTCCCTGACCAGAGCCAATGGTGTGGCTGGACTGGCTCTTGTGGTTCTTATGATTGCAAGATACACTTCAGAAAAAATCATCATGGAAATTTGAAAAGACAAGAATTATTGCTTTTAAGTCCTAAGGGTACATGGCACACTCAGGCACACTCTGTGAGGTCTTGGGTAGGAGGAGATAGCGTGCCTGTAATTCTACCATTATGGGGGCCAAGTGTGGGGTGCTTAGAGTTTCCTGGGTTCAATATTTATTGGTGAACTTAAACATAAAATGTTGAATTAAAGCAGGAAGGGAAAAGCAAGTCAGCTATCTATAGAAAACAGTATGGAAATTCATCAAAGAATTAAGAATAGAATACCATATGGTCCAGATATTCTACCTCTGGGTACTGATCCAAAGAACAGGAAAACACTAATCCAAAAAGAAATATGAATCCAATGTTCACTGCAGCATTATTGATAATACTAAAATACAGAAACAATCAAAGTGCCCATTATAGATGAAAGATAAAAAATATCTGATACACACACACACACACAAACACACACACACATATGCCCAATTTTTTGCATCTTCTCATACCTAGCACTAAAATCATTAATATCTGTTGACTAGCAGCAACCTCATTATAACTAGTAGCCACCCTCTGTCAAAATGTGTGCTTCACAGCACCATATCCCCCTTCACCAAAATCACATATATACTGACCTTCTCCCTTACCTCTTTGGAATAGCTCCTCAGAGCTATCTGAGATGCTGTTTCCTGGGCTATAGTCCTCACGTTGCCCCAAATAAAGCTTAACTCACAACTTTGTGCATTTTTTTTTTTTGTCCTTACAAATCTGAGTCATAAGCAGTAAGTGTCCTAGTTATTATTATTCTTTAAGTTACACAGTTTTTATACTTCTTGTGTGAATGCTATATTTTCTTTCAGTTTCAGAAGACAGTATAAAGCAAAATATTTATAGAGGCAGGTATGGAATTAGTAAAATACTTTTCAGCATAAATCATTGTATCTAGTACAAAAGTTATGTGAAACTACATTTAAGAGATAATTTTGTCAACTTAGGGAATTTACTGAAATAACTATATAATGTGAGAAACCTTTAAATTGCACAGCTTTTAAGGAAATGATATACAGGCATGAATATTATACATTGACCACAGAAAAATCACTTATTTGTTGCTAGTTTTATGTAGGAAAAAGCATAAGCAAGAATAGTAAATTTTAAAAAAAGACAGTTTTTCCGAAAAAATTCAAAGATGAAATGCTGATTTGACAGATTACAACTATGATAAAATAGGTGGAAATCTTTGAAGACATCATGTGATATTCTGTTGCTCACATTTCTTTTAACAGAGACACAACTTCCTTTTCTTTCAATTCTGCCAAATATTGTCATGATAACCCAAAATCTTTTTTGTTAACAATTTAATGAGGCAACTAGGGCTCTGTTATTAAGGGCTTAAATATGCATAAATGGAATTTCTCTTTAATCATCATAAAATAATCCTAGAAATTCTTGTTATTTCTTGTTTTTGATGGACACATGTGGCATGATATGTTTACTTGTATGATAATTCATAACACTCACTTTATAGTCACACACTATAAGTTTTAGATATTTTTATCATATACCCAAAGTATTCTACATAAAAATAGAAAAAGTTTGACTCAGGTTTGTTTTCATGAGTGCTTCACAATTTTTGTATTCCATTATGCAGCACCCCTAGGTATATAGTACTGTCATCCTAAGATTTAAAAGGTACACACACACATATATGTATATATATATATATTTATATATATATATGTATATGTATATTTGGAGAAGGCAACGGCACCCCACTGCAGTACTCTTGCCTAGAAAATCTCATGGACAGAGGAGCCTGGTAGGCTGCATTCCATGGGGTCGCTAAGAGTCAGGCACGACTGAGCGACTTCACTTTCCCTTTTCACTTTTATGCATTGGAGAAGGAAATGGCAACCCACTTCAGTATTCTTGCCTGGAGAATCCCAGAGACAGAGGAGCCTGGTGGGATGCCGTCTATGGGGTCGCACAGAGTCGAACACGACTGAAGCGACTTAGCAGCAGCAGCAGATATATATTTATATATATATATATTTATGTATATATCTATATATATATTTATGTATATTATGTGTATATATATTTATGTATATATGTATATATATGTGTATATATATATTTATGTATATATCTCTATATATGTATATATATATATATTTACTTACACTAAATTGTAGTCCCCTTCATACACAAATAAACACACAAATGCAAAGTCATCAAACATAAAAATTGTTATTTTAATTGCAATATTCAGGTAGGAAAATCCTAGAGACAAAGAAAACAAAGATTTCCTTGGTTAAAAATGCTTTGCACTATTTTCATCTTTTATTTCCAATTAAAAAATATTATTAAGGTTATTATTTCTAAATGAAGGAAGAAGTGTTTAGTCACTTAACATTTACTGCTTGAGCCAGCCAGTAAAATTCTAAAGATGCATAAAAGCATTTACTCAACCACTAAGAGACAGCAGTTCTGTGTTTAACATTCTTGCTTTTTTAATCTCTGGTTGACTTCGAACTCTACAAATCAAGAAATTCTGCTTTTTAAATATATTAACAAAAAAATCCCTCTTGAAAGATAGGGGAAATTACTCCTGAAATACAAAACCAACCATAATAATAATACTACTAACAGTCAATCAACTGAAACATCAAGAAATTATGTGTGAAATGCAAAAGGGAATTGAGAAAATTGACAATTAAAAATATTTAATCAAGAAAAATTTCATGTAATTATTTAAAGTCCAACTTTGCTCCAGTAAAATAATCCACTCATTATAATAATCATATTAGTGTGTTAAATTTTTTACTGGTCAAGACACAACTTCATCTCATCCCAGGGAGGAAAGAGAGAAATTACAAGTGTGCACAAACAGTTAAGGAGACCGTGAAGATTCTGAACAGGAGACACTTGAATCAAGTACATGCATAGTTCATGTAATCATGGGCAAGAAAGTTCATAACTTTAACAATGGAATTTTCTTTTTCCAGTTAAGTAAAGTTCAGAAGTAACTTTCCCAAATTGACAATTACATCTTAAACTCTGCAATCTAATACTGGATTTTGTGAACGAATTTAGAGTTTCACAGGTTTATCTGAGGAAAACATATTTTGCCTTTAAAGAAAAAAAAATTGTTAAGCACACAATGTTAAATAGATTCCTTCAGAATCAAGGAAAATTATATCACTTGCAACTAACACATGTTCCAAGTTAGAGCACTTTTATTTTTACTCATATGTATTCTTCTCTCATTTTACTTAAGGATATCAAGGTCAGTGAAACATTCCCTTCTCTAATACACCTCCCTTTCTTCCCCTTGATCTTTTGATCCAGGATTGGCAAGTGTGAGAGACCCTGAGGCAAAGCCATTGACATGGAGAATCCAACTGAGCTTAAAAAGCCCTGAATTCTATTTTTGGAATTTCAAACTTCCCAAATAGGGCTTCCCAGGTGGCACAGTTGTAAAGAATCCACCTGTCAATGCAGGAGAATCAAGAGACATGGGTTTGATCCTTGGGTAGGGAAGACCCCCTAGAGAAGGAAATGGCAACCCACTCAAGTATTCTTGCCTGGGAAATTCCATGGACAGAGGAGCCCTGGGAGGCTACAATCCATGGGGTTGCAAAGAGTCAGACGTGACTGAGCGACTGAGCACACAGACACAGAAACTTCCCAACTAGGACATGTACTTTGGTGACTGTGACCTGTGATAATAGAGTTCAACATGCCATAATGTGAGGGGGATATATTCTATACAGTTTTCAGGAAATCCCAATTTCTTCTCTATCTTGCCCTGCCTGATTTGCTTTTCTTGTTTACTGTCAGCACTGATTACTTTTTCCAGGAGAATTTGGGAGGAGGGAGGAGACAATATGACCTATCAATCTCCCAAAAAGCCTGCCGCTGAAATTTATCTTGTCTGAGAGACACCTGTGCCACCAGGGAGGACCCTGAGTCAGAATGATTGGCCAGAGACAAACTGGAAACCAACTCCTTTACCATAAAGTCTGAGACTGTTAGCCATGTGGCAGAGTTTTCTCCTGGGTTCCCTTACTCTCTTGCTCTCCACCTGGGCACCCCTTCCTAATAGTCTTTTGCTTTGTCAATACGTATGTATCCTTGGATAATTCATTTTCAAGTGTTAAATAAGAGGCCACCATTGGGCCCTGGAAGGAGTCCCCCTTCCTGCAACATAATCATTTTATGAAAACTGATCACCCTTTCAGAGAACACTCCCACTACTTCGTTCCCAGTTTGTCTAATTGCTTTTTTCCAGAGGGGTAAATCAACTCTATCTTTTTTGGTCTTCTCCTTTCATTCCTTAGCATCTTCTCCTCTTACCTGGCATATTTTAATTCTTCATAAAACCAAACCATAAGCAAGGCTGATCCTCTTTTAAGTCTGAGACCACTTCATCTTTATTCTCCAGGTCCCAATCTTCTGACAATTTCTCTGGGAAAATTTCCCATTAATCATGTATAAGACTTCCTTTGTTATTACTGACTAAGTAATAGATATAGAACATTCTTTCAAGGAAGTCCATTTTTCACTAATAAGCAAAAAAGAATTGCTCCAAGAGTAATATTCCTTGAAGTGATACTAGGAAAAGACAGTTGATCACCATTTCAAATTATATACATATATATATGTATGTATATATATATATATATATATATATAGTTTTCAAGGTTCAGTTGAATCTCCCATGTCCAGAAACACAATATTAGAGGCTTATCTAAATATCCCTGGGTTAATTTCAGTCAGTGCTTACTACACACCATCCCTGTCTAATGCAGCCAGCAGGGCAGCAAAAGTTTGGATCACAGCATGTACCTCTAAAGACCAGTGTAAGAAGTCTCAGAAATCTTCAGAAACTCAAATATTGCCAAAGTTCCAAGTTTCTTTTATTCCCACCTATCCTTGGTAAACTCACTTCAAAAACCCAAGGGACTTTTACCAAGACTTAGTAGTTACCAAGAAAGAATCAAATTTTGAAAATATACATAAATTACTTCTTTAATTGACCTACATGAAAGAGACATTAGCCTAAGTCTTTAATACTGGTGTTCTATTTTATTGCTTGCTATTTCACTGTGGCATGCCTTCCAAACAGTTATTGTAAACCCATATCCAGCTTCCTGTTCCTTATTATTAGGGTACAATATCAAGACACGGGACAGCCATAAGACTGGTAGAGATTTAGATTATGATGCAGTTTTGAAAAGATAAGAGCTATCTGGCTGGCCATGGAAACGAGGAGAACTCTGCAGGCCCCCTCCAAGTACAAAGGCTCTCTGTGTCCCCTGCCTCTTGTTTGTAGGAAAGTTAAAATTTCCCAGGCCTGCTTGAGTCACAAAAGAGCAGGCTCAAACAGTTAATGACTAAGACACTAGAGTCATAGACTCAGTATCTGATCCACATTCCTGAGCTGGTTTACAGATGCTATCACTGCCAAGAGAGTAAAAGCTAACTGCATAGTGACCAGACTACAGCCCTGACACCAACTGCTCCATCTTGAGCAATACAGCATCTATAACTAGCACAATAGCTAGAAATGAATGGGATTAACACTATTGCCCATAATAATCTATATCTTTGTGGGCTTCAAAATAACTGTAGCTTGTTTGCCCATATATGTAAGCAGACCACTAAAACTGTCACCAAAGACATGCTACAGACCCATGTCAACCTCATCCACTCTAAGAATATAGTTCCCTAGGTCAGCATGATGCTACAGAAGATGGACATTTGCCCCTAATTCCATAGAAATGGAATGATGTCTGACAAGTGGGGATTTGTAAGCAGCTCCTTTGCCCCATTTCTGTTTGCCCATTTCTGTTCCTCTCCAAACTTATAGGAATGAGATGACTCGGCAATTTAACCTAACTTCTGACTTATGCTCTCCTGAATGCACATCAAGCCTTCCTTAAACTGTTGATTCTTTTCCTAGATCAAAAGGAGTAAGACTGAAGAATTAAGTAGTTAAAGAATGACGGGGGTAGAAAATTCAGCAGACCTCTTAGCACTCCTGCAGGCAGATCATGCAGGCAAGATAACATCTGAAGAAATAGCCAGTCTGCAGCAATGGAGAATGATGCAGAATCTATCCTCCTACCTCAAAGACTTGCTGAGTGTCTTCCCCCTTCTTTCTCCTTTTCAAAATTGTCATGCCTGAGCAGAATCTTCAGAGTTAGTTTGAGGGACACATGTCTACCTCCCTTTCAGGTTGCCAGCTTTCAGATTAAAGCAACTTTTCTTTCAACCACCACTAGCCTCCAGTACTGGCTTTCAAGCAGCAAGTGGTCAAGCCTGAGTTGAGTAAGAGCTGGATTTTTCTAACCTTACATAAAATGTTTCTATATACTATTTATTGGAAACCTGTCTAGTAAAACATGAGCCTATTCACTTTCACTCGGGTAAAGATTGGCATAGCAGTTGTATGATCCATTCTCATGCTATTATGTTTTGTTTTGTCCCAAGCCGGAGATGATCCTTGCTTAATGCTTCTTAGACACTTATACAACAAACATTTATTGAGCTTACTCTAAATGTAAGGCACTGAGGGGGATACCACTTGGCATTAGGTGTGGACTGTATATAATCATGGAGTGCATAGTCTAACAAGGAAAATCAGATTGGTGAATTCTCGTAAAAGAGAGGAAAATAATAAAGAGTTACAAGTAGAGTGCTATTGGATTTCAAGTGAGGAAGAAATTCCCTCTAGTATCACTAATAACAGTAGAATCTCAAGTCTTACTTTCCTAGCCAGAAATCACAAATCTGCTCATAAATTACCATATTTGGTGTAATTATGCTTTTCAGAATTTTGAAAAAAAAGGAGGTTAGCAAGTTTTGATATCAGTATCTGTTTCAAAACTTCCCTAGTGCTCCAGTGGTTAAGTATCTATCTTGCAAAGTGGAAGAGGTGGGTTCAACCCCTTAGGAAACTAAGATCAAACAGATTACAGAGCAACTAAGCCTGCATGCTGCAACTACTGAGCCCAAGCCCCACAATAAAAGATATCACATGCCACAACTAATACCTAACACAGCCAAATAAATAAATACATAAATATTTAAATATCGGTTTCATATGACCTGCACCTTGAACACATCAGTTGCTTTTTCAAGTGGAGATCTAACCACTTCTTAATAAGAACACATGAATGAAGCAATCAGAATTTGCTCTAAGAATGTATTTGTATATGTGTGTCTGTACATAGTTTTGTTCATTGCTTTTGTTTGTATATATTTTCTTTTTTGAGAAAGTAAGGGGGAAAAAATATACTCTACTGGAAAAACTACAGGATTGAATACAGAAAAGATAAAGATAAAAGAATCATTTCCATTGCTGCATTGCCTGTAAGATAAACTTTTCCCTGGAATTTATCTTTATCTCGAGTTTTTCTCCTTTTAAGAATTTCAAAGGCCTTTACATGTTTCTTAAAATTATTGTTCCCTTGGCAGCTACTCAGTGAGATGGCTGCAGACAGGTGTTATTATCCTTACTGTAGAAAATACAGTGTGGAGTAATATCCTAAAACTTTGATTGTGTCCTTTTCCCCACTGGGTGAGGAATTACTCAGATAATGTGTATCTGTGTGCAGGATTTTTATCTTTTATCTAGATTTCCTAACGTTTCTTTACACAGGTGAGGAAGGGGACAAATGCCAACCAAATATATGAATTTCAAGGGAACTATTTCCTTTTTAGTCCATAAAGAAAAATCTAGAGAATAGTCAGGTCAAAGAAACAAATAGATGGATAGAAATTTCTTCACAGTGGAAGATAATTTCTAGGCATAGCATGCTCAGCCTGTAGAACAGAGAAGATAGTTACAAAGTATATAGAAATTGTTGATGTTGAAGATATCCTCAGACCTGTAAAGCACTAAGTTTTTTTAAAAAGGTGAGTCAGAGATGAAATTGTGTGTACAAATGCTTCATTTGGCTAAGAGGTAATACTATCTGATTCAGTAATATCAATAAAATAAAGGGATTTTCCTTGATCAAAAAAGATAGGGTTATCAAAGCTGACAGAATGAATTAAAATCATGTTAATGTTTAGCCATAGGTACTAGAAGTGAAAGCCAGTAAATGTATTTTTAGAAATTCTTTAGAAACCAAAACTATAGGTGTTTCATGTGTCTGCCCCTACTAAGATACAGGAAGGTACACAGGGTGCTGATAAAGGAAGAATAGGCTATAAAAGATGAATTTATGATCAACATATGGTAAGAAGGCTGAACTATCTCTGTCTCAGTGGATTAATCTGAGACTCAGACTAGAAGACAAAACAAAGAGGATATTTAACCCAACTTTCAAATTTTTATTTTTTCGAGCTGCAGGGTTTTGACCAGGCTATTAGTCTCCTGCAGTGAGCTAGTCAGAGAACATAAAACTTAGCATAGTTAAAAAGCTTCAATGACTTACTATATTTCAGAAAATCTGAGGGAGAACTGAACTAAAAATTTAGGCGGAAAGTTCAGCCTCAGTCAGGTGGCAAAGTACTTAAAGTTACACACATGAAAAGATATATATATTTCCACATTGCTAAGTTGAAGGAAAGTTATGACCAACTTGGATAGCATATTCAAAAGCAGAGACATTACTTTGCCAACAAAGGTCCATCTAGTCAAGGCTATGGTTTTTCCAGTAGTCATGTATGGATGTGAGAGTTGGACTGTGAAGAAAGCTGAGTGCAGAAGAATTGATGCTTTTGAACTGTGGTGTTGGAGAAGACTCTTGAGAGTCCCTTGGACTGCAAGCAGATCCAACCAGTCCATTCTAAAGATCTGTCCTGGGTGTTCTTTGGAAAGAATGATGCTAAAGTTGAAACTCCAGTACTTTGGCCACCTCATGTGAAGAGTTGACTCATAGGAAAAGACTCTGATGCTGGGAGGGATTGGGAGTAGGAGAAGGGGACAACAGAGAATGAGATGGCTGGATGTCATCACCGACTCAATGGATGTGAGTTTGAGTAAACTCCGGGAGTTGGTGATGGACAGGGAGGCCTGGCGTGCTGCAATTCATGGAATCGCAAAGAGTCGGACATGACTGAGCGACTGAACTGAACTGAACTAAACTGAAGTTATTTTTCTTGGTACATATCTCCAGTCCAAACTTGGAGAGGTTGATGATTTTTTGAGACAGAAAAATATATGCTATTTAAAGACAGATAGGTCCCTCACCTAGGGGTTCAGTTCATTTCAGTTGCTCAGTCATGTCCAAACTTTTGTGACTCCATGGAGTGCAGCACATCAGACTTCCCTGTCCATGACCAACTCCAGGAGCTTGCTCAAACTCATATCTATTGAGTTGGTGATGCCATCCAACCACCTCATCCTCTGTCATCCTCTTCTCCTGCCTTCAGTCTTTCACAGCATCAGGGTCGTTTCCAATGAGTCAGTTCTTTCCATCAGGAGGCCAAAGTATTGGAGCTTCAGCTTCAGCATTAGTCCTTCCAATGAATATTCAGGAAGGATGTCCTTTAGGATTGACTGGTTAGATCTCTGTGCCGTACAAGGGACTCTCAAGAGTCTTCTCCAACACCACAGTTCAAAAGCATCAATTCTTCAGTGTTCAGCCTTCTTTATGGTCCAAATCTCACACCCATACATGACTACTGGAAAAAATCATAGCTTTGAATAGATGAAACTTTGTTGGCAAAATATTTTCTCTGCTTTTTAATATGCTCCCTTGTTTGGTCAGAGCTTTTCTTCCAAGGAGCAAGTGTCTTTTAATTTCATGGCTTCAGTCACTATCTGAGGTAATTTTGGAACTCAAGAAAATAACGTCTGTCACTGTTCAATTGTTTCCCCATCTATTTGCCCTGAAGCCGTGGTACCAGATGCCACGATCTTAATTTTTTGAATGTTGAGTTTTAAGCCAGTTTTTTCACTCTCCTCTTTCACTTTCATCAAAAGGTTCTTCAGTTCCTCTTTGCTTTCTGCCATAAGGCTGGTGTCATCTGCATATCTGATGTTATTGATATTTCTCGTGGCAATCTTGACTCCAGCTTGTGCTTCATCCAGCCCAACATTTTACATGATGTACTCTTCATATACGTTAAATAAACAGGGTGAAAATATACTTGATGTACTGTTTCCCAATTTGTATCCAGTCCATTTTTCCATGTCCGGTTCTAGATGTTGCTTCTTGACCTATAATCAGACTTCTCAGGAGGCGGCTAAGATGGTCTGCTATTCCCATTTCTTTAAGAATTTTCCACAGTTTACATGATGGGCACAGTCAAACACTTTGGCATAGTCATTAAAGCAGAAGTAAATGTTTCTCTGGAACTCTCTACCTTGTCCTATAATCCAACAGATGTTGGCAATTTGATCTCTGATTCCTCTGTCTTTTCTAAATAAGGCTTAAACACATGGAAGTTCTCAGTTCACATACTGTTGAAGCCTCGCTTGGAGAATTTTCAGCATCTTTTTGCTAGCGTGTGAGAAAGGTGCAATTGTGCGGTAGTTTCAATATTCTTTGGTATTCCCTTTCTTGGAATTGGAATGAATCCCAAAGTCCTGTGGCCACTGCCGAGTTTTCCAAATTTGCTGGCATATTGAGTGCAGTGCTTTCACAGAGCATCATCTTTTAGGATTTGAAATAGCTCAACTGGAATTCCATCACCTCCACTAGCTTTGTTCATAGTGATGCTTCCTAAGGCCCACCTGACTTCACATTCCAGGATGTCTGCCTCTAGGTGAGTGATCACACTATTATGATTATCTGGGTCATTGAGATTTTTTTTTTGTATAGTCCTTCTCTGTATTCTTGACACCTCGTCTTAATATCTTCTGCTTCTGTTAAGTCCATACCATTTCCTCCTTCATTGTGCCCATCTTTGTGTGAAATGTTCCCTTGGTATCTCTAATTTTCTTGAAGGGATCTCTAGACTTTCCCATTCTATTGTTTTCCTCTACTTCTTTGCACTGATCACTGAAGAAGGCTTTCTTATCTCTCCTTGCTATTCTTTGGAATTCTGCATTCAAATGGGTATATCTTTCCTTTTCTTCTTTGCCTTTCACTTCTCTTCTTTTCTCAGCTATTTGTAAGGCCTTCTCTGACAACCATTTTGCCTTTTTGTATTTCTTTTTCTTGGGGATGGCCTCACAAACCTCTGTCCATTGTTCTTCAGGCACTCTGTCTATCAAATCTAATCCCTTGACTCTATTTGTCACTTCTACTGTATAATCGTAAGGGATTTGATTTAGGTCATATCTGAAAGATCTAGTGGTTTTCCTTATTTTATTCAATTTAAGTCTGAATTTGGCAATAAGGAATTCATGATCTGAGCCACAGTCAGCTCCTGGTCTTGCTTCTGCTGACTGTATAGAGCTTCTCCATCTTTGGCTGCAAAGAATACAATCAGTCTGATTTTGGTATTGGCCATCTGGTGATGTTCACGTGTAGAGTGTTCTCTTGTGTTGTCGGAAGATGGTGTTTGGTATAACCAGTGAATTCTCTTGGTAAACTCTGTTAGCCTTTGCCCTTCTTCATTTTGTACTATGAGGCCAAACTAGCCTGTTCCAGGTATCTCTTCACTTTCTACTTTTGCATTCCAGTCCCCTATGATGAAAAGGACAACACCTAGTGTGGTAGAAGTGTATAGAAAATTATTAACATATCTAAAGAATTAGTACATCAGAGCAATGCTAGCACAGATGAGGTAGGTATGTAAAAGTAAAAAAAGCTATTGTGTTCTTTAAAGACCTTACTAGGATGGATGGTGCTCTAAATATGTGTATGTGAACCTTTCAGTTCAGTTCAGTTCAGCAGTCACTCAGTCATGTCTGACTCTCTGTGACCCCATGAATTGCAGCATGCCAGGCCTCCCTGTCCATCACCAACTCCCGGAGTTCACCCAGATTCACATCCATTGAGTCAGTGATGCCATCCAGACATCTCATCCTCTGTCGTCCCCTTCTCCTGCCCCCAATCCCTCCCAGCATCAGAGTCTTTTCCAATGAGTCAACTCTTCACATGAGGTGGCCAAAGGACTGGAGTTTCAGCTTTAGCATCATTCCTTCCAAAGAAATCCCAGGGCTGATCTTCAGAATGGACTGGTTGGATCTGCTTGCAGTCCAAGGGACTCTCAAGAGTCTTCTCCAACACCACAGTTCTAAAGAATCAATTCTTCGGTGCTCAGCTTTCTTCACAGCCCAACTCTCACATCCATACATGACCACAGGAAAAACCATACCCTTGACTAGATGAACCTTTGTTGGCAAAGTAATGTCTCTGCTTTTCAATATGCTATCTAGGTTGGTCATAACTTTCCTTCCAATGAGTAAGAGTCTTAATTTCATGGCTGCAGTCACCATCTGCAGTGATTTTGGAGCCCCCCCAAATAAAGTCTGACACTGTTTCCACCGTTTCCTCATCTATTTCCCATGAAGTGATGGGATTGGACACCATGATCTTCGTTTTCTGAATGCTGAGCTTTAAGCCAACTTTTTCACTCTCCACTTTCACTTTCATCAAGAGGCTTTTGAGTTCCTCTTCACTTTCTGCCATAAGGGTGGTGTCATCTGCATACCTGAGGTTATTGATATTTCTCCTGGCAATCTTGATTCCAGCTTGTGTTTCCTCCAGCCCAGCATTTCTCATGATGTACTCTGCATAGAAGTTAAATAAGCAGGGTGACAATATACAGCCTTGACGTACTCCTTTTCCTATTTAGCAGCTCTATACTCTCAATAGAATGTGTCAATATAATAAACTTTGTGTTCTTATGTCTTCCTAGTTACACTTTTGTGGCTGTACCTAACTCATCGTTATCTAAGAGAACACAGAAAACTGTGCTCCTGTCTCCAGCTCACTAATAAATCTTCTGACTACAATAAGACTTTCCATGTGGATGTTGCCCCAAAAGAAAAAGTCCTCAAATTTGTAGTCATGGATTCAGTTCATTTGATCATCATGTTTATGTGTATAAATTATAGTAATTCATAGTCCTTGTTAGAATTTATATCTGTCTCTTTGATATATGATGTGAATGAATATTCCACTTCAGATTCTGATCATCTCTTGACATTAGAATAGCAGAAATTCTGAGACTGCAGAGATGAAGTCTAGTTCCTGAAATTTAATGACTAAATTCAGCACTAAAATTATGTAACAAAGTTGAGCTGTACCAGCAGGCAGAAGCTCCCTGTAGGCAATGTTCTCCTGTCTTATTTAAACATGGTCTTCAAGTAAAATTGTATTTCTAAGACTCAGTATAACAAAGTTAGACTTAGAAAAAAGTTATGCAATGAGTTATTATAAAAACTATTTAAATTCAAAAAGGAAAAATGGAAGTACTCAAGATCCCAGAGGTTACCAGAATGAATTACTTCTAGAGCTGGAGTCAGAGTTCAACATAGCTAGGCTTCATTTGGCAGATTCTGTTAGTAATTCTCTTGTTCTAAATGCCCACTATCCTTTAAATTGCCACTTATTGTATTATTTAATTGGCATTTCATAGAATTACTTTAAATAATTTTGGAGGAAAATATTGGGTTTTATCAAGCATTAAGTACATATGCCAGACTCTCAGGTGATTTGGGGACTTAATATAGGTAATGAAGGTTAATTCATACCTTTGGAAATCTTTCTTGGCATATAAGCTGTATGCCTAAGTGCACTGGAAAGAATGTTCAGAAGGTGTGAAGAAAGAAGGATTATTGATCTTCTTAAGATGGTCTTTGGGTGACCTCATGGAGAATAATTAAACTCTCCTCTGAATTTTACTTATATACTTGTAAAGTAACATGTAACCTTAACTTTTGAAAGTAAAATGCTAAAGTACTTTGGAAACTCCTCTCTAACTATATGATAAAGCTTTATGAAAATGTGGTGGAAATCCATTTAGGACAATGAAGCATTTCTATCATATATCAGGCTATCCAAATACAATGTTTTAAAGGAAATGTTTCTACTTCCAAATTTTCTAATTTACTTAATTTTATATTTTAACCTACACTGGATAAACCTAGCCAAATTATAGAATCCTTAATTCCTTCTAACCTTCAGGGGAAAATATGATTATTTTAGAGGATCACCCTCCCATTTAGCCATATGTCTTTCAAATATTAATCCACTTAGATTTTGGAAATATTTCTGTTAATATTGTCCCTAATCATGAGAAATGTATAAACCTAAAGTTTCCTCAGAAGGAAAACAATAAGTACAAAACAAGAAAAAGCAGATAAAGATGAAGTAAAGGCAGTAAATGATTAATAATGGATGCTGGGCAAACACTGGATCATATAGCTAAGCACATCATGGCTCAAAGGGGAAGGTGATGCTGCAATGCAATATTAATAAATAGTAATAACAATAACTGCAATAAGTTAAAATAGGCACAACCAGACTGATAAAGAAGAGTGGAGGTTCTTAGAGATTGGAGTAAAACCTGCATTGGAAAATAGAAGTATGGAAGAGAAAGGTGGAAAGAATAAGGAAAAATTAGTAACAGAGTACGGTAGAGCAGAAACCAGAAGACTCACAGTATCCAAGGATTAGGACAGAAAGATAGCCTATAACTGAGAAAAGACGTTGAGAATAAGTTGAGAAATAAACCAGGCAGCTGACTTTCGATATCTCAACACTTTGTCTAATGGAAGGTGCCTTTCTTATCCACTATAATTCTAAGAAGCTTTGGGACAGCCAGTCTGTTCTCAATTTCATTAATCGGGTATCTGGACAGAAACACACATAGCTATATGTGTTAGTGTGATTTATCTTCAATTTTGGCATATACTTGAAAAAATTATTTAAAAATTATATAAGGTTTAAGTGACAGATACTCATTTTTTAAAATATTCACATATTGGATGTGGATCGTTATTTCAATATTTGAGGATGGGAATCTGTCCCATAATACTTAAACCTGGTTGTCATTCAGATCATCTGGCATGCTTGTCCTTAGGCCCATCTGTTAGGTTGTCATGGTGCCACACTGAAGAAGTGGCAAGCTAGTCTGAAGTAGATATAAATGCCAACCAAAGATTAATTTAGCAGGAGAGCTTGTTGAGTACAAAAAGTGACATCTCCTATAAGAGGGAACTCTTGACTAGCAACGCCAAATCGGGGCCCTGTGCTTCACTACATGTGAGTACATCTGTTGCTACTTGTGGGCCTAATGCCATAAAAGAGAATGACTTTCATTTTGAAAGCTACTTTGGAAAAAATGGAAGCTTAGGTAATTGCATAGTTTATGAAGGATAGACTGAACTGTTGCATATCTAATAAAGTTATTGAAATGTATACCTCTGAAAAGCTGATGAAATAAAATAATATACAATATTTTTGTAGCTTAAAGAATTTACTTATGAATTGAAAGGCAGCATTAAAAAGCAAGTAAATGTATAGAGTAATATGTAACTATTAATATTTTATTAGAGAAGTTAGTAATATATGGAATAGATTTTAGCATTACAGGATTATATTAACACCGTAATGGAAAGAGGGAAAGATAGAACCAATGGGATAACTTCAAGCATCACATGTGAAATACATGTGGTTTGGAAACAGAGAAAACATTTAGGATTCAAAATTAAAAAAGAAGGATTACTTGGGAAATTGTATCTAACAATTCCAGAAAAGAAATCTATTGTAGAATATGCAAGAATATTATGAATAAAATTTAAAAAATGAATTAGAGTAAAACTTGGCATGTCATAGATTTTAATGAATGTGGAAAAGCTCAGAAAAGTCATCTCTTCAACTTAACTGATGATAATTTTTGAACAGATGCTTTCAAAAATATTTCATGAAAGCATAGCATGTGTCACATTTAGTGACGGAATTTCCTTTATGATCGATTTGAGATAAATCTAAATTATTTTTTTTTAAACTTATAGGTGACAGTTTCATAAACTTACAATTTTGTAAAAAAAAACACCGGTGGCTCTTGTTAAATAAACAAATAAGTCACAATCAAGTGAAAAGTAATGAACTATTTTTTCTTCCTTTTGTTTCTCTGAACAGATGCTTTAGAGATATTTTATATTATTTTTCTTTTAAAAATCACCTTAACTATGTCTTTGATTTGAAATCTCAAAATTGATAATTCAACAGATTTGTTGGTTCCATATCACCACACTGATATACTAACAGATATATTTTGTGTGATAACTTTCCAGATAAAAGCATGATTTGTAAGCCTGTGCATCAAATTCTCAAGCTTTACTTTTTAAAAACTGGTCTTTAGGAAATATAATATTCCATAGAAGTTGAAACTTTTTCATAATATATTGCATAAACTACTGCATAAACTACTTTAATCACCTTGAGGAATGAACCAAAAACTGTGAGTCTAAACTTGCAAAAGCTGTAAGCGTCTTAGTAATTATTTAACATTGGAAAGCATCATCCAGTGCCTTTGAAGTTAAGAATCCCATTTCTTCATGTGATGTCTTTAAATGTATTTGAGGGCAGAATTATTTCCATTTTTAATATGGCAACTCTCTACCATACTTGCAGATTGAAATGAATGCTTTTCTTTGAAATCAAGTGGCTCTACTAATGAGACAATTTGAAATCATCTTTATCTTGATCTCAGGAGAATTGTTCCTACTTCTTAAAAACCTCATGTTGCATCCATATATATTGGTTTTTAATTTTGATTCTGAAATCTGATCATTTTATTCTATAGAAAAAAAACCCTGAATTTTCCAATTCTAGCCATATTGAGTACCAACTACTTCAGCAACATTGAGTATTAATTATTTTAAGTAAGTTAACTCATGTATTTTTCACAGTTAAGCCATGAGGCAGCTACTGTTATTTTCTTGCAATGAATAGATGAAGGAATTAAAAATCTTGCAAGATTTACAATTTGTCCAGGGTCTTGTAGCTGGTAAACAGCAGAGCTCAAACTCAAACACAGGCAATCTAGATCCACACTATTAAGCCAAAATAAATCTTAAATGATGTGCCACAAAACTTTTGTAAATATGTGGAATAAAGTACAAGAATCAACATTTTAGTATTACTGTGTTGTCATCGGTGTGTTGGGGTCTGTAAGATCATGGCAGATCATGGCATCTGGTCCCATCACTTCATGGCAAATAGATAGGGAAACAATGGAAACAATGACAGATTTTACTTTCTGAGGCTCCAAAATCACTGCAGATGGTAAATGCAGCCATGAATTTAAAAGATGCTTACTCCTTGGAAGAAAAGTTATAACCTACATCAGTTCAGTTCAGTCACTCAGTCGTGTCCAACTCTTTGCGACCCCATGTATCACAGCACTCCAGGCCTCCCTGTCCATCACCAACTCCCTGAGTTCACTCAGACTCACCTTCATCGAGTCAGTGATGCCATCCAACCATCTCATCCTCTGTCGTCCCCTTCTCCTCCTGCCCCCAACCCCTCCCAACATTAGAGTCTTTTCCAATGAGTCAACTATTCGCATGAGGTAGCCAAAGTACTGGAGTTTCAGCTTTAGCATCATTCCTTCCAAAGAAATCCCAGAGCTGATCTCCTTCAGAATGGACTGCTTGGATCTCCTTGCACTCCAAGGGACTTTCAAGAGTCTTCTCCAACACCACAGTTCAAAAGCATCAATTCTTCAGTGCTCAGCCTTCTTCACAGCCCAACTCTCACATCCATACATGACTACTGGAAAAACCATAGCCTTAACTAGACAAACCTTTGTTGGCAAAGTAATGTCTCTGCTTTTCAATATGCTATCTAGGTTGGACATAACTTTCCTTCCAAGGAGTAAGCGTCTTAATTACATGGCTGCAGTCACTATCTGCAGTGATTTTGGAGCCCCCAAAAATAAAGTCTGACACTGTTTCCACTGTTACCTCATCTATTTCCCATGAAGTGATGGACCCGACACCATGATCTTCGTTTTCTGAATGTTGAGCTTTAAGCCAACTTTTTCACTCTCCTCTTTCACCTTCATCAAGAGGCTTTTTAGTTCCTCTTCACTTTCTGCCATAAGGGGGGTGTCATCTGCATATCTGAGATTATTGATATTTCTCTCGGCAATCTTGATTCCAGCTTGTGCTTCTTCCAGCCCAGCATTTCTCATGATGTACTCTGCATAGAAGTTAAATAAGCAGGGTGACAATATACAGCCTTGATGTACTCCTTTTCCTATTTGGAACCAGTCTGTTGTTCCATGTCCAGTTCTAACTGTTGCTTCCTCACCTGCATACAAATTTCTCAAGAGGCAGGTCAGGTGGTCTGGTATTCACATCTCTTTCAGAATTTTCCACTGTTTATTGTGATCCACACAGTCAAAGGCTTTGGCATAGTTAATAAAGCAGACATAGATGTTTTTCTGGAACTCTCTTGCTTTTTTGATGATTCAGTGCATTTTGGCAATTTGGTCTCTGGTTCCTCTGCCTTTTCTAAAACCAGTTTGAACATCTGGAAGTTCACGGTTCACATATTGCTGAAGCCTGGCTTGGAGAATTTTGAGCATTACTTTACTAGCGTGTGAGATGAGTGCAATTGTGCGGTAGTTTGAGCATTCTTTGGCATTGCCTTTCTTTGGGATTGGAATGAAAACTGACCTTTTCCAGTCCTGTTGCCACTGCTGAGTTTTCCAAATTTGCTGGCATATTGAGTGCAGCACTTTCACAGCATCAACTTTTAGGATTCGAAATAGCTCCACTCGAATTCCATCACCTCCACTAGCTTTGTTCGTAGTGATGCTTTCTAAGGCCCACTTGACTTCACATTCCAGGATGTCTGGCTCTAGGTCAGTGATCACACCATCATGATTATCTGGGTGGTGAAGATCTTTTTTGTACAGTTCTTCTGTGTATTCTTGCCATCTCTTCTTAAAATCTTCTGCTTCTGTTAGGTCCATACCATTTCTGTCCTTTATCGAGCTCATCTTTGCATGAAATGTTCCTTTGGTATCCCTGATTTTCTTGAAGAGATCCCTAGTCTTTCCCATTCTGTTGTTTTCCTCTATTTCTTTGCATTGATCGCTGAAGAAGCCTTTCTTATCTCTTGCTATTCTTTGAAACTCTGCATGAAGATGTTTATATCTTTCCTTTTCTCCTTTGCTTTTCACTTCTCTTCTTTTCACAGCTATTTGTAGGGCTCCCCAG
>NW_011494791.1:186964-205453 GCF_000754665.1 Bison bison bison
ACAGAGTTTGAGCATTCTTTGGCATTGCCTTTCTTTGGGATTGGAATGAAAACTGACCTTTTCCAGTCCTGTTGCCACTGCTGAGTTTTCCAAATTTGCTGGCATACTGAGTGCAGCACTTTCACAGCATCATCTTTCAGGATGTGAAATAGCTCCACTCGAATTCCATCACCTCCACTAGCTTTGTTCGTAGTGATGCTTTCTAAGGCCCACTTGACTTCACATTCCAGGATGACTGGCTCTAGGTCAGTGATCACACCATCGTGATTATCTTGATGTGAAGATCTTTTTTGTATATAACCTACATAGACAGCATATTAAAAAGCAGAGACATTACTTTGCCAACAAAGGTCCATCTAGTCATGGCTATGGTTTTTCCAGTGGTCATGTATGAATGTGAGAGTTGGATTATAAAGAAAACTGAGCACTGAAGAATTGATGTTTTTGAACTGTGGTGTTGGTGAAGACTCTTGAGAGTCCCTTGGACTGCAAGAAGATCCAACCAGTCCATCCTAAAGGAAATCAGTCCTGAATATTCATTGGAAGGATTCATGTTCAAGCTGAAACTCCAATACTTTGGCCACCTGATGTGAAGAACTGACTCATTTGAAAAAACCCTGATGCTGGGAAAGATTGAAGGCAGGAGGAGAAGGGGATGACAGAGGATGAGATGGTTGGATGGCATCACTGACTCAATGGACATGAGTTTGAGTAAACTCTGGGAGTTGGTGATGGACAGGGAGGCCTGGTATGCTGCTGTCCATGGGGTTGCAAAGAGTTGGACATGACTGAGTGACCGAACTGAACTGACTGATAAGTAACATAGATATAAGTAATATTATATCATCATCAAATGAGTTTACTTTAAACCTTTGGGGGAAAAATTTGATTTCAGAGCTTTTTGGTTTTTTTGAATTTGAATAAAGATTTTAGATCTTTAGTATATCCTCTCTAGAGAGAATGAAGCAACTTGACTATGTTCTTATTTCACCAATTTCTTTGTTCTTTAAATTTACACTCTAAGAGAAAATAAAAAACTAAATTAAATATATTTATAAGTCTACAAAACAATTTGTAAATAAAAAAGATCTTTGTGCAATTTAAAATTTTATGTAATATATAGTTTTTAAAAATTTAATTAAAGTTATCCAGAGCTCAAATTCAATTCTGGTTTCAGTCAATAACATTTTTATAACCCTAAGGGACATTTGGAATTCATTGTTAACATGTGGAGTCAGAAAGAGAAATTTATATTTTCATGTATTCATGTTTATATTATCATACAGAGAAAATACTGAGCATTCATTTAAAATGTTCTGGAATATAACCTTAGGGCATTACAATTACATTTCAGCATGCAAACTTGATTTGCAAAATCTTTTTTGACTGGAGACAGGGCAGAATATATTTTATTGTCTCGTTGACAAACATACTGATCGGAGTATATTTTATTTAGGTATTTGACATGAAGCATTAATGGAATATATATGTAGGGTCTGCACTTATTTATCTTTTCAATAAAATATAATATGACTATATATCTTAACTTAAATATTTGATATATTGAATGTATTTTAGCTTTCTTGTTTAAAACTTTCTTAGAGATATTTGAAGATTTTCCTTTCCCATTCAAGTCTTCTTTCATGAAAAACCTGTAATACACTCAGAAGCATAAATAGAAAACAATATTTGAAGAAATAAACACTAAAATTAGAACATGACTGTCTTTGGGTTCCGTGTCTCCCTTTGCAGTATTTGTAATAAAACAAAGGATTTTCCCTAAGATATACTGACAATGATAATATTATTGAAAACACTAGATTAAGAGTGAGATCTTCTTGAATGACAATGTTATACTGGACCTTGAAATAGGGCTGAAGTGAAATAGGATCACATGGCTGAAAGGAAAGCTTCTTAACAATACTGACAAAAACTCTGTGAGGATATTGTTGCTATGATTGTTATTTTTATTGCCCACATTTTTTAAGCTAAGATAAAGGTTGGAGATTAAGTGATTTTCTCAGTATCACAGGACATTTTAAAGTATCAGACCTAGACTTCAACAAAAGCCTTCTTATTCAACATTCTCTGTAATTTTAGTAAGGCTGCTAGAAGAAAAATAACTTTGGACGTGACTTTCAGTCTTTTATTCTTATAATGAGACTCATTTTAAAAACGCATTAGACAATTGTATAATGCAATGTAAGTAAGTGCTGGTTTGAAATTTGAATATGCATAACTAATTAGTTTCAGTGAGGTAGGAGACTGAACCAACTGAGCACACATGGTGATAACTGTTAAGAAACAAATGTATTTGATGTTTATCTCAAAAAAAAAAAAAAAGAAAAGAAAAGAAAAGGAAGTGCTGCACCTCCTCTTTGGGCTTCCTGCATAGTTGTTGGTAAAGTATCTGCCTGCAATGTGGGAGACCTGGGTTCAATTCCTGGGTCAGCAAGTTCTCCAGGAGAAGGAAAAGGCAACCCACTACAATATTCTTGCCTGGAAAATCCCATGGGCAGAGAAGCCTGGCAGGCTACAGTCCATGGATTGCAAGAGTCAGACAAGACTTGTTGATAGTTCAGTGATATCAACTACTGTCACTGCTAGGGGCCACTGCAAAATGCTTCGTATCCCCTAACCAGAGAATTAAACATTACAAGCTGTATGTTATATACTACCACTATTCTAATACTTAACCAAACCCATATAAAGCCAGTGGGAGCCCCTTTGAGATGATTCCCTGACTTTTTGTCCCGGCCTTATTCTGAGCACCTACTCAGTTTCTGCAATAGCAATATGTTGCTAACTTATGTTTTCTATGCCCCAGCTCTGGAATCATCCAAATCATTAAGGACACCGATTCTTAATACTCGAGAATATTATAATTAAAATCTCAATGCTAGTGTATTCATTGCTACTTGTATCATTGCTTCTAAATTATTTCAGCATACAGAGTAATTAGGGAACATATGCATATCTTCTATTAACCATCTATCTAATCTCTCTATCTCTAAAATATGCATATGACATATGCTTATATAGGTACATATATTTATATATGGAATTAAATTTGGTGATATCTATATTAAGATTGAAAGCAAAAGGAGAAGGGGGTGACAGAGTACAAGATGGTTAGATAGCATCACCGACTTAATGGACATGAAGCTGAGCAAACTGCAGGAGACAGGGGAGCACAGAGGAGCCTGGCATGCTGCAGCCCATGGGGTAACAAAGAGTCAGACGCAACTTAGTGACTGAACAACAACAATATTTATATTTTTATTTATAGTTCACCTATATATTTAAATACTTATATTTAATGAATTCACATGAATTCACATATTTCTGAGCCAATATTCTAGAGTTTGTTTTAACATTTCGTTTTTGTTGTTGTTTACAGTTGTCTTCACCAACTATAAGAAACTTGCATCTCTTTATCGTTAATGTGATTATTTTTTCAAACTTATACAGCAGAGTATTTATCAATACCATGCAGAATACCAAACTTGACAACTAACTCAAGAACAGTATTTTAATATTGACTTTTATTTGGTTCTTTACCATGTCTTATTTGTTTTAAAATAATGAAATACACAGTATTTAATTTTAGGCATTTATATGCATTAAGTGTAATGTACAAAATTTCAGTGTACTATTAAAGTTTGAGATATTCACTTGCCATGTAGTTCATGCCTTTAATAAGATTTAGAGCTTTCATACCAACAGAGAAAGTTCACTCGTGTCCTCCCCTGGCAACCCATGCTCCTACTCATTCTTCAGACTGACATGGTTTTCTGCTGATCAGGTTATTATCAGCTGCCTCAGAACCACTCACTTTCAAACTTACCAGTATATCAGTACAAAGACACTTGAGTGATTTCAAGTCTGGAATAGTTTGGACTTGTTTTAGAAGAATAAATTTAAAAAAAAATTATTTGCTTATTATTTTCACTCATTTGCTTATCAATGCTCTGCATATTGCCTGACACAATTTGATGCAAAATTGTGGAGGGGTGGATTGTGCTCCTCTGTCTTTAAAGTCTATTTAAATCTTTCAAAGGGATTTGGTTATTATCTTTCCTGAATTATTTTTGCTAAAGTCATTCTTTGAGCTTGCCGGATAGGACCTTTCTACTTCTGTTTCTTTTTTTAAGGCAAAATATCACTATCAACTTATACACAATCCTTCTAATATATTTTTACCTGTGCATTCTTTTTTTTTTTTTTATTCCTCCTACTAAGGACAATAAACTCAATTAATGGGTTGCATCTACTGAAGTACCAGAAGGTCTATCCTCAATCAAAGCTCTCTAATTCTATACTTCCCTGCTAACATCCTCCCTTTAAGTTTTCTGGATGATTTTAAATTATAATCCTCTTAATTATAAATATATGTGAAGTGAAGTGAAGTTGCTCAGTCATATCCGACTCTTTGCGACCCCATGGACTATAGCCTACCAGGCTCCTCCATCCATGAGATTTTCCAGGCAAGAGTACTGGAGTGGGTTGCCATTTCCTTCTCCAGGGGATCTTCCCTACCCAGGGATTGAACCCAGGTCTCCTGCACTGTGGGCAGATGCTTTATCCTCTAAGCCACCAGGGAAGCCCAATTATATATATAATTTTGTATATATATATATATATATATATATACTTAATGATATTATAATCAATTTATCTAAAATCAAGAGCATATTTGGCAGCTATAGAGATTATTTTCTAAGTATTTTTAAATGATATTATTGCATTACAATTACATGACTATTTGTGATAAACTGACTTCAGATTGTTGCCAATTCTTCACCTTCCCATTAATCAAACACTTCTTTGTAGCTCCTCACCTCAAACAAGCTGTTATCTTTTACTTTCTACCACTAGCATCTAGGCTGCATTTTTAACTTGCTTTTACCATAATGATGTGACAAATGATAGTGTTCCAGTTCCTACCTTAAATCTTAAGAGTCCTCAAAAGTTTCTAAGAAGTCTACCACTACTCTGTGAACAAGCCTGGCTAACCTACTGTATAATATGAGATACTCAGTTAAGTTATCTATAATCCACCCAATCATCAAATGTGTATAAGTTTATCATACACTATCTATCCTACAGTTTGCCCATCTCCTAATGTAGGAAACATTTATTTATTGCCCTCACATTCAACCATCCACTTTGAGAGTGGCCCAATAAAATTAATAAACCATAGAATCCCAATAAAATGTATAAGCCATAGAGAAGATTGAGCACAAAATTAATGTTTTTAAGTTGTGTGCTGCAAAGACTAGAGAGTCTCTTGGACTGCAAGGACATCAAACCAGTCAATCCTAAAGGAAATCAACACTTAAGTATTCATTGGGAGGACTGATGCTGAAGCTGAAGCTCCAATCCTTTGGTCACTTGATGAGAAGAGCCACTCATTGGAAACGATCCTGATTCTGCGGAAAATTGAAGACAAAAGAAGGAGGTGGCACAGGACGAGATGGTTAGATAGCATCAGCCACTCAACTGGACATAACTCTGAGCAAACTCTGGGAGATAGTGAGGGACAAAGGAGCCTGGAGTGCTTCAGTCCATGCGGTCACAAAGAGGCGGATATGACTTACCAACTGAACATCAACAAGAACCCCTTCTGTTCATGTTTAGACATCCCGAAACCTGACGTCAACTGTGTTCTCCATTTTCACTTGTTCAGTATGTTATAGTCTTTCCTAAGAACCTAGCTGGTAAAAATGAATATAGACCTAGGAGTGAGCAGAGTAATTAAGATTTTGTTGTTTTGAACTTTGGAGCATGAGCTATTTTCCCAGTAGTTGCTAACAATAAGGAAAATTTATAAAATCTCCTGTGAGTTATTTCTTTTATTCAGAGACAGAAACTGGTGAGTGTTTTGGGTATAGCAGTAGTGATCCAGGTAAAGAACAATACTCCCTGAAAGAACGAAAAATCAATATTAAAAAGTAAAGTGATAGTCAACACCTTAGGTCCTCAAAAGGAAAACAAACAAACAAACAACTGAGCATAGGAAAATTGTCATTGTATCAAGAAGCCAGCTTATGAAAGGATAGATGGTTACCCTTTCAATTATTTTGAATCCTATCTTTGTCTCCTACACTCTCCTAGTGTGCAGAGCCTGCTTTTGTCTTTAAAATTTGTGGTCATTGTTTTCACTCTCTGATGAAAAATATAATAACCATGGACTGATTTTATAATAGTATAATATTAATACTGCTATGATTATTGAGCAAGTTCTATGTCAATAAACTCTATTTGGCTCTCTGTACTTGGTTGCTCAGTTGTGTCCAACTCTTTGTGACCCCATGGACTGTAGCCTGCCAGTCTCCTCCATCTATGGGGATTCTCCAGGCAAGAATACTGGAGTGGGTTGCCATTCCCTTCTCCAGCAGATCTTCCCAACCCAGGGATTGAGCTGAGGTCTCCCACATTACAGGCAGATTCTTTACCATCTGAGCCACCAGGGAAGACCAAATAAACTTTAAGGGCTTTAAACTTTAATCACAAGGTCACATACTAGTGTAACTTTTTAAGATTTGAAATATATACTTGTGTTAATAACTTGAGGTAGGAACATTTCTTACTTTTTTTTTTCCTTTTTTTCCCAAGAGAATATTTATGCCTTTCTCACAGTATAAATGCTGCTGCTGCTAAGTCACTTCAGTCGTGTCTGACTCTGTGCGACCCCATAGACGGCAGCCCACCAGGCTCTGCCGCCCCTGGGATTCTCCAGGCAAGAACACTGGAGTGGGTTGCCATTTCCGTCTCCAATGCATGAAAGTGAAGAGTGAAAGTGAAGTCGCTCAGTCGTGTCCGACTCTTCTCGACCCCATGGACTGCAGCCTACCAGGCTCCTCTTTCCATGGGATTTTCCAGGCGAGAGTGCTGGAGTGGGTTGCCATTGCCTTCTCCGCACAGTATAAATATCTGAGTACAAACACAGAGAATAGCAAACTGCTAGACTAGGTGGCGGAGAAGGCAATGGCACCCCACTCCAGTACTCTTGCCTGGAAAATCCCATGGGCAGAGGAGCCTGGTAGGCTGTAGTCCATGGGGTCGCTACTAGTCGGACACGACTGAGCGACTTCACTTTCACTTTTCACTTTCATGCATTGGAGAAGGAAATGGCAACCCACTCCAGTGTTCTTGCCTGGAGAATCCCAGGGACAGGGGAGCCTGGTGGGCTGCTGTCTATGGGGTCGCACAGAGTTAGACACGACTGAAGCGACTTAGCAGCAGCAGCAGCAGCAGCAGACTAAGTAGGGTGTCAATTCTGGCAGTGAATTTCTAACCAGAGTTATATTGTCTATCCTTTGCCCACTGCCCCATTCCTGGGCCAGATATAAAATTTGGCTACCATTGGAAGAAAATAGTGTGAAGTTTTGAAAAACCAAAGTAGTACAACAGAGTTTATGGTGAGCTTAAAAGTGATTTTCACTTTCCCTCAACCTAGAGGTATGATGTGCTGTGCTTAGTCATTCAGTCGTGTCTGATTCTTTGTGACCCTGTGGACTGTAGCCCTCCAACTCCTGTGTCCATTGGGATTCTCCAGGCAAGAATACTGAAGTAGATTGATACGCCTTCTTCCAGGTGATATTCCCAACTCAGGGATCAAACCCAGGTCTCCCAAAATGGATGATATTTAGAAAAAAAAGTGACTAAAGCAGTCATATTTGTTGGTTTATAAATAGTCTGTTAACTGCTAACTTTCTTCAATTTGCTAAATGATGACAACTAATGGAAATAAATTATTTCAGTAAAATATGACTGAAAAATCTTGTAGTGTTGCCAGGAAGAACATGGACTTGCATGCACAATTGGGCACAGAAGAACAGAATTTTGAAAGTGTCTATTGTGGTGCTACTAAAAGTGAGCTGAGTGCAAGAAATGATTCAAGTGATGGATTGATTGAAAGCACAAAATAATTTTTTGTGGCTGCGTTTAATGTGGAGCTTATGGAGGCATGAGGCCACTTCTCTGAGGATCTACTATACAACATCAAGGAGCTCTGAGAGAACAAACAACTGTCTGAGAATTTCTGATCTATTTGTTCTAAGAACAGCATAAACCCTAGCCTAAACAGACCCCTCAGTTCAGTTCACTTCAGTCGCTCAGTTGTGTCCAACTCTGCAACCCCATTGACTGCAGCACATCTCCCTGTCCATCAACTCCTGGAGTTTTTCAAACTCATGTCCATTGAGTCAGTGATGCCATCCAAGCATCTCATGCTCTGTCATTCCCTTCTCCCACCTTCAATTTTTCCCAGCATCAGGTTCTTTTCAAATGAGTCAGTTCTTCACATCAGGTGGGCAAGTACTGGAGTTTCAGCTTCAGCATCAGTCCTTCCAATGAATATTCAGGATTGATTTCCTTTAGGATGGATTAGTTGGATCTCCTTGCTGTCTAAAGGACTCTCAAGAATATTCTCTAACACCACAGTTCAAAAGCATGAATTCTTCAGTGCTCAGTTTTCTTTATAGTCCAGCTCTCACATCTATACATGACTACTGGAAAAACCATAGCCTTGACTAGATGAACCTTTGTTGGCAAAGTAATGTCTCTGCTTTTTAACATGCTGTCTAGGTTGGTCATAACTTTTCTTCCAAGCAGTAAGTCTCTTTTTATTTCATGGCTGCAATCACCATCTGCAGTGATTTTGGAGCCCCCCAAAATAAAGTCTGTCACTGTTTTTACTGTTTTCCCATCTATTTGCCATGGAGTGATGGGGGCTGGATACCATGATCTTAGTTTTCTAAATGTCAGCTCTTTCACTCTCTTCTCTCACTTTCATCAAGAGGCTCTTTAGTTCTTCTTCACCTTCTGCCATAAGAGTAGTGTCATCTGAATATCTGAGATTATTGATATTTCTCCCAGCAATCTTGATTCCAGTTTGTGCTTCATCCAATCCAGCATTTCTCATGATGTGCTCTGCATATAAGTTAAATAAGCAGGGTGACAATACACAGACTTGATATACTGCTTTTCCTATTTGGAACCAGTCTGTTGTTCCATGTCCAGTTATAACTGTTGATTCTTGACCTGATTTCTCAGGAAGCAGGTCAGGTGGTCTGGTATTCCCATCTTTTGAAGAATTTTTCATGGTTTGTGGTGATCCACACAGTCAAAGGCTTTGGCATAGTCAATAAAGCATAAGTAGATGTTTTTTGGAACTGTGTTGCTTTTTAGATGATCCAACCAGATGTTGGCAGTTTGATCGCTGGTTCCTCTGCCTTTTTAAAATCCATCTGGAACATCTGGAAGTTCACAGTTCACGTACTGTTGAAGCCTTGCTTGGAGAATTTTGAGCACCACTTTACTCGCATGTGAGATGAGTGCTATTGTGTGGTAGATTGAACATTCTTTGCCATTGCCTTTCATAGGGACTGAAATGAAAACTGACTTTTTCCCATCCTGTGGTCACTGCTCAGTTTTCCAAATGGGCTGGCATATTGCAGCACTTTCACAGCATCATTTTTTAGGATTTGAAATAGCTCAACTGGAATTCCATCACTTCCACTAGCTTTGTTCATAGTGATGCTTCCTAAGCCCCACTTGACTTTGCATTCCAGGATGTCTGGCTCTAGGTGAGTGATCACACCATTGTGATCATACATAGGCAGGTGTGGTACACAGACATCCACAAGGATATAAGTAGCAACATCAGGCTTTACAATCAAAATGGCTGAGAAAGTAATTCCTTTTCTTCAAATTCCACTGAGATCTGTAAGTGTCCACTTAAATAAATATTCCACCAACATTTGTGTGGCAGGTGTTTAGATTTTAGAAAACAGAAAGTAGGTAAAAGAAAGAAGTTAGAAACAACACACCAGGGATCATGGTAAAAACACTGTGACAGAGCTTTTGTTAGTTCTCTTCAGATTGCCAGGTGAGAGGAGGACAAAACTTGGAGAGAAAGCCTTGATTGATTAACAAATGAATAACTGATTATATTCACTGATTGAAGTTTTCTGTTATAGAACCTATGTTGCAGACTTTTAGTCTCTGAGAAGTGACAGTGGTTACAAATAAATTGTTCTCAAAGTCACTGAGCCACTTCATGGCAAAACTGGAATGTACACCTGGTCTCTTCTGTCTTGAAATACTTTGCTCTAAACTGTCATTTGACCTCTCCACATTCTCAAATATCCAGGGACCTAATGACAACTCCCTTCCTTGTGCAACCTAGACTTGATATTTCCATTCTGATCAAGTTTTGTCTGGGAGTTTCACTTCTTTTTCATTATCCATGTCTGGTGAAACAATGAACTTGGATTTATTCATCTGTCTTCTACAGTGGTTGCTGAGAGCTGATGATGGGCAGATATCACACATTCTCAGACCAGTAGAAAGATAGGTAGAAGTGGTAGGAAAAGGAAGAAAAACCTTTAACCAATAGAAAAAAATTATATTCTTCTCTAACTAAAAATAGGATTTCTAATCTTTCTTTTTCACTTTGTATCTTTGGGCAATTGTTTACCATACTTTTAAAGTTGTAAAGTTCTATACTCAAGAACATCTCTCGTCTACTTCAATTCAATTCAGTTCACTTTAGTTGCTCCGTTACGTCCAACAATTTGCACCCCAAGGACTGAAGCATGCAAGGTTCCATGTCCTTCACAATTTCTTGCAGTTTGCTCAAATTCATGTCCATTGAGTCAGTGATGCCATCCAAACATTTCATCCTCTGCTGTCCCCTTCTCTTCCTGACTTCAATCTTTCCCAGTATCAGAGTATTTCCAAGTGAGTTGGCTCTTCATATCAGGTGTCCAAAGTATTGGAGCTTCAGCTTCTGCAACAGTCCTTCCCATGGATATTCAGGGTCAGTTTCTTTTAGAATTGATTGCTTACATTGGGGAAATCTGTCCCTTCTACTGTTAAAGATTAATCTCTCACTCTCTACTTTAACATATCTTATCTCTTTAGGGACTTATTCTACAGTTATCAAATCTCCCTCTTATATCTTCAATTTTTTTTTTCTCTACTGATTTCTTCTCATTGGAATTTAAAATATTCAGGTCTCTCCTAACATATCTTACCTGAAATATTATCTCCTCTTAACTTCCTGAATGCTAACAGATCATCTACTAACTTTCTGGATATTCATATGCAACTTCTATGTGTATCTCAAAGTTCTTAAGGGATGTTTGCAAAGTGGATGCCTCAGAATTATCTAATTCTGGATAAGAAAATACAGGTTCTGAGGCCCCACACCATATTTACTGCATCTCAGTTTGTAGGTATTATTCATTAAAATGCCTCAGGTTTCTGCTGCACTGCCAGGTTTATGACCACTGTTGAAAGGTTTTGGTTTTTCTTCATTTGTCTATAACTTCTATGTTGGTGTTCTTCATGATCTGTTCTGAGCCCCTTGTTTAATTTTCTCTATGGACCATTTCACATGTTCCTATATCATCAATTATTACTGAAGATGAAATCCCACTTTTCTATAATTGCAGTCTGGTTATATCAATTACTTATTTTATGACTTGGGCATATCCTTTAGGTGTGTGCTTCAGTTTCCATTGCTCTAAATAAGGATAATAATAAAAATGTCTACATAGAGTTTTATGGGAGGATTATAATCATTGTAAAGGCTTTAGAAGAGTGCTCAACATGTAGAAAAATAAATAAATAAATAGATAAATTTATGATAGATAAATAAATAAGTAAGCACTGAGCTGAATTTAGCTCAAATTGCTGACCAATAAATCATAAACAGATAAATTGTTCATTGTTAAGATAATACATTTTTGGGTGATTTGCTACAAGGAAACAAATAACATACAGAAGTGCAGGTTTAGCTTTCATTTTTTATAAAGCAAATATGTTATATTATTTAAAGTTTTGTAATTTTTAACCCACAAGATAATGCCATACTTGAACATAGAACAAATTGCCCTTAACAATCTACAGAGGATATTAAAATATGTTACTTATTTGTTGACAGATCAAAGATACCAAGCTACTTCTCTAACATGATTTTATTGTTTCCCATACTTTCTTTATATAATTATTTTAACATCTCTATTATTCCCTCACTGGTATTAGTTTTCTACATCATTTTCCATCTAACTAAATTCTATCATCCTTATGGAATCCAGTTCAAAGCCCATCTCCTTTGAGAACATTTTCCTTCAAGGCACAGAAATATTTTTTGTGTGATCTGTTATAACAAGGATAATTGTCAGTAGAATCTACCCTGAGGCTTACTTTTCCAGAATCTTCCAAAAAGTATTTGCCTTAAGAACTGTCTCTGGTGCCTTTGCCCCAGGCTCAGGTCATGACCCAACAATTTCAGAGTACCAGAGGAGAGATTTCTGATTATCTTGAAAAAGAAAAAGAAATTGTGGAGCTGTGAAAAAAAAAATTATGACTACTGATATATTTTGTTTTAGTACATTGAATCAGATTCTAAAGTTTCAAATTCTCTAAAGTAGAATATAACCCAAAACATATAACTATAGATAATAGTCAATTAGTGAATTTTTTTTTTTAATTCATTGAAATGCTCTTAAAATACCAATTGTTGCAAAAGTATACTGATGTAAGTGCATAGAATAATTTAAGAAAAAAAAGGGGGGAGTACTTTAGAGCTTTGTTACTAGGACATGAGGCAACAAGAAAATCTTCGCATTTTTCTAGACTTAACATAAAACTATATAAAATCTTGGGCTTCCCTGGTGGCTCAAATGGTAAAGAATCTGCCTGTAGGGAGACCTGGGTTCAGTCCCTGGGTTGAAAGATCACCTGGAGGCAGGCATGGCAACCCACTCCAGTATTCTTGCCTGGAGAATCCCCACAGACAGAGAGGCCTAGCAGGCTACAGTCCATGGGGTTGCAGAGTCAGACATGACTGAGCCACTAAGCACAGCATAGCACATAAAAGCTTATGCGTACAATTCTTTTATACAGAGGATTCTTACTTATAATGGTTCAACTTATAAATTTTTCAACTTTACAAAGGCGTGAAAACAATATGCATTAAGTAGAAACCATACTTTAGATTTTTAATTTTGATCTTTCCCCCAGGCTAGTGACACATGGAGAGATACTCTCTCATAATGTCACAGCTCCTGATAAGCCACCAGTTGTGAGGGTCAAATCCTATACAATCTATGACCACTTTTACCCACACAATCATTTTCTTTTTTTTCTTCTAGTACAGCATTCAATAAATTACATGAGATAGTCAACATTTCATTATAAAATATGCTTTGCATTATATTTTTTGCCCAACTACAGACTAACACAAGTGTCTCAGAATGTTTAAGGCAGGCTAGGCTAATCTATGATGTTTGGAAGGTTCAGTGTTCTAAATGAATTTTAAACTTTATACAATTTTGATTTATGATGGGCTTATTAGTATGTAACCCCACTGAAAGTCAAGAAATATCTGTATATCAAAAGTAAATATTAATATTTGTCAGTGATTGAATAGCATGATGGTTGAAGCACATTAGTTTCATTTTGCACGGTTAAATGTTTCAATTGATATTTGGCAAAGATTTAAATAAATAAGTTACCCATTAACACATACCTTACTATAAAGTCAAAATTTTAATATTTGAACTAGTTCAGTATTGTTGAAGGCATTTTCTCTCCTAATAATGCCATTAGGGTAATATCTCACTTTTCTGATCATGTATACTTCAAATAAGAGAGGAAGTGTACTCTCACCACTACTATTCAACATAATTTTGGAAGTTTTAGCCACAGCAATAAGAGAAGAAAAAGAAACAAAAGGAATCCAGATTGGAAAAGAAGAGGCAAAACTCTCAATGTTTGCAGATGACATGATTCTCTACAAAGAAAACCCTAAAGACACCACCAGAAAATTACTAGAGCTAATCAATGAATATAGTAAAGTGGCAGGATAAAAATTAGCACAGAGAAATCCCTTTCATTCCTATACACTAACAATGAGAAAACAGAAAGAAATATTAAGGAAACAATCCCATTCACCATTGCGATGAAAATAATAAAATACTTAGGAATAAATCTACCTAAAGAAACAAAAGACATAAATATAGAAAACTATAAAAAATTGATGAAAGAAATCGAAGATGACACGAATAGATGGAGAAATATATCATGTTCATGGATCAGAAGAATCAATGTAGTGAAAATAAGTATACTATCCAAAGCAATCTATACATTCAATGCAATCCCTATCGAGGTACCAACAGTATTTTTCACAGAACTAGAACAAATAATTTCACAATTTGTATGGAAATACAAAAAACTTTGGATAGCCAAAGCAGTCTTCAGAAAGAAGAATGGAACTGGAAGAATCAACCTGCCTGACTTCAGACTGTACTAAAAAGCCACAGTCATCAACACAGTATGGTACTGCACAAAGACAGAAATATAGATCAATGGAACAAAATAGAAAGCCCAGAGATAAATCCGCACACCCATGGATACCTTGTCTTTGACAAAGGAAGCACGAATATACAATGGAGAAAAGACCAGCTCTTTAACAAGTGGTGCGGGGAAAACCGGTCAACCACTTATAAAAGAATGAAACTAGAACACTTTCTAACACCATTCACAAAAATAAACTCAAAATGGATTAAAGGTCTAAATGTAAGACCGTAAACTATAAAACCCCTAGAGGAAAACATAGGCAAAACACTCTCTGACATAAATCACAGAAGGATCCTCTATGACCCACCTCCCAGAGTAACGGAAATAAGAACAAAATAAACAAATGGAACCTAATTAAACTTAAAACTTTTACACAATGAAGGAAACTATAAGCAAGGTGAAAGACAGCCTTCAGAATGGGAGAAAATAATAGAAAATGAAGCAACTGACAAAGAATTAATCTCAAAAATATAAAAGCAGCTCATGCAGCTCAATATCACAAAAATAAACCACCCAATAAAAAAATGGGCCAAAGAACAGACATTTCTCCAAAGAAGATATACAGATGGCTAACAAACACAGGAAAAGATGCTCAACATCACTCATTATCAGAGAAATGCAAACCAAAATCACAATGAGCTACTATGTCATGCCAGTCAGAATGGCCGCTATCAAAAAGTCTACAAACAATAAATGCAGGTGGATGTGGAGAAAAGGAAATCCTCTTACACTGTTGGTGGGAATGCAAACTAGTACAGCCACTATGGAGAACAGTATGGGGATTCCTTAAAAAATTGGAACTGCCATATGAACCAGCAATCTCACTGCTGGACATACACACCAAGGAAACTAGAATTGAAAGAGACACGTGTACTCCAATGTTCATTGCAACACTGTTTACAATAACTAGTGCATGGAAGCAACCTAGATGTCCATCAGCAGACAAATGGTAAGAAAGTTGTGGTACACGTACACAATGGACTCAGCTATTAAAAAGAATGCATTTGAGTCAGTTCTAATGAGGTGGGTGAAACTGGAGCCTATTATGCAGAGTGAAGTAAGTCAGAAAGAAAAACATAAATACTGTAATTAATGCATATATATGGAATTTAGAAAGATGGTAACAATGACCCTATGTGCAAGATAGCAACAAGTCCATCCTAAAGGAATCAGTCCTGGGTGTTCTTTGGAAAGACTGATGCTGAAGCTGAAACTCCAATAATTTGGCCACCTTGTGTAAAGAGTTGACTCATTGGAAAAGACCCTGATGCTGGGAGGGATTGGGGGCAGGAGGAGAAGGGGACGACAGAGGATGAGATGGCTGGATGGCATCACTGACTCAGTGGACACGAGTTTGTGTAAACTCTGGGAGTTGGTGATGGACAGGGAGGCCTGGTGTGCTGCGATTCATGGGGTTGCAAAGAGTTAGACATGACTGAGTGACTGAACTGAACTGATACAACTCAGTAATCCCACCGCTGGGCATAGACACCGAGGAAACCAGAATTGAAAAAGACACACGTACCCCAGTGTTCACTGCAGCACTGTTTACATAGCTAGGACAAGGAAGCAATCTAGATGTCCATTGGCAGATGAATGGATAAGAAAGCCCTGGTACATATACATAATGGAATAGTACTCAGTTATTAAAAAGAATACATTTGAATCAGTTCTAAGGAGGTGGATGAAACTGGAGCCTATTATACAAAGTGAAGTAAGTCAGAAAGAAAAACACCAATACAGTATATTAACTCATATATATGGAATTTAGAAAGATGTTAACAATGACCCTATATGTGAGACAGCAAAAGAGACACAGATAAAAAGAATAGACTTTTGGACTCTTTGGGAGAAGGAGAGGGTGGGATGATTTGAGAGAATAGCAATGAAATGTGTATAATACCATATGTGAACTAATCACCAGTCCAAGTTTGATGCATGAAACAGGGCACTCAAAGTCTGTGCCCTGGGACAACCCTGAGGGATGGAATGGGGAGGGAGATGGGAGGGGTGTTCAAGATGGGGGCCACAAGTACACCTATGGCTGATTCATGTCAATATAAGGCAAAAACCACTACAATATTGTAAAATAATTAGCCTCCAATTAAAGTAAATAAGTTAATTTAAAAAAATAAATAAAAAGAAAGAAGAAAACTTGCTTTCTTAGTAGAAATAAGATGTTGATTAGAAGTTCAGGTAATATTCAATGTTATTCTTAGTTGAAAACTTTGCAGTTTTATAAATAGTAAAATTACTATTAGTTTTAGATAGAGCCTTAACTTAGCAATGTTGTTTTGATGATTTCTTTTTAAATAGAGAATCTGAAGTACCTTTTAGTGAGAGAACTAACAAAGGTCATGTAAAGAAGAAAGTCACCAAATGACATAAACCAAGATATTTAATACTTCTTTTATTATTGCTTAAAGTTCTGAGTTCTATAAATTATGGAAATTAACATTTGTACTAGTGATGTACTTTTTTATTTCCCTTTTAAACATTTTACAGATTTACAGATTGGGATGAGTATTGCCTGTACCATCTTAAAAGGTGCCCTATGAATGAGCTAATAATGCCAAACAAAAACTGTTTATCTGCTTTGCATTTATCTTTTTAATATGAAAACATCTTTGTATTTGCAGATATTTTAAATAACTATTTGCTTTCTTACCATATCTACCATTCTTTAACTGTACAAATTTAATGTTTGTACATTATCTACATCTGATATGATAATATATGCCATTTATTTAGCTTCCACCTAGAAATTACTTCTTCATTGATGTTTTGTAAGTTATTGAATACTTTATCAAGAAACTATATGTATTTTGATATTTAACAATCTCAATTCAGGTTAAAGTCTATGTTTTAAAGTGACTAAAATTGTTTTCTTCTGGGAAAATAGCGATCTCTTTCTTTCAAATTTTAACCTTAGGTGTGTAACACATAAGGTTACATATACCTAACACTGACAAAACACTCTACAGTTTTTGTAATTTGAGGGGAAAAAGCTATAATTTTATACTCTTAGGTAACACTGAAGGGGACACCCTGTACTTGCATTTGACAGTAATAAAATGATATTTCTCAGAAAATTTAATTAACAAGTTGAGGTTATAAAGTACTTAATGGCATTTCTCATCAAAATATTTTAAATTGCTTTTTAAATATTAACTCATTAATTCTCATAGTACTCCTGAGAGGTAATTATGTACTCAAGAACACTTCTTCATTTGAGGACTATTCACGGTCATTTATAAAACTCCTTTCTTATATCCTAAAATAAATATTTCTAATAGTGTGATTATACAATTGGTTAATTTATATTCTCATATTATAATACTTTTCCTGACATATTCAAGGTGCTGTGGTAAGCTGAAGAAAGAACATTGGAATAAAAATAAAATGAATTTGTGACATTTCCCATCTTTAGGTTCAGAATTCATACTGATTGTGATCTTTCACTGTGTTTTACTGTGCTTTGAAGGAATATGAGAGAGAATGAATTTGGCATTTAGAAAGATGAGGAAATGTCTAGGTCCTGAAAGATAACTGAATAGGGCTGAAATTGTGTTGATTCTAAAGAATCATGTTCTTTGAAGGCCCAAGAAGGCCCATGTCCCAATATACCCTTTGTATACTTCACCAGTAGAGATCTTATTAGATTAAAATACTCTAAGAAAGCAACTATACCCTTGGTAACAGCTTGATTGTTTATAATTTAATATAAATTTTAAAAACATAATTATTCACTTTTATAATAACTCTACATTCATGACTTCCCCAATGGTTCAGTGGATAAAGAATCCACTTGCAATGCAGGAGAAACAGGAGATGTTTGATCCCTGGGTGGGAAGATCCCCTGGAGGAGGGAGTGGCCACCATTCCAGTATTCTTGACTGGAAAATCCCATGGACAGAGGAACCTGGTGGACCACAAAGAGTCTGACATACTGAGTACATGGCACACTACATTTAGGGAGTAGGTAGGATGGATTCAGTTCAGTTCAGTTCAGTCACTCAGTTGTGTCCGACTCTTTGTGACCCCATGAATTGCAGCATGCCAGGCCTCCCTGTCCATCACCAACTCCCAGAGTTCACTCAGACTCACGTCCAT